>NW_025791658.1:5208391-5522218 GCF_921293095.1 Ischnura elegans | reverse complement strand
GGAGGGCCTCCACACCTCCCGCTTACCCTGGTGAGTATGCCATACCCCCAGGCCCCCCAGTATTAGTTGCGCCTGAAACCCCCCCTAGCCTTTATTCCTAGCTGCGCCCCTGAACATGACTACTTAGCGTGATTGATGTTTCAACAGGGCGGATGTCTGCATGAGCACGTAGGCCTAGGTGTTGCATTGTGCTATCCACTAATTGGTGATTGCCTATAGTGCCCAAATATATAGATATCAGCTCTAACACGGGAAAATCTCTGATTTCCATGGGCTCCACAAATGGTGATCCCAAGTGCCTGTTTCGAGTACTCATAATGGCGGGGCACTTGCATAGCAGATGGAGGTTGTTTGTTTCCTCCTCTTCCTCACATCATCTCCATCTGACTGCTGAGTCTGTGATTCCCACGAGATGCAAATATCTCTGTTCATGGTAGTTTCCATTGAGTAGGCCTACTACCACCCTCAGTTGACCTCTGATCATGAGAATAAGTCTTTTTGCGAGTCCTGATCTTGGCCTTCCGGTGAGGTGTTTAGGCTGTTGTTGACTCGGTGTTTCTTGCAAAAATTCATCCATTTGGTGCTCTTGAGTGAGGGATTCCTGTGCATACCAGTGCATCAACGGTAATATTCGTAGGAAAAAAATAATTCATTAATTTTTGAAAATGTCGCAAAAAATGATGTGGCATTTGGTCTATTTTAAATGAAGGGATAATTATTATGTGAAACTTTGGAATGCATCATGTCGCATTCAATTCTTTTCATGGAGTTTTCAACAGCATTTTGATAGTTCTAATTATGATTTTTGGAATAAAAATAATGAAAAATTGAATTATTTTTGATGGCTTGTGTTGTGTACCTCCACTTTTTGCAATTTGAGCAGGGCACCACGGTTATTGAACTAAAAAAAATTGGGAAACAATATGCAACGTTAGTTATGGGGCGGGCATTGAGTTCAATGTTGGTGCCTCTTCAGCATTCTCATAGAATATGAATGGATCTTCTCGTGTTCCTTACATGGACATGATATGAAGTGGGGAAGTTGACTATCATCATCATTAGTCAACAATCCTAAGATTGGTTTGACGCAGCTCTCCATTTCTCTCTCCTATCCGCTAATCTCTTCATAGCTACATATTTATTCTCTTTTACATCCTTTATAACCTGTCCTATATAACTCATTCGGGGCCGTCCCTTGCCCTTTTTCCCTTCCACTTGTCCTTCAACGATTGTCTTCATCAGACCATCGTGCCTCAAAATGTGGCCAACTAAGCTGTCCCTTCTTCTGCTTAATGTTTTTAGGAGGCTTCTCTTTTCTCCCACTCTCCTTAGCACTTCCTGGTTACTCACACGGTCAATCCATTCTATCTTCATCATTCATGGGTAGATCCACATTTCGAATGCTTTTACTCTTTACTTCTCTGCTACTGTCAACGTCCAAGCCTCACTTCCATAGAAAAACATGCTTTATATGTATGTAGCATCTGATGAATAGGGAAGATAACTGCAGAAATAAAATCGATACAGCTTTGAAACAGCTGAACTCAATGTCAATATGACAAATGTATGATGATAATTTTTTCAGAAGCTCTAATATTTATTTATTTCTAATTCATTCTGTAAACTGGCCTTAACTTAGTAAGTGGTTGTAAGTGGTAACAAGAAAATTGGTTGCTTTCAATTGATTTCTGAAAATTTCTAATGGTTTTAAGACGCATAAAATATTTTCCTTTGTTCTTTAAAGATGGACATCTCATCCTATGACATCCCTGAGGATTCTCTTGACTTCCTGTTCTCAAGGGAGAAGGATTATTCATTTCAACCTCTTGTGCTTGAGAAGATAGATCAGCCACCCTTCTCAAGTTGTGGAAAGATGGTAGGAAAGTTTGTTAGTAATAATGATAAACTTATTTCTCTACTGGCAATAAATACATTTTCGTGGCCAAATTGAAGATGGGTAAAAGATATGGTATGGTATTTGGAGGAGGCGACTGACAGCTGAAGTCATTTGCACAATTAGGGAATAGGTAGGTGAGGAATGGTGGAGATAAACCCGACGTTGGAATTAGCCTGCTGTTAACGAAAGGCACCCAGAGGATCACGGCTTAACCTCCCATCTGACAGACTATGTGTTGCACTTGAAATTTCCTTCACACAATATTGAAGCAGGGATCGGGCAGTCTCCGAAAATTCTCTGCCACTGCCGGGAGTTGAACCCGAGCCCACTAAGGTGGGAAGTCAACACACCAACCCGATCTCCGTGGGTAAAATATATTCAATCCTATGCACACATGCATAAGAAAAGGAATCTATAAGCATCCAATATTCCATAATTACAATAATATTAATGAAATATGAGGGCCATTTCATCTCAAATCAGGCAGATAGCGCAAAATCATGTCAGGTGACCATCACCGATTTCTCTGAAATTTATGTATGTGAAAGCAGTATCCTTATGATGAATAATGATGACTTTATCTCAGCTCAGAACCGAACCGTTATAAAGTTATTATCATTTGACATTGCAGTGTCAGGCCTCAGAGTAAAAAATGAAAAATCACATAAATACCGATTACTAAGGAACCATGGCTTGTAAAGCAGTGGCTATTGTTTCATTTTGAAGAGAATTCATTTATGCACATTATGGCATAACTTGCGAGTGATTTGAAGCAATAATAAACAAATAGGACTTGTTTTAACAATAAAAATTAGTCATTATTTAACAATTTATTACTAAAAAAGGCCACCTTTTATTTTCTTTAAAATTTCTCACTGGGTATTTTAAATGTCCTGCTTTCAAATAAAAAAATAAAAAAGGTAGTATTTTTATACTTTTTGTTTTAAGGCATGTCAAAGTTAGGCATGTTTTCGACTCTTTTACACCTAGATTGCATACCTTCAAGGGGATAAAAAATGAAGTTTCATTCCACTTTGCATTCATAACAGAGAAAAGTTCATATCTGAATGATTGGTTACATCTATTGAGTGAAAGCAAGTTCAATCTTGTTCACTTCCATGGCATCCAATGTATGCAAACACCCACTGCTACTGGCTGGAAACGGTGAATGACTTGCAATTTGCACAGTGTATTTTTCAATGGCACTTCACATAAGTCTTCTACATGCTTTGGGCCATGTGGAACATTTAGATGGACCATGTAGATGCATAAACGAGACACTAATGTCATTCACTTCTAAACACACTGCAGTGATTTTAGAAATGCACCAGGTTTTTCGGAAGCACACAATGAAGTCATTCATGGTGAGATTTTGAGTACATACAGTATTAGACATACAGTCTTTATATCTGAATTTGTTAGTGTCACAGCCTGTTTGATTGTGTGGATTGCAGAGCGAGCTATAGTTGTCCCATATCTGTTAACACGTTCCGTGCTGATGACGTAGCGTCTACGTCATGGCAGCCACTACCCAGTGACTGATGACGTAGACGCTACGTCATGATTCTCTTATGCGTTATATTCCACCCCGAGCGCCAGCCACCGCTGTTAGGGTATGGGAGAGGGTCAGTGACCACTCTTCTCCTGTTTGCCGTGCGGAAAGCTCCGAAAAAATTTTTTTTTCGATTTTTTCTGTTTTTCTATTTTACCCGGTTTTGCTCTGCAAGGACGTCTTTGGGGGTGGCCTTTTACAATGTACTTTTGTATTAGTTTCATTTTATAATGCAGAAAACAGTTGTGTATTCTCACAATTGTTCGTGTACCTTAAAAAAAACTTTTACAAATATTCAAAACGAAATAATAAAAAGATACTTTTACATTTGACGTGGATAGGTTATTACTTTATTACAAGGTATTTTATCTTTCTTTATGACTTTTAACGCAATGATTAGATTGTGTTTATTTAATTGGTTTTTACAAGAAGGAATACAGATATTTTTCCCTTGTTGTTATTTTCATTTTTAACGTCAATTAACGCTATCGTGGTAAATTGCTTAGCTGGTTGCCTAATTTCGGGCATACTCCAGGTATGTGCATTTTTATCCTTACGATAACAATAAATCCTTCCGTTCCTATACTTTTAAAGTTTCAGAGTGAATTTTATTTGCTATGATTTCATCATGGCAAAATTTGTTGTTATCCCTATGTTTATTTGCTGCTATGCATGAAATAATATATTTGCATAAATTTTACAATAACTTCAGTAAAGTCCTGGTTCCACATTGCGATTTATTTTTACTATTTACATTTCATGCACAATAGCCAGACTTCCCCATCCTTATGTTCACTAGCATTTGAATTAGAGACTCATTACTTGATTTTTTCCATGATATCCGAAATACTTACAAGCATTCTATTTGGCATCCTCCCCAACAAAAAAATGCCTAAGAGAACAATTTCCTCTAACCCAGTTACATGCCGCCGAACTCGGAGAAACAGATCCGGCCCGAGGATATAAAATGGGCAATACGTGTCCTGAAGGAAATTTAATAGATGGAAATATTTAACCATAGAAGAATTTCCCCACTTTTTGGCCTTATTTTTCGTGCTAGAATTATCCAAATCTCCCGTATCTCCAATAATTGAAAAGCTTGATCTTTATACGACTTGCATTGCTTCAGGAGAGAGAAGTCGCTTGATCAATTCATGTCAATTCTCCAAGCCCTTCAAATCAACAAGAACCTATCTACGTTCTCTAACTCTAACACTCCTCTGGCCCACTGATTATTCAAAATTAGCCCCATATAGACGCATCCAAGGAAACAATGGAAAAAGTAGTGACCCGCTCACGTGACCTAAGTTTGGAAGAGTCTATGATTCCATGGAGAGCTCGGCTGGGATATAGTGAATATATGTGGGGAAAGCGCTACAGGTACGCAATGAAGTTGTATATGTTGACGGAAGCAAAGGGTTTGGCGCTGCAGGTCCTCCAACTCAGAAGTGACTGGAAAAGGGCAGTCGGAGAAGATGGTAAACAAATGATGGAGGATCATTTTGACTGAGGCTAATCCTTTCATATTGATAACTTTTATAACAATGTAGCCAGTTCTAGATTCCATCCAAATGGGAAACCTAACTTGACGGGGACACTGAGGAGAGGCAAGAAAGTTATTCCTCTTTTGGTGCTCTGCTACGAATTGAAGAAAGGTGAGGTGGTGGAGGCCTTTCATGAGTATAAAATCGGTATCCTAAGGTGGACGGATAAGAGGGAAGTGCGGATGATCATCGCTGAATTCAGTACAAAAAATGAACGAATATACGAAAAGGCGAGGGTGCACACCAAGAAAGCCACAGGCGGTGGTTGAATACAGCAATTACAATTGTGGCATCGATCATTGGGATCAAATGATGACTGACTTTCCCATTGAAAGAAAATTCATCAAATGGTACTAAAAATTGGGAATCCACCTACTGAAATCACTATTGCTGAAACGTAATTTTTATTCAAAGAAAATTTTTGAAAAATTCCTCTCATCTAATTTCTAATTCCAGTTATAGAATCTCTTATGACAATATCTCTACCTTCGATACCTTTGAGGAGATAGTCATCCTAGCCTGCCTCAACCAAAACCAAGGGCTTATTAGGACATTTCCCCGATTATATGAAAAACACGATAGACAGAAAAGACGAAAACAGAAGAGATGTAGGCAGTGCTTCAAGAAGAATGTCCACCAGGATACATCATATTATAGCCCCACCTGCCTATCTGATCCTCGATTGTGTCATGACTGTTTCCAGAAGTATCACAAGAATTTGTGATGCAGAAAATTATTTACCCAGCGGGAAAAAATTATTTTTTAATGTTTACCTTTTATATTTTCTATTTCAATATTTATTTTAAAATATATTATTTTATGCGAAGTATTTAGTAACTGAAAAATTATTATAAAAATGCTGGTCAATTTTTTATTTGTAAAACAACATGTTTCATTGCAACAATTCTTCGTTTATACAAATTTTCCCTTTCATTTATAAACCAATGTTTATCATTATAAAATCTTATCCAGAGGATATCATATCGTTCATAATAATTTTTCCACCATAGGGAGCAACAATTTTACTGGAAATGTTGGTAATACTTGCAATATTTTCTTTTGAGCAATAAAACATTTAAAATCGTATTTGAATGTATCATTTCCAGATTATAAAAATAATGTTTTCTGCATTACTATTTCCATTAGTTTTTTCCAGAAAGTGATAAAGTCTGAACAGGTTTTCGCTACAGTACTGACAAATAGCAAAGAAATGTGGGAAACATGTAGGTGTGTTGTGGGAAGGTATCAAAAGTTTGACAGGATACTTAGAAAATTTAAATTTCAAATTTTTAACAAATGAAGGGTTATTTAAAAAAAAAAGTACGAAAACATGTAGCAGGCATCACAAATCATAAGATTACGTCGTTAAAATAATAATAAAAAAATTCAAATTTTTGCCAAAAAGTCAGCCACAGGGCATTTTCTTCAAAAAACGGTCAGCACGGAATGTGTTAACACCAAGACATGAAACTGTTATGCCATGTAAGGTGCTCCTTTCACCGTAGAGTAGAGTTCCCTTCTAGCAGGTAGTGCTTGGTTTAAATAAGGATTATTAATACCCTATGAAACAAAGGAAACTCTCTGACCAAAGGCAATTTTAATAGGGATTGTTAAGGGATGTTTCCCGGAGCTCTGTGCCTCATGTATACATTGGTAATCTCAGATGATCTCCTCGTATGGAATCTAGGCCCCTGTGACGTCACGTGGAGTGGCATCGCATCAACGCCAAGATGGCCTTTTTCAAATGAGGTTAAAAGTTACCATTAACATTCGTCTAAACAGGGATTTCTAAAAACCAAATAATTTGTATATTATGAATACAGTAAAGGTGGGTAACGAATCGCAATCAATGCCTTTCGTTTTCTTTGACGAAGGAAATTACCCTATTCGGCTAGTTTAACATGTGTTAAATGCAAAAGTTTGATATTAGGCAAGGATATACTCACATGTTCTACAAAGTACTTTTTTGAATTTACTTGCCACAATTGAAATATCTCAGGTTTTAGTTTGTGGCATAATTTTTGACCAATCCTTACAACTCAATCAGATGGCCCCTATTCATTTCCAGTTGCAATGAACAACCACCTTTGACTTTCTTCCTATTTAAGACCTTTCCCCAAGTAATCTCAAATCTATTTTTTTAATTAGCAACTGACTTTTATAAAATATACCTATATACCTATTATAACTATATCACCACTAAATACCCTCTACAAATTGTGGGCAGAGTCCAAAGTTTTCTCCTAGAAAAGACAAACATTTCTCATGACAGACTGTGAATTGAAGGTTCATGAGGCGATTCATTTCAGTCAGAGTAAATATATTTTTAGTGTTTACTCAGTTAGCTTTCCTTCAATAATAGTTATAATATTTTTTTAAGAAAAAAAAGTAGTTAGGTCTAATTTTGAACTCAGGGAATGTGGTGCAGACTTTGTTTCTTTGTTGTATAGGACAAGGGTAGACTGGTGGGGAGCTTTACAGCAGAGAGAGCTGGAATTGATATTGAAGAAGAAGAAATGCCGAAGGTGGAGTTTTGCTGGTGTACTGAGTGCAACGAAGAATTCCTCTGTCGGGAGGAACTACGACTTCACTCCAGGAAACATGCCGAGACTGGAACTCCAGATAGGTTTGAACAAAACGATGACTTAATACTTTCAAGTGAGGAGTACAAGTTGTTGTCAGGACAAGTGAGTTTGATGAAGAATAAATTATGTTGTAGTAAGTGCCAAAAAGAATTTGCAAGTGAGAGGAAATTGGTGAGGCATGTGAATAAATATGACTTTCAGTGTGAGCACAGGAGCTTTGTGAATTTAAACAATCAGTTAAAGATTTTGAAAACCAAAAGGGCTGAAGATAGTGCCTTGATGGACACCCAGGGCAGAGATAGTACTTTTCATGTTAACTCTAAATTGTGTGAAGCCACACCACCACTAACCAGAGATTCATTAGACAATAGTAATGTTATTTTGATAAAAAATAAATGTATTAGTGATACTTGTGGAGAGTTAAGTGTTTCAGATGTAAACTTAAAGGCAAAACAAAGGAAATTTAGTGAAAAAAAACAACGTCATGCTGGTTCTAATTCCTCAAGTGCTAGGTTTTGGAAACAAGATGAAGCTCTATTAAAAACCACTTCAAATGAGGGTGCTGAAACAGTCAACCATGAGACATTGAAAACCGAGCTAAATGTGTCTGAAAGAGTTGTGATTTGCGATTATTGCACTAAGCCACATTCCTTAAAGTCACAACTTCGTGAGCATATAGTTCTCTGTCATCTCTCTGTGGTTTCCCACAGGTGTTCAATATGTCACACATTTTTCCTGACAGAGTCTGAATTGAAAGTTCATGAGGCGATTCATTTCAGCAAGAGTAAATATTTATGTAGTTTATGCCATGGTAACTTCTCATCTAGAGCCAAAGTGTCAATGCATTTGAAGAATGTGCATAATATGGACAAATTACATGCCTGTAGTGCTTGTTTTCTTTGTTTTCCATCCAAACCAGAACTTGCGCTTCATCAACACTGCCACTCTTTGGATAGTAAGAAATACTGCTGCCCAAAGTGTGGAAAGAGATTTCTGAACAAAAGTTACTACAGAATCCATGTCAGTGCTTGCCAATTGGGACAACTCTTGCATAAATGTGATCAATGTGGAAAAGAATGTCTGACACGTGGTAATATGAAAATTCACTTGCTATCCCATGATCCTGACAGGACTTTGGCATGTCTTATGTGTCCCAGGAAGTTCTTAATGTCTGGTGACTTGTCTCTCCACATAAGGAGTTTCCACTTGAAACTAAGACCGCATGAGTGTGGCATTTGCAAAAAACGGTTTGCTGTGAGGCGGTATCTACGTATACAGTATGCTGTCCATTCAGACGATCGGCCTTTCAAGTGCAAACATTGTGAAAAGTGTTATAAGACCAAGGCCGTTTTGTATGTACATACAAAGAATTTGCATATTAAGGTTTAGTTGCAATTGTAGAGCATCTAGTAATGGGGAAAACCCTGAAAACGTGGGTAACATTGATAAGAGTTGTTAAAAATATGTTTTTGATAGTGATGGGATAAGTATTGAAACAATGTGACTTGGGCTAACAACATGTCACTTTCACATTTGTAATTAATTGCCTTTAAATAAATACTCTTTGAAAAAGTAATCCTTTCTATTACATTTACAGTTACTTTTAATTATGGTCCTGTGCATGATTCAATGCATGACAGAATTTTCTCAATCAAGGAATACGAATGTGCAAAACATAAACATAAACCATAAATATATGTTATAACCTAAAACAAACAAAATCATATTATTTATGCAGATATTCTGTTATTTTGAGTGCTTCCCAGACTCAATAAGAGCTTTTTTTGCCAGTTGGCGATCTTTTTAGCAGCGATGACATAGTTTTACTAGTATTATTAATGCTCCATGTAAGGCCTGGTTTCGTAAACCACGTATCAGTGGCAGCGTAATAGCATATACAGAAAAGTGGTTTGCATGAATGCTTTAAAATCACGGCTCGATGTCGGAAACTACACTGTCAGGCACCATGCCACATAGTCGCGTCTCGCACAAGTTACCCGGGTTGCAACTGCTGTGGAACGTGTATCCGTGTTCACGAAGCGTGGTCACGCACTGCGAGGCTTGGAAAACAGGAACACAGTGCTCCCGTGAATGCAGCTAGCGTGCTATCACTTCCGTTTTCAAGAAGGGGATTCTAATTGCTTCAAACTGCTTATTTCTCACCGGAATCAATTTTGCTGTTTTTCAAGTGAAAATTAAGTGAATGAACTCTCAAAAATGCATTAAGGCCTGAGGTATTGTTTGTTGTTGTTGTGAGGCATGTCAGGAAAGAAGTCCTATTTGTGTAAGGTAAATAGATAAATGTTTTAAACTATATTTTGTCCTTAGTATTTTTCCAGGTTATAATCTGTAGACTTTATGTTTGTGGGTGAGATTTCGTGAGAGTGGAGACACTTTCGGAGGGCTTTGTGAATGGGATAGGTGTTAGTACAGAAAGAGATATATGCAGGAGTGAATTAAACATTGTCAATGGGGTAGTTTCCTTCATCAAAGAAAACGAAAGGCATTGATTGCAATTTGTTACCCACCATTAGTGTATTCAGAACATCACGTCAATCACATCAATTCAGGACGTCACAGGGACCTAGTTTCTATATGAGTAGATAGGAGTTTTAAATCATCTGAGATTACCAATGCATGCATGAGGCACAGGGCTCAGGGAAACATGTCTTAATAATCACCTATTTAAACTGCCTATGGTCGGAAAGTTTCCTTCGTTTGATAGGGTATTAATAATCCTTATTTAAGCCAAGCGCTACCAGCTAGCAGGGTACTTTGCTACCTGCTAGCATCCTGCGTCGTATCAGCGCTCAAAGCCTCGCCCCAAGGTCACCTCACACGGCGACAGCTGGAACCAGAAATACGTCACACGGAGAGATTTCCCGGCATTCATACTTACGCGTCGCGTTTTCGCGCGCTTGAAAATGTTCACTTTTCATTTAATTGTGAAAAATAGATTTTGTCATTTAAAAATCTAAAAGCGTGAAATTCGTACTTCAGGAGTAATAATCCTTTGAGTTAGGTAATTTAAAAAATATGAAACCACCCTATTGTACATAGCTACCCTACTTTGTCACTGAGTCATGGACAGGTATTTTGGCCCCGGCGACGAGAGAATATGCCTACTCATTCGGAAGGCAATAGGGATAATCCTTTCACAGGAGCCCATGACATTGTCAGCTACTGCACTGAATGAGGCACCGTTGGTGGAAGGCATACTTAGTCACTTGCAAGGAGATCGCATGAGGTTTGGCCACTCTGCTCCACGAGCAGATTCATGATGTTCCCTCTACGGAGGTCTGAGAGCAACTGACTGAGGCCACTCTTGCTGTTTGCTGATTGGCCAAGGGAAAGTCACGTGCCGAGAAACTTTCCCTCCCCTCATCTCCACTTGCTTTGGCCACAGCAGCTCACCTGCAAAGAAACAATGAACAAAGTCTAACTCGAGGTTAAGGGCATCCTTTTTATAATACAACGTACCCATGTGACGTATGCTAGAGTGACTGCTGTCTCTCTCCTGGCTGACCGGAAATCACAAGATCTGGTTTCAGATCTACGGCGAAGGTAAATGTTTTTTTGATGGAGGATTTTTTCATTCTCAGTGATTTTTAACTTTGAACCTAATGGCAATAAAACATGCTGAAGAATATGCTCATATGTAGCAGCCAATACATGTGTGAATTAAACCGTAACCTCTAAATATTATAAAATATGTTCTAATCCAGCCTCTTCTGCGCAGTCATGTGGATAAATGGTCTCAAGTTTTGGAAAGAAAGTCGGAATTGAGTTTAATACATAATAGTAATGTAAATTTATTTCACTATTGGCAATAGATATATTTTCATGGCTTGATTAGGAATGGAAAAAGTATATGTATTCAATCCTAGTCGATATATATTCATAGGTGGATGTAGTTGGGAGGCAGGGGGGCACATGTCCCCCCCCCCCCCTTGGACGCTTAAAAATACACCAGAATTTTAATGTGGCAGTCATTGCATTCATTTAGTTTTGTGTATCACTCAGCCTCATTCATTTAATTTCATATTAATGAATTATTTTTCGATATTAACATAAAGAAAATATTTCATTCAATAATTATTGTACATATGTTGTTTTTAATTTCGAAAATGCTAAGTCATTTACACGTCAGATCCCTCCGGAAAAAAATCCTGAATCTGCTGTTGTATACATGTATGAGTATATCCTTTACTCATGACTAGGGACATGCAAAAGGTGGGGTTATTTTATAGCCAAAAGTGGTGTTATTTTTTTACGAAAGCGATGTTATTTTGCCCTGAAATCGGTGTAATTTTAACGGCAAAATAGTTGATGTTGATTGATATCCATCCTTCCAGTGGCCCACCCATTGCCCTAAAATTAGGATATTGTTGACCAGGAATAATATAATATAAGCAATGATATACATGTAGCATTGACTGAATTCACCTATTTTACATATTTTATCTTTCGCGTATCCATATATCCAGCTTACATAGAGAAATTACTTTTAAATGTCAGTAATTTCAAATGGAATACTGCTACTGTGCTCAAGTTGTCATCTTTTAGATTTGTTCTCTTATCTGTCAACACACTGCTATAGCAGGAAAGAAATCTGTCTGAGTTCATGTTTGCAGAGGGGATCCAAATTGCTTAAATTGCGCTTAGACGCAAACAATGTCTCAGACAAATTCAGCTCCTGCATTGCTCTAATTACATCCACTGAACCCCGGGAATTTCGCTTTTGTAGTAATTTCCGTAATTCTCCCTACTCCAACATCAACTTCTCTGTCACCATTGAATCCAGGCCATGATTTTTTTGTCTTTTTGTCAGGGTTCATGTCTATAGTTGAAACTTCTTGGGGATCAAAAACATAGATCCTTTCAAATTCCCATTTATCTGCTTAGGTCTTCTATCATTAGATAACTAAGTTTGGTTGATGCCTTTTCAGCCATCTGCATAGGTATTAACTTTACAGCAGCTGCTTTAGAGGTTGTCATGTTTTGCAGATGTAATAATTGATTTTATCAAAAAAGTACTCTTATGAATATTCTCAAGGCTCATTTTTAACTTCCTTAACCCTTTCAAAACGGTGGAGTTCTCTCCTTAGCATGAATTCAGGACTGTGCCCCAAGACTCTTCGGTCTTCTCTGTATGGAGCATTTATGTTGGGCATTTGTTAAGGGTCTTGCGGATAATCACACACTCTCAACACCAACCTTTTTTGATCCTTCCTAGTGGGGATTTCCCATTATCTTAGGCTTCGAGGGTAGTTGGTCTCCCTCCTTTCGTGGTTTATAACCCTACCAGCGGCATTGGTTTGCTGTCAACTCATGCTTTGTTTATATGAATTAGCTATATGGATGATTGTTGTTTGCACGTAAAATGCAGTCTTCCAATTGAATTCCTCGATTTATTCTGAGAATTTTAAAATTTTGAATGAGCTCTACAGCCAGCATTAATTAATTTAATGCATTAACAATTTCCATGTTGATTTGATACTGAAATCGAGATATAAGTTAATATTTATGGTAGAATCTCATTTAAAAATTGTAAACGCTGCTCAAAAGACAAGGAATTCATTTCTTAGTTTATATTTTTTGAGAAAGAACCATATATTTATTTTGCAAACTAACTAAATGAACAATTGTATGACTGTGGTCCCTTGCCACAAAGAGGGGTAATATAATAATAATAATAATATTTAATTTCCTGTTGGCTATACAAGTATAACATAGGATTTAGTCAAAAAAGGAAGAAAAGTATATACAAAAGTTACATAGAAATTACAATAAATGATTAGCAGTTAAATACATACATAATTATATTAATTTGTCATGAAGATACTCATCAATGCTATAATAGCATTTCTTAAGTAGCAGTTCTTTTAGCTTATTTTTAAAAGTATTATCACTCACTGCACATTTTATTGGATTTGGAACTTTATTATAAACCATAGAGGCTGAGTGGTGAGGACCTTTTCTGCTTACATTTAAAGGCTGATTATTCAGATGGACATTGTCTTTACCACGTGTCCTCTGGTTATGGATTGACGAGTTGGGCCTATAACGGGTGCCTATTGTTTCTCACAAAAGTACAGCAATTCAAGATATAAACACAGGGGAGATTAAGTATTTTAAGTTCTTTGAATAGGGGTCTTCCTGGGGTCCTAATTGAGACCCTTAGCATACTCTTGATAGCCCTCTTTTGTATTGAAAATGCCTTTATTGCAGCACTATTATTACCCCAGAATACAATTCCATAAACTAAAAAAGAATGGATTTTGGCGAAGTAGATGAGACTTAGAATCTGAGTTGAGGTAGTTTGGGCAAGTTTCCTGATCATATAGATCCCAGTATTCATTTTATTGATTAATTTGGTTGTGTGAGGCTGCCAGTCAAGGTTCATATTGAGATATAAACCGAGAAATTTAGTGGTGTCACAGTGAAGTATAGTGATATTTGAGTCTGTTCTGAGAAGAGGGCTTTGAATTGGTGGGTTTGTTTTATTATGAAAATGAATGAAGCATGTTTTGTTTTCATTAAGAAGTAGGTTGTTTGACCGGGACCATTTGGACATAGTTATTAAGGTTTGACGGGCTGCACTGCTAGCATCTAGAAAATTGTCACCTATGTTCAGTGTGGATGTATCATCCGCATATAATATAACTTCATTGTTTGGAAAGTTATTATGTAGATCATTTATGAAAATGATGAATAAAAGAGGTCCTAATATAGAGCCTTGTGGTACACCACAATTGGTTGAGGCAACATCAGATCTAAAAGTACGAGCGTTTGAATTGAGGTTGAGGTTTACCTGCACTAATTGTTTGCGGTCTGAGAGATAAGACTTTAACCAAGATAAGGCATTGCCATTGATCCCAATTTTCCTGAGTTTGGAATAAAGTATGGTGTGGTCAATAGAATCGAAAGCTTTTGACAGGTCAAAAAAGATTCCTATAGTCTCTTTCTTATTTGAAAGTCCCCAGATTATCTTATTGATGAGGTGAAAGGCAGCGGTTGTGGTTGACTTTCCTTTTATGAAGCCATGCTGGGAAGGGTGTAGAAGGTTATAACTGTTTAGGTAGCTAAAAATACGGTTGTAAAATAGCTTTTCAAAGACCTTGGAAAAAACAATAAGATGAGGGGTAGGTTCATGCTCCTGGATTTCGGCATTTATGGCCTGTGTTGGGTGCCGAAACTAAGACTTTGCGAACCCACGTATGTCATAAAAGGAAGAGAGCAAGGAAACGTGTATTTTCGGCATTCGTTCACGTGCGTGGGAAGATCTCAGACGAAAATTTCAGCCTTTCGTCTCCCAGGTCGAGAAACGTCCTGCCGCATATTTTCGTCCTTGGCAGCGAAAGGGTTAACTCTTTATAGAATGTGAGCATTTGGATAGTTTGAACCCTCCAGTAATTTTATTAAGACAACCATCGGATTCCCAAGGCATTTTGGCTACTTTGAATACATTAAGTGAACGCGGTTTAGACATCCTCCGGACAAACAAGTCGCCTTATTTCCTCGAGGGTCTTTCTTTGTGGAAACCATGTATTTTCTCCAATTCATGGGCGATTTTCATGATTTTTTTCCTTCTGCTCATGCTTCTCCCACGAAATTGTTTTTCGAGAGAAAGTTCGCTGTACCACCACTTAATACCCTCTACCAATTGTTGATTGAGTCAAAATCTATATATATATATATAAAAGAAAGTCGAAAATCGTGTTAGTTAGAACACTTATAACTCGAGAACGGCTGCACCGATTTCAATGAGATTTGGTTCTTTGGATTCGTCTCAGGCGGGGTTAACATATAGGCCATTAAAAAAAGGATAATTTCACAAAAAAAATTCATCTCTTTCCTATGGGCATGCTTTTAGGAGTTATAGTAACACAACAATTGATAAGTCGGTCAAAACTACAAATTAAATAATTTGTTTTGTTTTTACCACTTTAATAACTGAATTTAGTAACAATATAACATTTTAATTACTAAATATATTCAAAATATTAATTAAATTGAAATTACATTTAAAAAATTTAATTCGAGCTGATTGGAAGCCCAGCCGTGGCCCAGCTCGAGTTGACACTTCACTACCGTGTTTGTAAACAAATCTCCAAGCAATTGTTGACAAACGGTAATGTCCGTGTTCCTGTCGAGGAATCGAGTAGTTTTAACTCATTTCCTTGGAATGATTGCAAATTAGTTTCAGTGAGCTCATCAACAAAGAGTTCCAGAATATGATTGATCACCAAAAGAATCAAAGATGGTTGATTTAGCGAGCAAGAACGAAGATTTGGATGACTAAAACGAGGTAAATTCAAATAGTTCGTACTCTGCATGGATTCGAATCTTTTAAATGTGTAACAAACGAAGACGAAATCCCCAACTATCTATCTGAATATTTTAAGTCCTTGGACGTACCTGGCTTACCAAGGCACGATTTACAGAAAAATGTAGTTTCTGTGCTCATGATCTTTCGAAGCCTCAACCAACCATAACTATCCAACGGAACGTGTTTGATCATTAAAAAAATTGGTGATGAATGTGATTCACGCAACTTTAGTCAAAGGAAAATTCAAAGGTTAGGAAGTCCTCATTCCGTAGATTCGATGATCTCAACTCATATGCCCTTTTGAGCTTAAACGTATTAAATTTACAATTCGTGTTGCATTCGTGATAACGATTAAAAAATCGCATGGTCATTCTTTCAGTTTTTGTGTTGTTTGTGCTCATGTGCTAATGAAAACCCATGATTTTCTCATGGTCAATTTAGCGTGCTATGTTCACGAGTCGCTAAACCATCCTCTGTATTTCTTCCTTCGCTTCCAGTGCGTAGCTAGGATAGGGGGTTTTGGGCGCAGCTAATACCACGGGTCTGTAGGGTATAGAAAACTCGCTAAGGTAAGCGGGAAGTGTGGGGGCACTTCCCCCAGACATTTTTTTAAATAATTGGTTCAAAATGGTGGGTTTTGTGGCTGTGTGAATAGTTAAATATGTTTTGTTTGTTAGTCATCCGTCCCCCAAATATTAATAACAAAATCTTTCATAAAAAAAATTCTCTAAGCTCTTGGGGGGGGGGGTTTATCCCCCAAAACCTCCCCTCGCTGCGTCACTGCTTTGCTTCGCTATATTTATTTAGCTTCATCCGCCTCATCTTGCGCCTGATAACAAAACAAAAACTGTTGTTTCTCAGAAGGTGCTTGACGCAAGACATTAAACCCGAATGTGTAGAGCTCACCGTGGTGCGTTTACGCATGCAGTACGTTTACGCAGTGCATTTTTTCCAAACAGAGATACTAAAACTGGCGCGCCTTAAGTCATTTAATGCGAATGCTGCTTCATAGGGGCTTTTCTTGCACGATTTTGAGCATCAGTCAAGCGTCGGTCTGGGGTCGTGTCAACCTGCCACCTGAATGGGCCAAGTGTATGCAACAGACTTGGACCTAAAAAAATTTTTACAGCTAATAACGCAAATAGCCAACAACTGAATGCGTATCATTTTTATTTCATGAACTGCTTTATTAAACCACAATGCCCAAAATTTCTTAAGCTAAAACGTAAGAAAATTTGTTGAAAAAAATCCGCGTAAACGTGCTCCGATTCACCGTATGTAGATTCAATTAAGAAAATGTCTTTCTGACAAGCAATTTTGGTACTCATTTACGTAGTTCTATTGAATTTGTATCCTTATTTTATTATAATAAATTAAACATGATTAAAAACGATACAGCCGCTCTTGATTTATAAATGGTGTAAGTAAACTGTAAGTTCATTGATTGATAGGCGGTACGAAGTTCGCCGGGTCAGCTAGTTTTTCTCTAAGAAAAGACACACATTTCTCATGACAGAGTGTGAATTTAAGGTTCATGAGGCGATTCATTTCAGTCAGAGTAAATATATTTTTAGTGTATGCTCTGGTAATTTTCCTTCTAGAGTTCTAATATTGTTTTGTGAAAAAAGTAGTTTGGACTAATTTTGAACTCTGGGAATGTTGTGCAAACTTTGTTTCTCTTTGAACAGGACAAGGGTAAGGTAGCTGGGACCTTTAAAACAGAGAAAGCTGGAAGCGAAATGGAAGAAAAAGAAGAACTGCCGAAGGTGGAGTTTTGTTGGTGTAACGAGTGCAACGAAGAATTCATCACTCGGGAGGAGCTGAGACTTCACACCAAGAAACATGCTGAAACTGGGACTCCAGATAGCTTTGAGCAAAACGATGACTTAATACTATCAAGTGAGGAGTACAAGTTGTTGTCTGGAGAAGTGAGTTTGTTGAAAAATCGATTGTGCTGTGGTAAGTGCCAAAAAGAATTTACAAGTGAGAGGAAATTGGTGAGGCACGTGAAGAAATATGATTTTCAGTGTGAGCATAGGAGCTTTGTGAATTTAAACAATCACTTGAAGAGTTTGAAATCAAATAGGGCTGAAGATAGTGCCTTGATGAACACCCAGGGCAAAGACAGTACTTTTCATGTAAACTCTAAATTATGTGAAACCACATCACCGTTAACCAGTGAGTCTTTAGACAACAATGATGGTGTTTTGATAAATAATAATTATATTAGTGATAATGGTGGGAAGTCATTTGTATCAAATGTGAGCTTCAAAGTCAAGCAAAGGAAATTTGGTGAAAAACCGTCAAGTTGCGTTGGTTCTCATTCCTCCATGGGCAGTTTAAGTAGACAAGATGAAGCCTTTGTTAAAAACTGGGCACAAGAGGGTGCTGAAGTAGTCAACCATGAGACATCGACAACGGAACTAAACCAATATGAAAGGGTTGTAATTTGCGATTACTGCACTAAGCCACATTCCTTAAAGTCACAGCTTCGTGAGCATATAGTTCTTTGTCATCTCTCTATAGTTTCCCACAAGTGTTCAATATGTCACACATTTTTCCTGACAGAGTCTGAATTGAAAGTTCATGAGGCGATTCATTTCAGCAAGAGTAAATATTTATGTAGTTTATGCCATGGTAACTTCTCATCTAGAGCCAAAGTGTCAATGCATTTGAAGAATGTGCATAATATGGACAAATTACATGCCTGTAGTGCTTGTTTTCTTTGTTTTCCATCCAAACCAGAACTTGCGCTTCATCAACACTGCCACTCTTTGGATAGTAAGAAATACTGCTGCCCAAAGTGTGGAAAGAGATTTCTGAACAAAAGTTACTACAGAATCCATGTCAGTGCTTGCCAATTGGGACAACTCTTGCATAAATGTGATCAATGTGGAAAAGAATGTCTGACACGTGGTAATTTGAAAATTCACTTGCTATCCCATGATCCTGACAGGACTTTTGCATGTCTTATGTGTCCCAAGAAGTTCTTAATGTCTGGTGACTTGTCTCTCCACATAAGGAATTTCCACATGAAACTAAGACCACACGAGTGTGGCATTTGCAAAAAACGGTTTGCTGTGAGGCGCTATCTACGTATACACTATGCTGTCCATTCAGACGATCGGCCTTTCAAGTGCAAACATTGTGGAAAGTGTTATAAGACCAAGGCCGTTTTGTATGTGCATACAAAGAATTTGCATATTAAGGTTTAATTGCGATTGCAGAGAATCTAATAATGGGGAAAACCCTGAAAACGTGGGTAACATTGATAGAGTTGTTAAAAATATGTTTTTGATAGTGATGGGATAAGTATTGAAACAATGTGACTTGGGCTAAGAACATGTCACTTTCACATTTGTAATTAATTGCCATTAAATAAATACTCTTTGAAATAGTAATCCTTTCTATAACTATTACATTTACAATTACTTTTAATTATGGTCCTGCGCATGATTTAATTCATGACAGAATTTTCTCAATCACGGAGTACCGATGTGCAAAACATATAAACCATAAATGTATGTCTGTTTAATAAGATCATCTCCAAATAACAATCCATTAAAAGAATGTCCTACTATGAATGACCAACTGATGGCACGTGACTTTGAACTTACACGAGACCTCTCCAGGCCGTTTTACACGGGGCACGGAATTGCGCAGGTTAGAGCTGCATTAATTTCTAAAATGGCGTGGAATTGCGGGAATGCATGAACGAAATTAGAACAGGGGCTATTTTGCCATCTAACACCCACCGATTCTCGCATGTGTTCTAGCATTTCACTGCTTACACGACGCAATTTTGATTGCACCTTCGCACGTACGTCAGATTGCGCAATTCCGTGTACCGTGTAAAACAGCCTTTCTAGCCAATGACAGGAGAGTGGCAGTTGGAAGTGTGTAGGAGGGGGCAGTCTCTCTCAGACTTCCGTGCAGTGCAGTGGCGTAACTATGAGGGGATAGATCCCCCACCCACTCTAACTAACTAGTAACTCTTGTCTCAGTGGTATACCTTTAAAGTTTGAGGCACCATTGTTAGTGTCAACGAGCACTTAAGTGATGCCTTATTTTCTATTCATACACCCCTTACAACATCTGCATACGGCCGCGGACCAATCCAGCAAGGCGAGATTTAACATGCTATTTAGGCTATAAAGTATTATTATATGTAATGCATTTTATCATATGAATTCTATAAGATCAGTGTTTTGTTAATTTGTTAACTTATTCATCGAATGATGCTTCATTTTAATCAATTGTGCATCTATTTTGTTAAACTACACTAAATAATCCGCCACTGATCAGTTGGCATGAATGCAAAAAGCAAAAGGTGCGATTTAATGTGCTCTTAACCTTATACCGCCAGCCCAGTTTATGTGGGATGTACGAAGACTGCCAAGGCTATTTTCCAGAATTTGCAACATTTCAGGTTTAAAAATTTTTCAACTATTAAATTTTATTTAATACGTCTAGATATTTTTCCCAATTCTTAAGATATATTTACATCTTATAACCATAGATAGATTATGAGGGTCTACATGAATTACAGCTGTTGAAAAGGCCACAATCACGAAAAAAGTGAAATAATTCCGGCCGATAGATCGGCCCCTGGCAGTTTTTGCTCAGCCAGCGATGGCCGATATATCGGCCTGAATGCAGTGAAAGGGTTAAGGCTACTAAGTATTATTATATGTTATGTATTTTAGTATGTGAATTCTATAAGATCAGTGTTTTGTTAATTTGCTAACTATTCTAAATAATCCGCCACTGATCTGTCAGTGTAAAAGCAAAACGCTGTGTAGAGTATGTCAAAACAAACAGCTGCTATAAACATCAAGGGTCTATGCCGCATAGTGGCTCAGATAAATGAAAAAAAATGCTTGTGCTATGCCTGTCAGATCCATTGTGCCCGACGGAAGGTTAACCCTTTCGAGACGGCGGAGTTTTCGTCTTAGCGTGACTGCAGCACTGAGCCCCAAGAGACTCTTCTTTCTCGTGGTACGGAGCATTTTTGGAGGGCATTCGTTAAGAATGGTCTCGCTGAACCTTTTTCGGCCCCTCCACGCTGGGACTTTGCATTATCTCGGACTACGAGAGTAGTTGTGCTCCCTCCTTTCCGGGTTTACGACCATATGTGCCGCATTGGTTCGCGGTCAACTTATGTATTGCTTATATGTATTTAGCAAATGGATAATTGTTGCTTGCATGTAAATTACAGACTTTGAATTGAATTCCTCATTTTTTTCTGAGCATTGTCAAATTTTAAACGAAGTTCTAAGGCCATTATCAACGCATTTAACGCAGCAACAATTTCCATGTTGATGTTTATGCATAACTCGAGATATAAGTTAATATTTGTCGTAGAATTTCGTTTAAAAATTGTAAACGCTGCTCAAAACACAAATAATTCAATTCTTAGTGTATATTTCTTGAGAAATAAACAAATATTTATTTCGAAAATTGACTGCATAAACAATTGAATGACTGCTGTCCCGTACCGCTGAGAGGGGTTCTAAAAGACGAAGGGTCCGGGTACCTGCTCCCGGATTCCGAGGGTTAATCCTAAACCCCGAAGCGTTGGGTCCCGAGACAAAGACGTCGTAAACCCACGACCGTCCTAAAAGGGGGGGGGAGCTAGAAAACGTATACATACGGCTTTCGATATCCTTGCCGGGAAAATCTCACACGTATATATACGCCCGTCGTCTCCCGGGTCAGGAAACGTCCACACGTATATATACGTGTACAGTAGGGAAAAGGTTAAATATGAACCTAGAAATATAGTTTAAGTAAATTTCTCAATTGACGTATTGCAATTCACAGTTAAAAGCGTGTATCAGCTTGAGCTTGCTGGGAGTGAAAATTACAATTTCCATGACAGCGTAATGGTTCTCATACTTTAGTATGTATGTACTATTTTGTGGATGGAAGTAAGTGGATGTTTTTAAACATAGAAAATGAGATGCAATAATTCATTTCTTCATGAATTTTTTTGTATAGGATAGAGGCAGTGGAGCTGGGACCTTTAAAACAGAGAGAGCTGGAAGTGATATGGAGGAAGAAGAACTGCTGAAGGTGGAGTTTTGTTGGTGTTACAAGTGCAACAAAGAATTCCTCTCTCGGGAAGAGCTGAGACTTCACACCAAGAAACATGCGGAGACGGAAACTAGGGATAGCTTTGAACAAAATAAGGACTTAATACTTTCAAGTGAGGAGTACAAGTTGTTGTCTGGAGAAGTGAGTTTGTTGAAGAATGGATTGTGCTGTGGTAAGTGCCAAAAAGAATTTAAAAGTGAAAAGAAATTGGTGAGGCACGTGAAGAAATATGACTTTCAGTGTGAGCACAGGAGCTTTGTGCATTTAAACAATCAATTGAAGAGTTTGAAAACCAAAAGGGCTGAAGATAGTGCCTTGATGAACACCCAGGGCAAAGATAGTACTTTTCATGTAAACTCTAAATTGTGCGAAACCACATCACCAGTAACCAGTGCGTCTTTAGACAACAGTGATGGTGTTTCGATAAATAATAATTATATTAGTGATAATGGTGCGAAGTCATTTCTCTCAGATGTGAGCTTCAAAGTCAAGCAAAGGAAATTTGTTGAAAAACTGTCAAGTTGTGTTGGTTCTCATTCCTCTGTGGGGACTTTAAGTAAACAAGATGGAGCCTTTGTTAAAAACTGGACACAAGAGGGTGTTGAAGTAGTCAACCATGAGACATCGGCAACGGAACTAAACCAATATGAAAGGGTTGTAATTTGCGATTACTGCACTAAGCCTCATTCCTTAAAGTCAAAACTTCGTGAGCATATAGTTCTCTGTCATCTATCTGTAGAATCACACAAGTGTTCAATGTGTCACACATTTTTTCCTACGGAGCCTGAATTGAAAGTTCATGAGGCGATTCATTTCAGCAAGAGTAAATATATTTGTAGTTTATGCTACGGTAACTTTTCGTCTAGAGCCGAAGTGGTAGTGCACTTGAAAAATGTGCATAATATGGACAAACCACGTACCTGTAGTGCTTGCTTTCTTTGTTTTCCATCCCAATCAGAACTTGGACTTCATCAAGACTGCCACTCTTTGGAAAAGAAATACTGCTGCACAAAGTGTGGAAAGAGGTTTCTGAGCAAAAGGTACTACCGAGTCCATGTCGGCATTTGCCAATTGGGACAACTCCTGCATAAATGTGGTAAATGTGGAAAAGAATTTCTCACAAGTAGTGATTTGAGAAATCACCTGCTAACTCATGATCCTGAAAAGAGATTTGCATGTCATTTGTGTCCCATGACCTATGCACAGTCTACCAACTTGTCAGCCCACATTAGGAATTTCCACTTGAAAATTAAACCACATGAGTGTGGCATTTGTAAAAGGCGGTTTGCTGTGAGGCACATTCTGCGTACACACTATGCTGTTCATTCAGATGATCGGCCTTTCAAGTGCAAACATTGTGAAAAATGTTTTAAGACCAAGGCCGGAGTGTATGTTCATACAAAGAAAGTGCATGTTTGATGCTCAGTTGTAATTGCAGAGTGTCCACTAATGGGAAAACCCTGAGTACTTGGGTAACATGGCTAGAGTTGTGAAAAATATGTTGGGATAGTGATGGGATAAGTATTGAAACAATGTGACTTGGGCTAACACCATATCACTGTCAAATTTATAATCAATTATCTTTAAAAAATGCTATTTGGAAAAGTAATCAGTTCTGTAACTGAAAAAAGATCGGATGCTTTCCCGGTTTATGCCTGTAGTGAAGACTATTCGAGTTCTCCACCGGGTAATCTCCTCCATGGCTGCCAGACGTTTTGGGGTACGAGTCGTACTCCATCTTCAGGGCTGAGTGTCATTTCTCGGAAGGTGTTAGCCTTATATAGCGTGCCGGGATGTCAGGTTCCCTCTGATTGGTCTTTGGCATTAGCCAATCGGATTTTATTCCATACGGGTTTCCATATGTTGCTGAGGGAATAACAGCCATCCCTGTAGAAGTTTTTGTCCGTTAGCCGGATCTCTATGACCCCCCCCCCTACGGAATATAAAACCACCTTTTCTTTGCTTTATAAATGATAATAAAATATTTGAAAAATTTATTTACAAAAGATTTCTTTGACAGATGAAATTTTCTTTGATCATGAAAAGTGTTAAAATTAGTTTAAATCCTCTACTATTAGTTCCATATTTTTCAAAGATTTTCCCCCTTGTTTTGGACCTCCCCTACCGAGCAATATTCCTGGCTACCCCACTGCCCAAAGGGTAGAATTATTGCAATGATTTCAAAGCAAAGTGAAAATCAAATTTTTTAATAGGGTATAGTTTCCTCCATCACAAAAAACGAAAGGCATTGATTGCGATTCGTTACCCACCATTAGTGTATTCATTATATACAAATTATTTGGTTTTAGAAATACCGGTTTAGACGAATGGCAAGGGTCAATTTTTAACCTCATTTGAAGAAGGCAAGATTGGCACCCATGCGATGCCACTCCACATGACGTCACAGGGACCTAGTTTCTATAATAATAATAATAATAATATTTTATTGGTCACACAAAAGATATGAATATACATATATAGCACCCGTCAGGAAAACATAAAAAGCAAATCAAAAATACAAAGAAACTCACAATATATTACAATATATATATATTACATTAGTTGCGAGGCATCCTCAAAGAATTCATCAATTGAATAGTAGCAATGATCTAAAAGATATTTTTTTAATTTTGCTTTGAAAAGGCCAGGTCTGATTTCGTCTTTGATTGATTTAGGTAATTTATTATAAATTTTAATACTCATATTGATAGGCCCTCTACTAAAGAGAGAAAGATTTTGTTGCCTCACTGCGAGCTCATTTCTACTTCTTGTATGATAATCATGAATATCGTTATTCAAGGAAAGGCACAACTTTTGTTTAAATTCTCTTATTAACATCACAGCATAATAAATATATATACAAGGAAGGGGAAGGATCTGTAACCTTTTGAAAAGATTACGGCAGCTAGCTTGTTTTTTAGCTTTGCATAATATTCTTACCGACCATTTTTGTAGTTTAAAAAGACGGACTGACTTAGGGGAGTGACCCCAGGCTAAAATACCATATTTTAATCTACTATAAATATGTGCATAGTAAATTGATTTAGCTGTTTCTATATTGGTGAGCTGAATCACCCGTCTAATTAAGTAGCAGCCTGAAGCCACCGAGGATGAAATACAATTAATATGGGTATCCCAGTTTAGATTTTCATTTATGGAGATGCCTAGAAATTTGGTATCAGTAACCCGCTTAACAGTACAATCCGAAAATTTAATATAAGGGCTGTAATCAATTTTTTTTTTAGTAGGATGGAAAAATATAAAGGAAGACTTGGATTTATTTATAGCCACTTTGTTAGTTGAACACCATGTTTCCATTTTGATGACAGCATTTTGAGTGGGAACAACAATATTTCCATCATGTTTCAGTAGATGATTTGTATCATCAGCATACATAAAAACATTTCCTTTTAATTGTGAGGGTAGATCATTGATATATAACAAAAAAAGCAGGGGCCCAAGAATGGAGCCTTGAGGAACACCCCTCAATATCTCCTGGTGAGGTGAGGTATGTTTAACCATGTTATCGGTTATAATGGTTACTGCCTGGGTTCTTTTTTCAAGAAATGACCTGATTAGATTGTTTGCAATTCCTCTCATACCATATATATGGATTTTCCTCAAGAGAGTCTCATGGTCAACAGAATCAAAAGCCTTAGACAAATCATAAAAAATACCAACGGTATTGAGGTGATGATCAAGACCTTCAAGAACAGAGTCAATAAATTTATAAATGGCAAATTCTGCCAAAAGACCACCTATGAAACCAAACTGAGATTTGGATAAGATGTTGTTTTTTATCAGGAATGACATTATTCTTTTTGAAATGACACTTTCTAATATTTTAGAAAAAACTGAAAGTTTTGATATGGGTCGATAGTTTTCAATTGATTGAATATCACCCTTTTTGTGTAGGGGGTTACAACTGCCATTTTTAGTTTGTCAGGGAAAATACCCGAGGAGAGAGAGGCATTGACCAAATGAGTGATAGGAGTAAGAAGATATCTTATGCAATTACCCTTTAGGAGGGAGCAGGGAACCCCATCCCACCCAGCTGAGTGTTTTGTATTAATTTTATTGATGATTGATTCTATTTCTTTCTCATTAGTAGGGTAAAGGTACATGTTATTTAGAACAGAGTTATTTTGAGGACAATTATCTGTATTGACTTGTAACATAGATGATGTTTTCAAGGGATTGAGAAAATGCGTATTGAAATTAACTGCAATCATGTCTGTGTCTGAAACAAGAATATCATTGTGTAAGATTTCTTTGGGTGATTTATTCTTTCTCAATTTTCCAGAGGTGTTATTTATTATATTCCAAGCTGTTTTTGATTTATTATCTGAAGAATAGATGGATTTGATATTACAAGTCCTTTTAGTAGTAGTGATTAAACTTGAGTAGTACTTTTTGAAAGCAATATATTGTTCCTTAATATCATTGTCATTGGTAGCTTTGTAGGCTGACCACAGAGATTTTAGAATTTGTGAATTTTGTATTACTTCAGGAGTAACCCAGGTTTTATTTTGAGGTCTATTTGAACTAGCTTTTACAAGAGGAAAGCAACCATTGAAGAGCGTAAGGAAAATATCAAGGAAATTATTAAATTTGTCATTCACTGATTTTGCACTATATACAGGATCCCAAGTAGTAAGTTGCAGATTATTGCAGAAATCTTCAATGTTTTCCAAGGTGAAAATTCTTTTTTTAGAGAAGAATGATTTGGAAGACGAGAGTGAGGATATTGGTACTTCTATGGTTGTAACTATGGCCTTATGATCAGAAAGATGGGACTCAATGGCTTGACCTATACAGAATTGTAGATTGCAGAATATATTATCTATAATAGAGGCAGACTGAACTGTTTGTCTAGTGGGGACAAATATTGTTTGCTTAATATCATAAATTGAGAAAAGGTCCCACAAGCAAGTAGTCATATTGTTTACCTGATCAAAATTAACATTGAAATCTCCACAAATAATGATATAATTTAGTTTATGAAAGCATTTCTATACGAGTAGATAGGAGTTTTACATCGTCTGAGATTACCAATGCATGCATGAGGCACAGATCTCAGGGAAACATCTCTTCATAATCACCTATTAAAACTGGCCAAGGTCGGAAAGTTTTCCTCGAGGCACAGAGCTCAGGGAAACATGTCTTAATAATCACACATTAAAAATACCTAAGTTTGGAAAGTTTTCTTTGTTTGATAAGGTAATAATAATCCTTATTTAAGCCAGTGGCTAACTGCAAGTAGGGTACTCTGCTACCAGCTAGTATCCTGCGTCATATCACTCAGCACTCAGAGCCTTGCCCCAAGGTCACCTCTCTTGCGGCAGCAGGAACCAGAACGACGTCACACAGACTTTTTCCCATCATTCCTACTTACCCGTTGCGTTTTCGCGCGCTTGAAATTTTCCACTTTTCATTTAATCACGAAAAATAGATATCATCATTTAAAAATCTAAAAGCGTGAAATATGTACTCCAGGAGTAATAATCTTTTCGATTTAGGCAATAAAAAAATAATAGGAAACCACCCTATTGGATTTTTGATTTAATTTACCTGGAAATCTAAATACCTATACAGGCATCTTCTCTTCCCATGACAGTCCATTAAAATAATCAGGTGTGGTGTGGGGCTAGGTTGGCTGGTCGGCGATCGCTGAGGACCCTGGAGCTTTGGGGAACCCCACAAAGTTCACATACGTCTTGAAGTGTATGTGAAAGTGTAATGAAAAGACTCAGATTACTAGGACCAAAGTTATTTTGCTATTATAAAATTCTACTTTTTCATTACTTCCTTTAATTACAACATAATCAGTGTAAAAATATTGTATAAAAAAACAAATGAAATAAAGTAGTCACATGATAAAAGAGAACCTGATGCTTTTTGAAAGGGTTATTTGAAAAGTTTATTTCATAGGTTTTTTTTTTAGATTTCAGTGCAGCCACAGTATGGCTGGGCATTGAAACCATTGTGGCGCCATAATGACAGCCCACTATGGCCATAATGGCTTGCCACAGTATGGCCACTTGGGTGCTTTCCATTCATGCGACTCACACGTCGACTTGTGTTGACTCGCGGTAACTGTTTATAACTCTCCAATTCCTGCACGTAATCGTTTGTTGACTTGTGTCACAACAGTCGGCGAAACACACTGAATGGAACATGAAAACTGCGACGCAAGTCGACTGGTGTCGCTGAACGGAAAGCACCCATTGTGGCCATAATTTTTGTGTTGACTGGGTTGTCACCGACCACGCATTCAAAAGGATTTACAAAATTCACCACTTGTGTCCCTGGCAGACAATATGATCAATCCCGAATCAATCACGACCTCAAATGCTAAGGAAGTAAAAGCCCAGGATGCCGCTTTTGTACATGACTTTTTGTCTCATTTGAATTCGCAAGTTCAATCATCCTCAGTTCATCACTACAGACTGGGGAAAAAACCCCGAGGATTAGCCCGACCTCTTGTGCTTTGCATGCCATCTACTAAGGATGCTATTTACATTTTTATGAACTTTAAAGAGAGCGATGTTCCTAATAGAATGCACGGAATATCACTATCTCATGATCGCACTCTTCGAGAAAGAAAGCATCTGGAGCTCCTTCGCACAACCCTGAAGTCTAGACAAGATGCCGGTGAATCCAACTTAACAATTAAATACATAAATGGTTCACCTTCAATTGTCTCAAAAAACGCATAAGTCCCAACGGGGCCTGTAAGTCAAAGTTATTAATGGCTACGTAAACTGCTCAGATCTCCTAGCTGAAATCGGTTTCAGAATCCAAACTACTAAAAGATCCCGTGACATTTTGAGCCGCAGATACCATGCAACCAATTTCGACTTCAACAGTCCTCTTGCAAGATTTACCCGCCTTGGAAATCAAGTATCGTCCGAATGCGACCTCTTTTTTGACAGCCTCCATAAAATCCGCAGACGGGCCTCCATTCTCCTGGTTCTTTGACATGTCGTTCTCTTGTTCTTGTTTCTCTTGTTCACTTTACTTTGTCTAACCTTCTTCGTTGTCACATTCCCCTCTGATATTTTACAAACTTTATACCATCTTATGCTTCATATACCACTTTATATTATTACTGTATATTATCATTGTGTATTATTACTGTATATTATTGTAAATTATTGAATTACTTATCGTAAATTATTGTATTACTATTGTAAATTGGCTGCTGCCGTTGGAAAATAAATGAAATGATCCGAGTTTCACGGGAGAATGAGGTAAAAGTCAGATTCTTAACCGAAATTTATATTCCTGATGAATTGATCTATCAAAAGCGTAAATTTTCGGTGCCATTCCTCGCAATTACGAACATTTTAAAGCAAAATATTGAAAAAAAATGGATCGCATTGCCCTTACCGCCGCGCTACGGACATTTTTGAAAGGCAATTAAAATGTGACCGAAGTGGCAACAGAAATCAGCCATCTGTAATATGGAATTAGGCCTCCTCTATGCAGTCCCCTTGGGTAATAAGCATTAAGTACCATTCAAAATTAGCGGCAACGACACTAACGTCATCTCTTGACGATTTGCAAGAAAGCGAACAGCGCCTCTTCTGGCCAAATCGCTCATCACTTGGGAAATAAGAAATTCTTTCGCGCCTTATGTGCAATTGTATCATTGTATTGTGTGCAATCGTGCATTTGTGCGCTATTTTCTTTGACAATGGAAGTGGGTGGTGGTGTTTCTCAAAGATCAGATCTGTGTAACAGGATGGATTCAAATTATTTAGCTGATCTATTGGTCGAAAAAAAGCAAATTTCCTCCTTACCACTCTCGTTAAAGCACGTCGAACGACTTCTAGACGAGGAAATTCTAAGGGTGCATAGTTGTCTTTACAAGCTTGTGGATGTCATCGAGGTATGTTCAGCTCTCATAACATGACCAAGAACTCTACTCCTTTAAAAGAGCATTTGAATAAGACTGATTCGAGTAAATGTGCTCCTTGGCGTATTAAAAAAAAAGTATTTTCTTTGTGATGTCGTCAATGACGATCTCCCCATAAGTTGTCATGGTTCCAAAACGCATGCGTCATCAGTCATCACGCATTTCAATGTAATGACCACTTTAACGAAACGAAGATGTTAATAGATTGATTTATGTGGTGTAACTGCCTTTTGTTCAATATTAAGCTGGAATAATGCTCATTGCATTGCATGGCAATTAAAAAATAATAACAATCCACCCCATTGATGGTTTGAGGCGTGACTTGTTGAAATTTCTTCTGGGATTTCTAAAACCAAATAATTTGCATATTATGAATGTTGAAGTTGATGAATTAAGCAATTGCTAATTTAAATTAAAAGAAATAAGCAGAAGGGTTGTCAAGAGTTGTTGATTAGTTACAGGGTAAGACGAATCAGTCAAAGAGACAACAACGGCTTGTATAATTTGAGATTAATAAGATCATTATTTATACTGTGTCTAATAGTTATTTATGGAGCAGAAGAAGAATTAAATCCAATAATGAATACACCAATGGCGGGTTACGAATTGCAGTAAATGCTTTTCATTTTCTTTGATGAAGGAAACTACCCTATTACATAAATATATGCAAGCCGATGATAAACATTTTTTGTGTGTGGTCAGAGGATGAAAATTCATTAAAAGTCACGAAATTTCAATCATTTTTAACCATCGTGAAAGAAGAGGAGACTATATAATTTGAAGTTCAAAATTGGTCAAAGGCCGCTGTGTTGGTAGTGTGTGTGTGTTCCCGGGTCGAGACTCTCGTCCCGACAATGCCGAGAAATGAAATTCTCCTCTCGACCGCCGAGACGAGACTCTCGCACAGCACTATAGTTAAATGACGATTTAAACAAGTTTTGCTGCATTCATTCATCTCCTCCCACGTAGTTACCGGCCGCCAGGGGGCCCGTGGTGACTGTGACCGCGAAGGTTTTCATCCCGGTGAAGGATCATCCGGACTACAACTTTGTGGGCCGCATTCTGGGTCCAGGGGGGATGACCATCAGGCAGCTGTCGGAGGAGACGGGGTGCTCGCTGATGATAAGGGGGAGGGGGTCGATGAGGGACAAGCGGCGCGAGGAGGTGCTGAGGGAGAGGGCGTCGTGGGCGCACTTGAAGGAGGACCTCCACGTGACCGTGCTGGCCGCAGACACAAGGGAGCGTGCCGAGATCAAAGTGCAGATGGCTGTTCAGGCCCTCAACAAAATACTCATTCCCAACGGTAAGGAGGATTACAGTAAGTTAAAATTACAATTAATTTATCATCGTGGGCCGTTTTGGCCTATAAGGTGGTGTCCTATTATTATTTTCATTGCCTAAATCGCAAGATTATTACTCATGGACAGAGATGCGTGAAAATCGCAAATGCGATATAGATGCGATGTGCGCAAATAAATGCAATTACTGGACTTTTATGAAATTTTTACGCAAATTTGCCTTTTCGACGGCAAAATTCGTACATTTTGTGCAGAGCGCAGTTTAAATGCTCCGCCAACAATCACCGCTTAAAGCATGTGAGCGACTGGCCAGCTGTTAGTTGGCTGGCTGAATCTACGCGGCCACGAACTACAAGTGGGCGCGGGCAAAATTCACCGCCACTATTAGTCTTATTCCTTAATTTATTATTGTTCTACAAAACATAATTATTTTAAATATTCTGTATTTTGTCATATAACTGTGTTTAACTTCATTTTATCGTCATCTACCTCATTACGAAAATAAAAAAATAGACGCTACAAAATGCGATAGACTGTTATTGAAAGTGCGATTTTCACGCATCTCTACTCATGGAGTACAGTGGCGCAGTGAGGGGGGGATTTTGGGGGATTAAACCCCCCCCAGAGCTCATAGAAATTTTTAAGTTGAATCTATTTTACTTAATTGGATTAATATGGCTTATAGAATAGTGTGAGGATTAATATGATATCCCTCAGAAGGCCGTAAAAATCACCATTATGATCTTTTTTGTCTTAATTTTTTCCGGCGGAGGGCATCCGCAACTCCCGAATACCCTGGTGGGTATGCGACTCCCCAAACCCCTAAGTATTACAGGGTTCCCACTCAACTGTGAAAACTTTAAAACCGTGAATAAGCCTTGAATTTTGTCTACCGTGAAAATACCTGGAAATAGCCGTGAATTTCGTCGTAAAACCCTAAAAACCTCTCAAACTTATAGAAAAAGAACTACAGTTGACAGATCATGAGAAAAATAAGATATTTCAATCATGTTTCAAGGCCGAGCCACGTACAGACACATTCATCTCCACACGTATATTCAAAGTGCAATGAGGAACTTGCATGGGTCGTAGATTGCTCTAAAAACTATTTTGAATAAGTCAAATGGATACATTAGCTCGCAAAAATACCTTCAGTTTCTCCATTCAGCATCAAAAGAAAGAAAAAAATTGCATTTAAAATCGAGAAAAATTTCTCTGAGCCGACCACTACGCGAAGACACCCGAGCGTTGCCGAGGCCAGGCGTGACGTCATAGGTGCCTAAACAACCGTAGGGAGTAGGGAAATACGCTGAGCGCATGATGTAAAATTTGTTTTGAGGGAGTATTTAGCCGCCCATCGTCACTTTATTTTGTTCTGTTATTCTTGGGCAAGTTTTCCTATTGCTATTGTGCCTAGATTATTACTTGGGATATTAATAATGCGGCATCGGGATGATGAAGTACAAGCGTTTCACTTCGTGTGTTTTGGTTATCAGAAAAATGGATGATAACGTTGCCACTCGTTCGAATAGTACACCTGAAATTCATCTACGTCTACATAATACCCCGCAAGCCGCCTAAAAGGCGTGTGGCATGGGGTGTTAGGACACCAGCCTTTTTTTAGGACACCAAAAATTGATGCCACGACCCTCATGGAATTTGTTAAGACAAATTATTGCTATACGTCGGCGGCAAATCGAGTTGTAAAAGAAACTTGTAATACTGGAGGATAACGATCGTAAGCTGTGCTGTTGACATTAGAGTAAGCTGTGCTGTTGAATGTGGCAACGCCGGATTAACGGAGAAGGTAGTCCTATCCATCCTACGGTACGAATTCACAGCAAAACAGTCTGCACACAATCCACATGTGAGATCGCGAATCGGTTCCGCTGCCAACACACACACAAGCTACAACCTATTTCAATAATATAGGTAAATCCATAAACAATATACTAGCATATACCATAAAAATATAGTGGGAAATAGGCAAATACTCTTATCAAAACTGGATGTCACTATCACATTCTTATATTCATCACGTACAACTTACAATAACAGAACTCGTTATGATGAATACAACTATTTATTCACTGATTTAAACCCTTAAATTAGCCCACACAAGTGACACAGGTGACATTTCTCACTACTATTCGTTGAAATAATGGAATAACAAACTTCACACACAGTTTTTATTTCAATAGCGTGATCGTGAAATGTCATATCTACGGTGAACAACGGAGATTAGCATGCCACTAACAATTTTTACACTACTGTTAGACATTTATCGATAGCGTAATAGCACTTTTTACAATTCAATCACGATGGAACACTGATAACTCTTGGCCGATATTTTTCAACCTTGTCAAACTTAGTGCATTACAACCACTGGCACTGTGATTAATAGCAGTAGCTTAACGGGAGATGTCACGTTGAAAATAACACTATTTTGGCACAAAAATGTTCCTAGATGTCTCCAATCAGCGAGCAAAAGTTGCATTGACTGGAATTCTCCCCATAATACAAGCACAGACAGTCCTAAACGACGAATTCTCCGGTACCTACGAATAAACGGATGAATTTATTGTATACAAAAGCTAAGCGGACATTAGTAAACATCAAAATCGTTCTAATTACATACTTAAATGAATGATATGCCGTCGATAACATCAACTTACAATTAACGTATCCCCCTTCCAATGGCCGTGGCTCAGACTCCTACAACGATGTTATTTAGGTATTATCAAATTTTTGGTTTAACTGCTCCAGTTTTATATTTTATGCCCTTACTCAGATATTAATATTATAAATAATGCAAAAAACGAGGGCTTCCAAGCCTCTATCGTCGGATATTTATCTTTAAATATAAAATAATCAACACGTCTAACAAACGAAGCTCTCACAACTGCTGGCAACTATTAAAAACAATCACAACAATAGCTTCGCGTGATGTTTAGGCACCTTTGACGTCATCGAGGCTTCGTCGGCAGTGGCTTGGGGGGTGAGGGAGTTTTTCCCGCGCTTTAAAATTCGTTATATTTATCATTAAATATCTCGCGAAGGAAAACTCAGATTTACATGCGGTTTTCTTTGTTGTAATCAGAAAATAATTTTCTGTCCGCCTATGAAATAAAAAAAATTCATGCAAGTTCCCCATTGTTGGTCCTTGTGCCATGACGACACTTTGATCTTGAGCCTGTGATTGGAAGACCGGCGTACAAAGTGTTCATTAACCCTGGCAAAAAATCAGACTCTTCTTTACTTCCCTACCTCACTGCTCCCTCCATTTTGCCACTCACAACCTTTAACAGGAGCTGAATTTTGGAAACGATATGTGACGTCATGAGAAATAGACCTTTCATTGCTACGTTTGAATTCAAGGCGCCTGTCGCGGTTGATAAATTTTTAGTTAACGTACAGGTGGTGATTGTTACATCATCAATATTTCTGCCTAAAATGGCTTATCAACAGACCGTGAATTTTTTATTTTATTTATTTATCTATTTCACAAACCACCGAAAACAGCACTGTTCGGCCTTTACATCGGGGTTGATAACATTTAACAATCACAAACCTACATGCCATAAGGGTAAATTACCCAGGCGGGACTCGAACCCGGACCTTTGGTTTGGCAGGTGAGGACTTTACCCTGCCGCCACTGAGGCTGGCATAATTTGACGATATTTAGACCGTGAGAACTTGGAAAAAACCGTGAATTTTATAATTTAGTTGGAGTGGGAACCCTGTATTAGTTGTGCCTAAATTGTGACATTAATCAGCATGATTGCCTTCCTTGTAGCTTTGTTATTTACAAAAAGATGAACAGCGCTATGTCTTCTTTAAATGGCACCCTATACTTTTTATGAATGACTGGTGTGCATTTTACTATGTTGTCATTTGTTCACTGTCAACATCAACAAGTGGAGTAGTTCCAATACCCACATACCTGCGCTAAGCGCTATAGAGTCAGTCATTTTTCATAACACTGTGTTTATCCACTTTGCTACATTTTTGAATAAGTCCTTAGGAGAGGTAATGACTTTCCGAATAAAAAAATATAGGGTGCCATTTGAAGAAGACGTACTGCTGTTCATATCTTTGAAAATAACAAAGCTAAAAGGATGGCAATCATGCTGATTAATGTCCCCCTGACGGCTAATGAACATTTGCTTGACACATTTTTGAATTTGCATCTGGACATAAAGTTATTTCGGGTGGTCAAGATAAATGGGACACCCTGTATATTAAATTAATGTTACACCGGACAGCAAAAAATAAATTTTTCTCGAGCCCTGATACCATTCCTGCTGATTTTTGCGTAAAATGACCTCCTGCATCCCGGAAATAAAAAAAAATACGTAAAATACATAAAATATTTTTGTTATGCAGGTCCTATGGCAACGATCTGTGATATCGAAAGTGATGCAAAAGGCGACGGCGGGAGGTACGATGTGATTCAGAAAAATGATCACTCGAGCGATCACTTAAATTCCCATCGCGAAAAGCGGTCGATCTAGCGATCACTTTTCACGACGAAAGAAAATGATCGCGTAATTCAGGCTTAGGTTACAATTACAGCATACTTTCGATTATCACCCTGTGGTTTATCCGGGTTTGCAGATTATCCGTGCATGATTTTTCTCTCTAGCTCAATTTTTTCCGCGATCTTTATAAACAAATAAAATTGGACGAAAAATCATCAGAATTACTGCATTAATTTAGGATACACCGGGCTTATTGTTTCATGGGATTTCTGATACGAGGCAGGATGCTAGCAGGTAGCGCTTGGCTTAAATAAGGATTATTTATGCCTTATCAAACGAAGAAAACTTTCCGACCTTAGGCAATTTTAATGGGTGATTATTAAGGTTTGTTTCCCTGAGCTCTGTGCCTCATGCATGCATTGGTAACCTCAGACGATGTATAACTCCTATCCTCTCGTGTAGAAACTAGGTCCCTGTGACGTCACGTGGAGAGGCATCGCTTGGGCGCCAATCTGGCCTTTTTCAAATGAAGTTAAAATTGACCATTAACATTCGTCTAAACTGGGATTTCTAAAACCAAATAATTTGTATATTATGAATACACTAATGGTGCATAATGCATCGCAATCAATGCCCTTCGTTTTCTTTGGTGAAGGAAACCACCTTATTCTCAAAAAAAAGTGTACCACTTTTTCCGCATGCCAAAGACCAGAAATCCCAAGCTTTCTGCATTTGATGTAGAAACTTGCATAGTTTGAAAACAGAAAAACTTGCCTAAGTAATATTGGCTGCATTTTCTGGGTTTCACCGCGTTGTGATTGCATTTGGGACAACAGTTACTCCTGCATTCCGGCAGCCATCTTCAGGTCGAAGTGCTTATGCTGTGTTTTGGCCGCAGTTATATAGGCAGCCCAGTGGTGTCGGTTCGCCCTGATTGGTCGCCTTGCGGCCAATAGCATTGGGGTATGGGGCGAAGAGTCTCTTCTACGTACTGTGGAGTTGGTAGCTATCCTCTCGATTGAAATTACGAGGATGTTTAGACATTTTGATCGCATCTCGGATGATTCTTGGAAAATATCGCAATTCTCTGGCGATGAATTTGGTTTCTTCCCAGTTGATGTTGTGTCCTACATTACCAATGCACCGCGGAAGCCTTTGCACCGAACTTGCACAAGGCATCTTGAATGCTACTATCGGCAAAGTTCTTCTGCTTATTGGCGAGTTTTTCTTATAACTGTATTATTAAATTATTACTATCTCTGCTTACTTGCAGATTACGATGAGCTGAGAAAACGTCAGATGACTGAGCTGGCGATCTTGAAAGGGACCTTAAAGGAAACAGAGGGCAGTCTGGAGCCCACTGCCGCTCAAGTTCCAGCAATGGTGGACGTGCCTTTGGTGCTGCCGACTTCACCAGCATTGGGTCACCTGCCAGTGGTACCACCCATACCATACCCACCTCCCACGGCCCTGGAGAATGACCTGTTCACGTCGTATGCGTATGCTTATTATGAGGCATTATTTTTTGAATATCTGGAAATGTTGCAAGACGTGCCAGATTTAACGTTGCCTCAATTCAATGGGGTCAATAACAAGAGTGACCCTGAGTTTTCCAGGAAAAGGAGTTACCCATTCGAATCTGTGTGAGATGAAATAGGGCTATCCCTCACTTAACATTGGGAATGTTTTTGGTGTGAGGGGACTTCTTTGGTAATCACCACATTTCTCTAGCTTCTTCTATGAATTGCCCATCCCCTTCAAGCTCTACAGCTTGTGAATGCATGGTATGGTCCTCTGCAAGCATTCCTTTTTGCGATGACAATAATTTACTAACCGTGACAACTCTGGTTTATTTTGCAAGAGCATTTGCTCCTCCTCAACGAGCATGGGTAGTTTTGATAATAATTTTAGTCTCTATAAGTGAGAAGGTTTTATAAATGAATGATTTTGGTATCGTAGCTTAGAATTTTTCATCTGCATTTCCTTTAATGATGAAACAGTATTTTGTGATTAATTACAAGAGTATTTTGTTACGTTTGTTTACAGTGTTAAAAATGAATGTTACGTTCAGTATTATATTTAATGCTGAAGAAATTGGTAATCGTGTGTAATGTATGTTAGTTTTTTTTTGAAATTTTACTAATCTGAAACAGATTAATTATCATTATTTTTTTATAACTAATCACGTAAGAATTTTTGGTGGTTGTGGTATTGTAACATGTGCAATAATCAGTTGGAGGTGGAATTTAAGAGAGGAATCCGTAAGTGAAGTACTAACTTTGATAACTTGGGATATTTTACTAATGCATCAGCCTGTGATTGTTGTGTTTTGATCACAATCTCTTACATTCACTTTTTTTCAGTGATAATTTTGACCCTGTATTCCTGTTTCAATTAATCTTTTACATGAATGTTTTTCCTCTAGCACTTCGTGATTGAATCAGTATTTATTTCTTTCCTTTTAACTCTTAAGATGGAAGATATAATATCCTATTTTTAGTTAAGATCCCACTGCCTGTGGTTAATTTTATGAAGTGCAAGATATTTTCTACCTTTGTAATGATAGTCTGGTTAAATTCGCATTGTGTTAGACTATCTGCTATGATATGAAATATGGCACATTGTACCTTTCTTTGTGTCAGTCACGATTACGTTGTGTAATGAAACAAAATTCAGAAGTACCCTATTGGATATAATCAATTGAAAAATATTCAATTGAAAAGCAACAAATTTCAATTTTTTTAAAAATTCAATTGAATTTTCAACAATTAATTGAACAAACATTAAAAGGAAAGTCATGATAGTAGTTTTAATTTGCGTTATCACTTCATTAGCTGTCATTGTTGGTTTTTGATTATCGTTATAATCTATTCCGGCGGAGACTTAGCGGGTGAATTAAATTGAAATTCCTTCAATTCAATTGAATATTTTCTTAAAAATTCAATTAAATGTCTTGATATTCAATTGAATATTCAGATTTCCAATTCAATTTTTGGAAATTCGATTGAACATTTTCTTTAAATTCAATTCAGTTTCCTAACATTCAGATTTACAATTGAATATGAGGTAATTCGATTGAATGTATGAAAATTCAATGGAGTGCAATTGAAATTTTCAGTTGAATCGGCTGATTTTTTTCCAATGAGGTAATTACACTGTCAACATCAGCCCACATGACTTACGATATGAAGAAATAACAGATGAACAAATTGCAATCCAAAATATAGACGCAAATAAATACAGAAGACTTAATTGTCTTCTCAGTAAGATGTAATGAAATACCCGTGGCAGCCTATCTCTTCAATCCTGTGATATTAACTGGGTAACACAACTCTAACTCACTAAATGTTAACTAGTGTTAACTTAATTTAACCTTGTTCGTACTAGTATAAGGTAAAGAGTTATTAAAATCTAGTCAATGTAATGAGAGATGTAAAACTATCTTATGAAACATTTTAAAGCCATCTTGTGGTGTACATAACTTATTATCTTTGTTGCAGTCAGCGATGATCAGTTTAACATTAACTTAATATGTTTTCAGTTTGAAAATAGAATCATTTACTCATGGTAATGTTGGAGTATAAATAAGATATAATGATTTTATATTTTGTGGTCATAGCTAAAAAATGTTTTACAACTTTTATACTCATGACCATAAAAAAAGATGCTCAATTTTTGATAGTATTTGCAGCTGGCATGTGATAACCAATTTTATTCCTATGATACAAAGTGTTTAGTTGGGTGCTAAATGAATTGCATTTATCTGTGGTTTTGAGACGGAGGAGTAGGAAGTAAAAACGACAGATATCAGTGAATTATTGTCTCGTGTTTATAAGCAAACAATTTTTGATATTGAATTCCATTTCTTAAAACATGTAAAATTGTCCCAAACGCGATTGGTATGTCATGAATGACTCTATAGTTTTTCAAGTCTTGAGGTTCCAATTCACTAGGGAATTTATGAATTACTTTCAAGGGTTTTTTTGCCTGAACATATGCATATAACGTTCATAATTCTCTGATTTTATTCCTGTGATGGAAGTATTTAGTTGGGCATGAAATAAATTGCATTTATGCGTGGTTGTTGAGGCAGAAGAATAGGAAGTGTCTTTTGTTTATAAGCAAACAACTTTTGATGTTGAACTCCATTTTTAAGAAACGTGTGACTGTCCCAAACTCATTTGATATGTGATGACTGAATGAATCTATAGTTTTTTAAGTTTTTAAAAAAGCTTCCAATTCACTGGGGAATTTACGAATTACTTGCAAGGGTTTCGCGCATATACATATTCATATATCATTCATAATTCTCTGAGTTGATTATTTGACTTTTGATTGGTTACCTGAAGGAAAGTAGCTTTTAGTACGGATGTACCGATACCTGTATGTAGTTTCTTTTAAAAACAGTGAGATTAAATTGCTTAGTAATGATTTTGTTATTGCTCTTACCGCAATATTAATGTTTTTATTTCAAAGTCATGATGAATTTATCAAAACAGAGTTGATATATTCAGAGTCACAAAGTTGAATATATTTTTTTTTTTTTTAAGAGCTGATGTATCGGCCTGTCATTTTTCGAAGCTATAAACAGCACAAAATATAAGCAATATGAAATTATGTTTTACTGGTCTAAATGCAGTTTTTTTAATCAATGAGATTAAATGGGTTAATGATGTTTTTTTCTTTTGCTGCATGTAGTATATGTTTTTATTTAAAAGTTTATCAAAACAGAGTTGATATTATATGTACTTAGCCATAAAGTTGAAAAAAATTCACTGAGACTATATATTGGCCCACCGCACTTATCGTCCTGAGAAGCAAAGGCAAAAGTATTGGCCCACAGCTCTAAAAGTGTTAATGTAACATTGTTTACTCTGGTATATGGTGTATAGTCCTTAATTCCATGTGGGATACAACACTGTTTTTAACTTAATCATTAGTAGTGGGGCAGATAAGTTTTGTAATGCTTTTGTGGAGTCATTTCACTGAAATTTGACTAACAGTTGATATTTATCTTTAACATTGGGAATATGTCTTTGCTGTTAGAGGACTTTTTGGCAATTACTACATGCCTCTATCTTTTTCTCAACTAGCTAGGTTACCTCAATTTAGTGCAGTCAATACCTAATAAAAGTAACCCTGAATTTTACAGGAAAAGGAGTCACCCATTCAAAGCTGTGTGTGAGATGAAATTCGGTTATCCCTCGCTTAACATTGGGGGGTATGTATTTGATGTTTCAGGACTTATTTGGCTATTTCTACACATCTCTACCTTTTTCTATGAATGGTATGTTCCTCTGCAAACATTCCTTTTTGCGATGGCAATAATTTACTAACCGTGACAACTCTGGTTTATTTTGCAAGAGCATTTGCTCCTCCTCAATGAGCATGGGTGGTTTTGATAATAATTTTAGTCTCCTAAGTGAGAAGGTTTTATAAATGAATGATTTTGGTATCTTAGCTTAGAATTTTTCATCTGCATTTCCTATAATGATGAAACAGTATCTTATGATTAATTTCAAGACTTGTGTGTTACGTTTTTGACAGTGTTTACAATGAATGTTACGTTCAGTATTATATTTAATGCTGAAGAAATTGGTAATTGTGTGTAATGTATGTTAGTTTTTTTTGAAATTTTACTAATCTGAAGCAGATTAATTATCATTATTTTTTTATTGTTAACAACATGGAATATTTGGTGGTTGTGGTATCGTAATATGTGCAATAATCAATGCTTATAGTGGGAGTTGGAATTTAAGGCAGGAATACCTATGTGAATGATTGTGAATCGTTGCACTAACTGTGATAACTAATGATATTTTACTAATGTATCTGGCTGTGATTGTTGTGTTTTGATAACATAGTCTTTTAATCTTTCCCTTAATAATCAGATGTGCCTTATTTCCGAAACAAAAATTGCTGTGCAAAATGCCAAAAGTTTTGGCAATATACCTATGTTCCAGTATTTTTTTGCAATATTATCATGATATAATCATAAAAATAATAAAAAATATGTATAAGTTAGTCTTTTTCATTCTTTGTTCTCTTCATTTTGTCCTTTAATCAAATCCTAAAGGGGGTCACAAAACAACCTACGGTATACTTTGTCGTGGCTCCAGCGACATTCTTGGTTGCGAGGGAGACCTGCGATCGGGTAATCATGGCGTTGACTAAAGAAAGGCCGGGATGGGAATTTTAAAACACCCGAGGGGTGCGTTTATTGGTTTCAGGAAGTTACAGGGCTGGCGAGGTCTGCGGCACGCTACTGCTTCCGTGGCTGGGTCCGGCTCTGTCCGGAACTGCCTCTCTGGGAATCTCCGTGGATCCGCGACAGCTCTGGCGGAGGTTCCGGCGTTGGCTGCGGCTGTTGGTCCAGGCGGCATGGCAGGGTCGTGGGCCCTGTACTCCGTCTACTTCCGCGGGTGATGACCTCCGGCGGCGGCGGTGTCCAGGGAGAGGACCCCCTGGGACTGCGTGCGCGCACCTCGCGGAGGTTGCGAGTGCGGCGCCGGTCCACCCGCAGTTTACGGGGCATTCGGCAGAGTGAGGATATGAGACGTCAGCGCCTTGTGGTAGAACCGCTGAGGATATACTCGCTCGGGTGCGCACTTAGGCCGCCTCAACCGCGACTGCCTTCCACGGTCTCGGGCAGCATCTTTTATATCCAATCCTGGCCTCCCTCCGGCCAATGAGGGCGCTCCGCTTGGTTACAAGGTGACGCGTTCGATGAGAAGGAGGTGGGGTGGGAAGGTTCGTGGCATGAGGAGAGCATTCCGGTGGAGTGGGGAAGGTCGCGTGGTGACGCTTTCTTCACGGGGGGTGCATGTCTTAAAGTGGATTTTGCCCATGTCATATTGCAGCACAACAACTTAGTTATTCGTCCATTTTATTCAAGGGTGCCAGTTTGACTTGTGGAAATAAATCATGAAACTGTATTTATATAGAGTTATGTTTACTAAGGACGCATGAATTATAACCACAACAATTCAAAGCAATATTTTTTTAAGATAAAAAATAAAACTTCAATGGGAATTATTTTGAATTACATTGCAATTTTATGCATGTCCAACATGATATGATATTAGTACCGATGCATTGTATTCTTAGTTCACTTTCTGGCCCTGTAATAGTATGTAGTATTAAATATTTAGGGTGCATCAGTAGCTAAGGCCATTTTGTACCACTTACTGACTGGAAAAGAGAAAAGCGATGATAATAATAATAATCAGTGCTGTAGTTCGGCCGGTACGGCATACACCCTAAAATCCAAAATCATTGTAAGCGTACCGGCTAAACTACCTTTTTAAATGGTAAAAAATAGCCCTACAGTAAATTATTTGATGGATTTCAGAAAGATAAATCCAAAATGATTATTTACTTGCTCAGAGTTATCTCGTGGTGAAACTTGGAACTAATGTAAGAGATGGGATTTCTACATTTCAATCGCGGCCGGATATATAATAGGGTGGGCCGAAAAAAAGGTTTTTTTTCCGGATCAAACTTGCCCTGTGCGGGAAAGTTGCTAAATGATATCAGGATCTCGCACACAAAATTTTTTTCGAACCGGATGATATTAACCACGGCCGCCCGAGATATAAAGTTTAATATTTTGCAAAAAATCATGCTGAATTTAGAATCTAATGATTATTAAGAGTAATTTCATGCAAACGTGGGATAATTAATAGTATTAAAGTATGGATACATGTTTATAGTCTACAAAAATGGAATTTGAAGTTTGTTTGACAAAATCTGTGGCTCAAACAATGCATATGAATAAACAACAAAATTATAGTATAGACTACCCGCACAACACAATGCTTATTTGCCTTCATAGAGCATCGTTTCGAATATTCAATATATTAGGGGTTAAATTTAGGATAAAATAATATTTATTTCGATTTAATTTCCTTTTTTTAGTAAATAACTCATCAAATGATAGAAAATAATCCACTAGACAAAGAACTCTACTTTAACAATGACAATGACTCCCTTTCCTTCCACCACTGCCTTCTTTAATTCACTGTAAGGCCTACTCTCTTTCAATCTATCTAAAAAACCTATTCTTTTCCTTCCCCTCCCTCGTTTACCTAACATTCTACCCTCCAACACCCATTTCAGCATCCCCTCACCACTAAGCACTAACTCCATCCATACCTTCTGTCTCCTGCGTATCTTATCTAAAAGCTGCCTCTCCTCGCCAACCATATCCAGCACTTCGTCGTTCCTTTTCCTCTCCGTCCATTTCACCCTCTCCATTCTTCTCCATACCCACATCTTGAATGCCTCCAATCTTCTCTCGTCTTCTTTCCTCAGTGTCCACGTTTCCGCACCGTAGAGAGCTACACTCCAAATCAAACTCTTCACCAGCCTTTTCTTTAAACTCTTACACAACGATCCTCTCAGAAGCTCCTTCCTGTTCATGAACGCCTCCTTCGCTAATGCTATTCTCTTCCTGATGTCCTTACTACTGTATCCGTTTTCCTCTTACGTACTGCCTAAATAGTTGAATTGCTCAACCTGCTCAAGTTTTTCACCACCCACCTTTATCTTGAGTCTCACATTCCTCGCTCGTGATGCTTTACAAAACCGCATAACCTTAGTTTTCTTGTGATTAATCCTCATCCCATACTCCTCGCAACGTTCGTATAACGCATCCACTAGAGCCTGAAGCCCCCTCGCTGACTGGCTGATCAACGCTTGGTCATCCACGAATCTCACTGATTTGAACATCATTCCTCCCACTTTTATCCCAGCTTCTAACTCATCCCACGCTTCCCTTACCATCTCTTCAGCGTACACGTTAAAGAGCAGCGGCGATAGAGGACAGCCTTGCCTCACACCTCGGCCAATGCTTGCACACCCAGATTCTCCGTCCGCTATCCTCGCTTGCGCAGTCTGGGCCATATACAGATTACGAATCAGTCGTCTATCCCTCCAATCTACACCCATTCTCTTGAGAATATCCATTAGCTTCACCCAGTTCACCCTATCAAACGCTTTCTCAAAATCCACGAAACACGCATATACGTCCTGGTCATATTCTAGCCTCCTCTCCACGAGGGACCTCATTATTGCTACTGCATCACGAGTTGACTTCCCTTTTCTGAAACCAAACTGATCTTCGCCCAAATATTCGTTTGCCCTCTCCTCCATTCGTCTGTTCAATATCCTCAGTACCACTTTCGCCGCATGCGATATTAGGCTGATAGTCCTATAATCTCCGCATTCCACAGCTTTCTTCTTCTTCGGAAGCGGAATTAAAACCGTCTTCACGAAATCTTCCGGCCAACATCCCTCTTCGTAGATCCTGCGCACTAGTTCGAAAAACCTATTCTTACCTTCCTTCCCTAGATTCTTCAGAAGCTCACACGGGATATTGTCCACGCCTACTGCTTTCCTAGCCTTCATATCACGAAGTGCTCTCTCTATTTCCGAATCTAATATCCCCGGCCCAAGATTGTCCTCCTCCACTGCACTTTCCTCCTCTAGAGTCAATCTCTCTGGTCTGTTCATTCCGTCATACAGGTCCTCCACGTATTCCTTCCACCTACTCTGTACCTCTGCTCGCTCGGTTAGCATCCTCCCATCCTTAGCCTTAATTTTAGACATGGTTTGTCCTCTTTTGCCGCCCGATAGCAACTTAACTTTGGCGTACAACTATTTGGCCTACTTCTCCATCCTTCTGGAACTTTTCCATTTCCTCACATTGTGTTTTCCACCAAGCCTCCCTTGCCCTCTTAGTTTCACGTGGTAATCGATTATTCAATTCCCTATACATTCTTTTTCCCTGTTCTGTGTCCACGTTCTTCCACTTCCTCCTCTCCTCCATTTCATTTACCATTGCCTCCGTTATCCACGGCTTCTTTATCCTTCTAATGTCAACGTAACCAATTGACTTCTCCGCCGCTTTGACTATTCCCGTTTTTATATTATCCCATCTTTCCTCTACCGTCTTGGTACTTTCAATCTCCCGTATACTAATGTCCACTAGCTCCTGATATTCTCTCCTCATACTCCCCTTCAGGGCTTCTACGTTCCATTTCTTCGTCTTCCTAACTCTTATAAGTCTTTTGAATCTTACGTTGCATTTCATGAGCACTAGATTGTGGTCCGAATCCGCATCTGCTGCAGGGAAGCTGCGCGAGTTTTTCACACTATTCCTAAACCTCTGTCTTACCATAATGTAGTCTATTTGATATCTCCCCGCATCCCCTGGACTTTTCCACGTGTACCTTCGCCCTTTATGATGATTGAACCGCGTGTTTGTGATGAATAATTTGTTTCTCCTACAAAATTCTGCTGCTTTCTCTCCCCTGTCGTTCCGTTTTCCTAGACCAAAATCTCCTATTTCGTTTCCATCCCTGCCTTCCCCGACTGAGGCGTTCCAGTCCCCCATCACTACCAGATTTTTCTTACCCGGTGTGTCTCTAATTATTTCCTCGAGCTGTTCATACACCTCATCTACTTCTTCCTCCCTATGATTGCTAGTGGGCATGTAAACTTGGACCACCACAAGGTTGGTGGGCCGTGCCTCAATTTCTACCACCAGAATCCTATCGCTTACCTGGTCTATACCTACCACACGCTTACCCATCTTCCTGTTTAGTACTAAAGCTACCCCCCGCTGGCTTTCTTCCCCTCCACTATATATAACCCTATACCCATCACTCCAATAGTCCCCCCCATCCCTCCACCTCACCTCGCATAATCCTAAGATGTCTATCCTCCCTTTATCCATTTCCCTTTTGATATTTTCTAATTTCCCCGCCCTCATCATAGTCCTCACATTCCACGTCCCTACATTTACAGCCGACTTCTTCTTCTCCATCTTCTTGGTCTTCTTTTCTTCTTTCTTCATTGCTGCTGATGGTGATGATGATAAGTCTCTGCAAGGATTTCGCATGTTGGCGACCCCGAGGACCTTGCCGACCTCGCTGCCGTGCCCGACAACCGCCCTTTGCGGACGGGTCCCGGGCGATGAGATTCCGAGGCTCATTTGGTTGTACTCCATGTGTTCAGGGAAGAGATAGTTGGTAGGGTTTCCCACTTCCATTCCAACAGTGTTTTTTACGTGACACCATCACGTGGACTACCATTCGTCTGGCTCCTACCCTTCGACCTATCTGGCATGGGTGGCCCTACCGGGAATAATTTAGAATTAGTCCCGCCAGTGCAGCTCTAGGGGTCATAGGAACGCGCAAGCCTTTCCACCGCGACATGTAATGTTCATAATTAACGTTAAACAAACAATATATTATTATTAATGTAGTTATTCCTTTATTTTAGAGTGCTTCCTGGACTCAATGAGTGCTTTATTAGTCAGTTTGCAATCTCATTAGTGGTGATAACATGATTGTACTCGTATTATTAACGCTCCATGTAAGGCCTGGTTTCGAAAACAACACATCCATTGCTGTGTGATCACGGATACAGAAAAGTGGTTTGCACGAATGCTTCAAAACCACTGCTTGACGTCGGAAACTACACTGTCAGGCACCACGCCACGTAGTCGGGAGCCACTCCTTTTTGAGTTTCATGTAAGTTAATTCTTGTTTCTTGTGTAGTATGAATGGTAATCGGTGTTCATGGTGAAAGACTATATATATCTTTTTGTAAACTACATAAGGTTTAATCCTTTCTCATACTAATTCTTACTATTAACCCTTTCGAGATGGTGGAGTTCTCGCCTTAGTATGACTGCTGTACTGAGCCCCAAGAGACCCTTCCGTCCTCTCCGTATGGAGCATTTTTGCAGGACATTTGTTAAGAAGGGTCTCGTGGATAATCACACATACTCTCAGCACCAACCTTTTTCAACCCTTCCTAGCAGGGACTCCGCATTATCTCGGACTCCAAAGGTATTTGGCTCCCTCCTTTCAGGGTTTATAACCCTACCAGCGGCATTGGTTCGCGGCCAACTCATGCTTCGTTTATTTGAATTTGCTATATGGATAATTGTTGCTTGAACGTAAATTGCAGACTTCAAATTAAAAATAAATATCGCTAAATATAGATATCGCCATTTAAATATCTAAGAGCGTGAAATACGTACTCTACGATTAATAAACAATCTTTCCATTTAGGCAATAAAAAAATAATAGGTAAACCACCCTATTCACCAGATGCTAATTACATATATGGAGTATGTTCCTGAATGGAAGCAATTAGGCTTGAATAAAATGTGGTGCTACTGAAGAATGATGAAGATAAAATGGTTTGACGGTGTAAGTAATGAGCAAGTGCTAAGAAGAGTGGGAGAAAAGAGAACTCTCCTAAAAACCTTGATCAGAAGACAAGACAACTTGGTTGGCCACATTTTTAGGGAAAAAGGGCAAGGGACGGCCCCGAATGAATTACATGGGACAGGTTATTAAGGATTTAAAAGAAAAGAAATACGTGGCCATGAAAAGGCTGGTGGGTAGGAGAGAGGAATGGAGAGCTGCGTCAAACCAATCGCAGGATTTTTGACTGATGATAATGATGGAAACTCATCGTTCAATTTATTTCAAAGTGGGTGAGGGTTCATTTCGAAAATGCGGAATACTCGTATCTGGTATTCTGGCCATTTTCCGAGTCAGATTTTAGCATATATATATATATATTTGTTTTGTCGTAAAGGGGAACTCATATGACACCTTTTTTTTAACATCAACAGTAAGTTCCACGTTCTTGCCCAATTACACTTCAAACTTTGCTTGGAAGCTAATTATATATTTTTGATGTGATTATTTATAATTATTGCACAGGAACGCAATCATATGTAAAGTCACTGAAGTTAAAAAGCGACGGATGTTATTTGTGAATGTTGCACATAGGCTTTTAACTTTGGCGCTCTGCGGTCTCGTTTTGACAAAACACAGTCGCTATGCGTTTAAAAACAGGTAGCCAGATTGCGCCGTTTTCTGATACTGTGTGATTTTTGTAAGTTTTCTGATAAGTTTTGTGGATTGGATTTATTCTTGGTAAAAGCAGGATAGAGAAGTATTCACATAGTTAGTCAGGCAGATCATTTCAATGGGGACGTTCCTCAATTAAGCGTAAGTAACAAGTATTTTTATAGACAAGGGATGTATCTTCCTTTTTTATGTGGAAGGATTAATGAGGAATGTATTTCGTGGGAAGGTGATTGTGTGTGTTCTTATTTTTGGCTTGCTGCTGATTATTTTCAAATAGATTTGTGTTACGCGGTGGGAGGTCCGAACATTTTGACATGCCGCGCTTGCCGTTGTATAAGTTGTGCCGATTATGCCTTTGTAGCAGTGGAGAGTTGTTGGACATTTTTAGCGAGACCACTGATCTTGAATTTACTGTGGGCAATGCATTGGAAGACCTTCTTCAGGTTGAGGTGAGTACTTCGTATCAAAATTTGTAAACCTTGGACGCTATTCACGTTTGACATTATGAAATAATCACGTCTGCTAATGACAACTTCTTTTCTGTAAACACAAACATGTCAACTGACTAAAGTAAACATCTTCGAAGCATCTTTTTGATACAGTAATGCTTTTAACAATTCTTCGCATTTTATTATAGCTTATCTATATTTCACAATTAGACAACTCTGTGTACATGTCATTTGAAGCATTTATTCGTAGCTAGTAATTATTGCTCCGTGCGCGAATTCTGTGACTTTAATCAAGGTTTATTTTTATTTCCTTCAGATTTCCCAGGAGAAAAATTACCCATGGTTGGTTTGCCGTACTTGTTTGGATAAACTGAGTGACTTTCGGCTTTTTAAGCGTCGATGTTTGGAATCTCTCTTCGTTTTCAATAATCGCGTCCGGCAGAGTGACTTCTCCCGGTCGAATCTGGCAAGTGGGGTGGTGAAAAAGGTTAGTATCCGTAGATGAGGGATATACAGGAACACGGGGCAGAATGGGGTGTCAAGTTGAAAACATTAGAGAACAATTTTAACCCACACAGAAAATAAACATCAGTGAAAAAATTTTCCCCGTATGATCAAAATGAAAACTACAAAAAAAAATGCTGCGACATGGCATTGAACTTGTGTTCCCCATTTCAAAGCCAATCGCGCTCACCACTACACCAACTGATCCTGTTGTAGAAATGGAGCTTTTTTGAAATTATATAACGATTGTTAAAAATACCACTCGGAAATAAATTAATTACAGCCAAACTAAGGCCCATTCAATGGAATCATACATCTATTCATAGATGAAAATAGTCAATATATAGATGCAGTTGGCATAGTCGCCAGGCATCGTTCTACGCGTCGCAAAATTTTTCAAGTCCGCCATCACTCCAGTAAGGAACCAAAAAAATTGTCCCTAAATCAAATGTTATATCGCTTCCATAGCTCATGAATCGCGTTTTAAAACACACTTTCGGAGATGTATCCAAAATCGCCCCTTTTCACCTGCACATCTAATAGATGTCTAAAAGACATCTATTAGATATACATCTATTCATAGATGAAAATAGACAATATATAGATATCTATAGATATCTATTTTCCGTGTGGGAATAGACCTTTTGAAATGTATTGAAAACAATAATACAGTGGAAAAAATCTTAATTTTATATTTTTTCCCAAAATCACAAAATTATGTCACAGCCATAGCGGCTTATTTCTTCTCTTTTACTCACCTAATAACCTGTCCTACGTAACTCATTGAGAGCAGTCCCTTGCCCTTCTTCTCTTCCTCCTGTCCTTCTACGATTGTAATTCATTAGGCCATCGTGCCTCATAATATGTTACCAACTAAGTTGCTCCGTCTTCTGCTGAAGGTTTTTAGGAGGCTTCTCTTTTCTCCCACTCTTCTCAGCACTTCCTCGTTACTTACACGGTCGATCCATTTTATCTTCATCATTCTTTGCTAGCACCACATTGAAATTTTAAATAATAGTTTCAGTGAATGCAACGCTCCATGAGGGTGGAAAGAATTCCGATTCTCTCTTCGAATGTGCCGTCGCATGCGATTCTTGTCCTACTCATGAACCGTTTTGTTTGAAAGCTCTCGCAGAGGTTCATCATCATCAGTCAACAATCCTAAGATTGGTTTGACGCAGCTCTCCATTTCTCTCTCCTATCCGCTAATCTCTTCATAACTACATATTTATTCTCTTTTACATCCTTTATAACCTGTCTGATATAACTCATTCGGGGCCGTCCCTTGCCCTTTTTCCCTTCCACTTGTCCTTCAACGATTGTCTTCATCGGGCCATCGTGCCTCAAAATGTGGCCAACTAAGTTGTCCCTTCTTCTGCTTAATGTTTTTAGGAGGCTTCTCTTTTCTCCCACTCTCCTTAGCACTTCCTGGTTACTCACACGGTCAATCCATTTTATCTTCATCATTCTTCGGTAGCACCACATTTCGAATGCTTCCACTCTTGACTTCTCTGCTGCTGTCAACGTCCAAGCCTCGCTTCCATAGAGAAACATGCACCATATGTATCATCTGATGAATCGTGTCCATATTTCTATGCTTGTATTAAACTATCTATGTAACGCAGAATCTCCATGAGCGAAAGTTTGTTAAATAAATAAATGTATGTTCACTAATGCATGCATGTTTGTTTAAATGCATAAATTTAACGATTTAAAAGACAGCAGTGCCTTTCATTTCCAAAGGATATGAAAAAATGGTGCATATCACTAAAACCTCTCTATTGTGAACCTCCATGCATCAAATTGCCTAAATTTTGGACCCCTCCGCTACAATGTGAAGAGGTTTTACTGTATATGAAAAAGTTACTCAAGTAACATTTGTTTTGTATAACATTTGTTTTATAACTGGAGTCCAGCAGAGTCAAAAATGCACAAATAACGTGTGATAGATTCAGTTGCTAAGCTAAAAGCTTGGCCCATTTTCACCCTCGTATCATCCTTTTTCTTTCTGTTCTAATAATCTTCTGCTAAGGGATCCCAGTGCAGCCGTTGCCCTCTGTATGACTCGATGAGCTCTTCTGCCTGCTGCCACTCGACCATTGTAGACTTGATTTTAAACGCGATATACCCGACTGTTACCTCTATGACCTTTGACCTCCGTATTAACCTTGGAGGTCAATTAGTGGATAATACGGGTGTAAGGATAATACCATTGACTTGGACACCCTCTAAACTCACGGATCGACACCTATTCTTTTTGCCACCCTTATGACCTTGATTGTGACCTCACAGGGTCAACGGTTGAATTTTCGTGAATAAACGTGTTATTTTCTGTTTCCTCGTGTCCGAAAACCTAAGAATTGACATCTTGGACAATGAAATTCAGACATTTCTCTGTCTCGATTATTTTAACATTGAAACCCCTTAAGGCAAATTCAAATTTTTAGTTTGTACCCTCATTGTGAGGTTGAAAGGTCAAAAATGCAACCCACAGCAGCTGTTGCCCTCTGTATGACTCGATGAGCACTTCTGCCTGCTGCCACTCGACCATTGTAGACTTGATTTTAAAGCGCGATATACCCGACTGTTACCTCTATGACCTTTGACCTCCGTATTAACCTTGGAGGTCAATTAGTTTTTGACTTAACTTTCAACTAAACTAAATTAAACTAAATTTTTGTCCACTCCACTAGAGCTTCCTCTTTGCATAGCTGGGTCCTAGCTGACCCGGCAAACTTCGTACCGCCTAACAATCAATGAAATTACAGTTTAGTTTATAAATCAAGAGCGGCTGTGTCATTTTTAATCATTAAATTTATTACAATAAAATGAGGATACAAATTCAATAAAACTACGTAAATGAGTATCAGAATTGCTTGTCAGAAAGACATTTTCTTTATTGAATCTACATAGGGTGGATCGAAGCACGTTTATGCGGATTTTTTTCAATGAATTTTCTCATGTTTTAGTTAAAGAAATTTTGGGCATTGTTGTTTTTCAAAATTGAATTTCTTCAATTTTGTTGATCTTTTTAATTTGTGTTATTTGGCAAAATGAAAATGCAGTACTTCCAGCTTTGTAAAGAGGTTTTACTGTATTGCATGCAGATCAGTTATCTTATGTACATTGTAAACCCTTATTCGTGAAGCTGAAAATAATGACTGTCTTCAATTTGTATATTTTCTATTGCTTACTGCATGTAAAAAAGAATTTAAAAGTGTATGAAACTAGGGCTGATGTCCACAATTATTATAGTAGAAATAAAAATAACATAGAGGTAACTAGATGCAGACTGGCCAAAACCCCAAGGGCAACTCTTGACATTAAATTTTTTAATATGCTGCCCAAATCTGTTCACTATACAACCTTTAACAAGTTTCATGGGGTGATGGAAAAGTGGCTACTGGACAGACCATTGTATGATATTAAGGAATACTTTGAACTTGATATTTCCACCTTGTGTTTTTGACTTCATCCATTTTTTTAAAATATTATTATTAATGCCACTTAGATTTTAATATCAGAATGTAAACTATATATATGTTTCAACTTTAATTTTCTGATGGTACAGTGTAAAAATGACTACATCCATCGAATGTAACTGTGCTCAGGATGAATAAAGACTTTATTATTATTATTATTTATTAACCTTGGAGGTCAATTAGTTTTTGACTTAACTTTCAACTAAACTAAATTCAACTAAATTTTGGTCCCCTCCATTACTACGTTTTAAAGAGGTTTCACTGTATTGTTATTCTTATGCGTGCAGACAGTTAAAGGAGAGAGTGGCAAAGGTTTGAAGATGGTGAGGAAAGCACTGAGGGAGACGGAGAGGGCGCAGGGGTGTGACACCGCGCCCTCGGCCAGTGGGAGGGACCCAGAGGGAGACGCCGTGCCATCGGGACGAATGACGGAAGGCGGAAATGCTTTGGGAGGCCCAGAGACCAACACCATTGATGCTTGCAACGCGGGAATTTCAGACAGGATGTCGGTGAGTCACGGCTGTTAGGGGGTGGGTCATTCCATGTTATGCAGTTCACCCCGCGTGGGCCTTTAGTACTCAATGGAAACCTACCTTGTTCGGTAGGAAGCATATTGGAGGAAAACGGATTAAGTAGTAAGGTAATTGGGAAGCGATTTGTGTTAGCAAAGGTGTTCATGAGCAGGAAGGAGCTTCTGAGAGGATCATTATGTAAGAGTTTAAAGAAAAGGTTTGTGAAGAGTTTGATCTGGAGTGTAGCACTCTACGGTGCGGGAACGTGGACACTTAGGAAAAAAGATGAGAGAAGATTGGAGGCATTCGAGATGTGGGTATGGAGAAGGATGGAGAGGGTGAAATGGACGGAGAGGAAAAGGAACGACGAAGTGCTGGATATGGTTGGCGAGGAGAGGCAGCTTTTGGATGAGGTACGGAGGAGACAATGTATGGATGGAGCGAGTACTTAGCGGAGAGGGGATGTTGAAAACAGTGTTATAGAGGGTAGAATGTTAGGAGGAACGACGAAGTGCTGGACATGGTGGGTGAGGAGAGGCAGCTTTTAGATGAGGTGTGGAGGAAACAATGTATGGATGGAGATAGTGCTTAGCGGTGAGGGGATGTTGAATATGGGGTTAGAGGGTAGAATGTTAGGGAAACCAGGGAGGGGAAGGAAAAGAATAGGATTTTTAGATAGATTGAAAGAGAGTAGGCCTTATAGTGAATTGAAGAAGACGGTAATGGAAGGAAAGGGAGGCTCCCAGATCACGTCTTTTGTAATCCATGGAAACCTACCTTAATCGGTAGAATACCATAATGAAATCGTCCATTATTTTAGGTTAATTTACGGAATTATTCACAGCTACCTCATCCTGATCGCGATCTTTTTAGCAGCAATAACGTGATTGTACTCATACCGTATATGTCTGATTATAGTCCCCCCTTTTTTCCAAAAATACCCATGGTAAAAGTAAAGGGAGGGACAATATTCAAATGCATTTTTTTAACTTTTCTGACTGATGACTGACATAGTCATTTAACTTTTAACTATGTTCAGAGCCATCCAAAATCCCCCTCACGGAGACAGGAGCAAAAGTAAAACCTGAAATATTCATAGTGGCAGTGAAAACACCACCATTTTTATTTCACAATATATCTGAGCACATAACATGTACCTCCAATGTAAAAAAAAAATTGGACGAGTTTACCACTCTGCCTTTTGGTAAGAATTTGTCGTACCATCCCCCCCCCCCGTTGAAGGAGGGTGTCCGACTCGAACTCGGGTTCGGTACAGGGGGGTTAAATCAGCGGAAAGAGAGACCTCATTCCCTCTAGAATAACACAAAGTTTTTATTCTTACGTTTTGAAAGATGGGCGCTAGACAGCTCTCGACGTTCACTTGTCTTCCGCAGAGGGGTGGAATCCCTCCGACAGTCCCACTCGCAATGGCCCAACCCTTAGTATTGCAGGCCACCTCCCAGTCGCCGCAAAATCAACCCCTCTCTCCCAAAAGACTTTCCCTTTTATCTCCCTCCAAGAGGGGTCGTCAGTATAGGGGAAGGAAGAAAAGGGAAAGGAGGGGAAGGTTTCTCTCGAACATTCTAGGCGCTCTTTGACCATCACGCGCCCTGCACTCGCCCGTGCCCTGGTCATCCGCGGCCGACGCTCGGCATCCGAGAGAAAGGAGGGAGTGGCCGAGGGGAGGGGGGGGTGAGGGAGAAGGAGAATGTATGACTGGCCGAGGACTTCGCCTTCTCACGTGCTGATCGCTCAGCCCAGTGTCATATACCCAAGACTTTACGAAACCTCGCCGACGGGAAGGGGATGAGATAAGAGAGAGGAAAATTTTGGGAGCTAGCGGAGAATTCGTGATGCTGCCTTTGCCTTAGATTCCCTATTATTCCGAGAAGCGGAATATCACAAATTCAGAAAATACGAAGTACAGCAGACTCCAGGTTATCCGGCTGCGGTTTCTCCGTGTTGCGGAATGACCGTGCATGATTTTCACTCTCGCTCAATTTTTTCCGCTGTCTTTATAAGAAAAATAAAATCGGACGAAAACATCAAAATTACTGCATTAATGCAAGGATGCACCGGGCTTATTACAACCGTTAGAATCCTCTTTATAAAACGGAGGGATCGTGCGCTAGCTGCATTCGTGGGAGTACCGTGTCCATGTTTTCCAAGCCTCGCAGTGTGCGACCTTGCTCCATGCTCACAGAAACACGTCTCGAATGAAATCATTTTAATCCTTCCAATGCATCGTGTTTCAAGAAATATTAATTATTTATGAATACTATGAGTGTTTTAACATTTCTTAAGCTTCCAAAATAATTATGTATATTGTTCCTCCAAATAGTGCTAAAATTATAAATACCCTATGGCGAGATACACTCGTCATTGCGCGGATTGGCATCGAAAGTTCATGACGAGCTAGACTCGTAAGGGGTTAAAATAGAACTGTGACCCAGAATAATGCCCGTTGATAGCCTCAACATTCAAAAGAACTGCATTTAGGCCCTTTATGCACCTTGTATGATGTTGGGCACGATATGGTGGAAGGTCTTAATACAGTAAAGCCTCCATGTAGTGAGCCTCTTTACATCATCTTTACATTTGGCTGCAGTTTATCCGTGTTGAAGCTTATCCGTGCATGAGTTTTACACTTCTTCAATGTTTTCCCCTAAATATGTGAATAAGAAAAATTTATTGGACCCAAAAGCACAAGTATATTTGCTTTTAATGCAAAACTACACCAGCCTTATTATTGCCCCATAAATCCTCTTCATAAAAGGGAATAGGGTGGTTTACTATCATTTTTTTAATGCCTAAATTGAAAGATTATTACTCCTGGAGTACGTATTTCACGCTTTTAGATTTTTAAATGACAATATCTATTTTTCGCGATTAAACGAATAGTGAAAAATTTCAAGCACGCGAAAACGCGACGGCTAAGTATGAATGCTGGGTCAATTCCGTGTAACGTCATTCTGGTTCCCGCTGTCGCCATGTGAGGTGGCCTTGGGGCGAGGCTTTGAGCGCTGATACGACGCAGGATGCTAGCAGGTAGTGCTTGGCTTAAATAAGGATTATTTATGCCTTATCAAACGAAGTAAACTTTCCGACCTTAGCCTGTTTTAATAAGTGATTATTGAGAGATGTTTCCCTGAGCTCTGTGCCTCATGCATGCATTGGTAATCTCAGACGATGTAAAACTCCTATCTACTCGTATAGAAACTAGGTCCCTGTGACGTCACGTGGAGTGGCATGGCATTGGTGCCAATCTGGCCTTTTTCAAATGAGATTAAAATTGACCGTTAACATTAGTCTAAACTGGGATTTCTAAAACCAAATGATTCATTTATTATGAATACACTAATGGTGGGTAAGGAATCGCAATAAATGCCTTTCGTTTTCTTTGATGATTTGACACTAACGTCGTAAATGTCGGATACCACTTTTTCCCTCTCCAAATTCTTTCGATTCAGTATCAGGATAGGGACAGAAAGACGCTCACTATCACCATTAGTGACATAATTATTTATTAATTTTTTAAATATTCTGTATATTTTACTCATTAACGTATTAATGAGTTTAATACTGTACAGTTTTACTAGTTAACAATAACAGTTGTAAATTGACTAGATATTTTCATTGTTACAAGAGTTCCCATACTTAATAATGCACCACATATTACTTTATGCGCTTAAGTAAAACATTTTACAAAGATTGACTTTTTATTCATAAACCATTTGTACTTTTGTGAGAAGTGTATTGCTGTTAACAAAGGTGGTCTCTGCATAATCATTTCATAAAATTTCGCGAGGCATTTGCAAGATACATATTACTGGTGAACAAATCTTTCAGTGCTTCTACATTTAATTGAGATTTTTTCCATCCATAAGTCATTAACGATTGAAAACACTCTTTCAGTAGCAGCATTGGTCCCTGAAAGGCACAGGATGAATTGCACCATCAAGTTCAAGTCGTCGCATGGTACATGATTCTTGTGAAAGTGTTCAAATATCCATCCATTCATCCATTTTTCAGATGCACAATTGGCTTCTCTTCTTCACATTTGTCTAGCATCTCTGGAGTAACAAGCTCTCAGAGGTTTGTTACCTCATCAAACAATAGGGTGGTTTCCTATTATTTTTTATTGGCTAACTCGAAATATTATAACTCCTGGAGTATGTATTTCACACTTTTGGATTTTTCGTTGACGATTTTTATTTTTCGCACTTAAATGAATAGTGAAAAATTTCAAGCGCGCAAAAACGCGTCGGCTAAGTATAAATGCTGGGAAAAAGCCCGTGTGACGTCATTCTGGTTCCGGCTTCCACCGTGTGAGGCCACCTTGGTGCGGCACCATGAGCGCCGCTACGATATAGGCTGCTAGCAGGTAGCAGAGTACCCCGCTAGCAGGTAGCGGTTGGCTTAAATAAGGATTATTAATAGCTTATCAAACGAAAGAAACTTTCCGACCATAGGCAGTTTAATAGGTGATTATTATGAGATGTTTCCCTGAGCTCTGTGCCTCATGCATGCATTGGTAATCTCAGACGATGTAAAACTCCTGACTACTCGTAAAGAAACTAGGTCCCTGTGACGTCATGTGGAGAGGCATCGCATGGGCGCCAATCTGGCCTTTTTCAAATGAGGTTTAAATTGACCATTAATATTCATTTAAACTGAGATTTCTAAAACCAAATGATTGGTAAGTTATGAATACATTAATGGTGGGTAAGGAATTGCAATCAATGCCTTTCATTTTCTTTCATGAAGGAAATTACCCTATTTATTGTCAATGACTTTCTTTGTCATGGCGATACTGTTCACAAAACTGATATGCCTTCTTCAAAATCTGACCATACTGGCTCAGAATTTAACTCAACCCATTTGAACGTTTTAAAGTTTTGAAAATTTTCACTCCAGCGCTTTAAGTACTTCTGGAAGGTTTCATAGAATGCTACAATATGTTTCTACATTTCTTCTCTCAACGTAACGAATCGCTATCAATGCCTTGCGTTTTCTTTAATGTAGGAAACTACCCTATTTACGAGCGGTAATGAGTGGGTCACCATGATTCCACAGGAATGAAGCTTATTATATGCTGTTGAGTGCGTAGCGAAGCACAGTGAGTCCTCGTTCTACGTCACCCCGTTTAACGTCATTTCGCGATAACGTCACGAAAATTTTGAGACCGTCATTCGTTTATCGCACCTTTGCTTAGCGATAACGTCAGGTCTGGTCAGGTCTTTTAAATTTCGTACGAGAAAAAATGCGAAGCGGCGGGCGTTGCAGGTTATTCGTTTTGTGGGCGGTTATACAGTCAGTCTAAACGAAGTGTAAAACGGTGTGTTTATTGTCAATTTCGATTACGTTTATAGCAAATTTTCTGCAAAATGAATTCTTAGGTAGGTGTGCAAATGTTAAGTGCGTAAATGTCAAGTAAAGTTTTAGCAAATTTTACTTGACATAACGGTTTTCTGGAACCTGAAAAGTGATTTCTAGGAATTTTCCGTGTAGAACTCGGAGTATTTGTCGTCACTTTTTCGCCGTGTTCTCAATAATCTTGGTTCCTGTAACTGCGACGATGTTTCAGCGATGATGATACCCAGGCGACGCTCGACCGGGTGACCACCATAGCGAAGCCGAAAAAACAAATGCGGGAAGATACAAAAATGGAGAAGGATGTACGTCGCTGCTGGTATTGCCGTCGATGAAGACAGGGACTCGTATTTCTGCCATAGTTTGGCATTCCTATCGTAAAAAATGGCCCAAATGTGATACGCTTAAATTTTTTCGCGTAGGAATTGTGAGGTCTAGGAGCCGATATTCAAATTTTACATTGTTTCTTATGAGATATTGTGCTTCGATTAACGTCATTTCGTTTATCGTCACATTTTTCAGGAACGGTAAGTGACGTTAAACGAGGACTCACTGTACCTTCTACTGAAGAAGGAACCATAAGTGACGTTCTTGGGAGCAGTACACGAGGAGAACTTAAACGTAGCACAATGATTATAATGTAGCGTAGTGTATATCCACCTAATTGCTGTTACTTATTTGTGGAACTTTGTAATAAAGTTAATTTTGTAACCACCGGGACTGGGACTGAGGATCGTAATTTTGTAATGTTAAAAATTTACTAGTAACGTTAGTTTTACAATATTGCATTAGCTTTTTCATCGGGTTCAGTGATTTGCTTCGTAACTTCGTAATAGGGTTTTCTGTGTAAACGAGAGTTTACTGTAGATGGAGCGCATACAATTGGAAATAAAAATAAATACACATTCTAAGGCTGGCAATTGATTTTTGTTTTCCTCGTGATTTACAGTGAATATTGATAAAAATTCATAATTAGGCTGAAATTTGAGCGTTTTCGGCTTACTATCCCCTTGACGACTGTCGATATTGTTTATGTTTGTAGTTTGAAATCTCTTGATAAAGGTGGTACAAAGTTAACCGGGTCGTCCAGTAGTTAAAACAGTAGAATCTCGTTATTACGAAGTTCGCGTGACCAAAAAACTGGAGGTTCATAATAACGAAGTTTGTATGAACGTTTCTTTTAGAAATCATAAAAAAAAAGACATACTTTCTCAAAGTTTCTTTTCTCTTCAATCTCCCACACTCAAGTCCTCGATTTACTAAGATGATGTGTTCTGAGACCTTGTTCGTACCAATGCAAGGCATCGAGGAGTGTCGTTATCCTGCAGAATGCAACACTGCGTTAGCTCACGATTGCGACGAACTGATCTACATTGAAACATTGCCGGGGCCGAAAAAAATCGTTATACAGTGAGTCTTCGTTCTACGTCACCCCGTTTAATGTCATTTCGCGATAACGTCACGAAAATTTTGAGACCGTCATTCGTTTATCGCACCTTCGCTTCGCAATAGCGTCATGCCTTTTAAATTTCGCTCGAGAAAAAACGCGAAGTGGTGGGCGTTGCAGGTTGTTCGTTTTGCGAGCGGTAATATACAGTCAGTATAAACGAAGTGTAAAACGGTGTGTTTATTGTTAATTGCGATTATGGTTTTTGCAAATTTTCTGCAAAATGAAATTTTAGGTAGGTGCGCAAGGTTTTACTTGACATAATGGTTTTCAGGAACCTAAAAAGTGATTTCAAGGAATTTTTCCTTGTAGAACTCGGAGCTTTTGTTGTCACTTTTTTCGCCGTGTCCACAATAATTTTGGTTCCTGTAACTGCGACGATGTTTCAGCGATGATGATGCCCAGGCGACGCTTGCCCGGGCGACCACCATAGCGAAGCCGGAAAGCAAATGTGGGAAGATACAAAAATGGAGAAGGATTTACGTCACTGCTGCTGTTGTCGTCGATGAAGACAGGAACTCGTACAGGCGGTCCTCGACTTTCGTACACTCGACTTTCGTACAATTCGCACTTTCGTACGTTCAAAATTGACACCTTTTACTCGACTTTCGTACGCTAAATTCGGACTTTCGGACGCTGGTCTGTAATTTTTTTAAAATTCCCGCTATGTTTATTGCGCATCCCAACATTCAATTGTTTCAAATTGCAGTATCGGCAGTATATGCGAACAATATGAACGTACATAATGAAGGGAATTGTTGGTAATTGACTCTGATCTAGGTGATTTATTTGGGAGAGAGACTGCCTGCTATAGGCTCCTTTATCAAGAGAAGAGGAAAGCCTTCATTGAAGATATTTTTCAAAAGAAGTTGACTAGACATCATCGAATAGCTTTCAATAAAACTAGTAAGACCTTCTTTCTAATTGTGTTTTTTCGTTTGAGTGCTGTTTAATTCATGTAAACCTTCAGCAACGATATTGCACGACATATCACCCGAATTCCGTTTGTCTTTTGTCTTTTTTGAATAACATGCGGAATATACGCGATCACGAATGTCACCTGCCAAACATCGAATTTTGGTGTAAAAATTAAAAGGTATCCAGAGTGCGGGTTCAACGAATACATTTTTTATGCTGCTTGATATGTCCTTTTATTTATAGTGGACGTAATAAGTGGAATGTCAACTTAAACGCCAAGAGGAAGTTTCACTCGATAGTCAACGGAGTTCTTGTTTTTTTAAACTTATATTTGCATTTTCTGCGTATTTTCGAAATAAATTATATGATTTGAGGAGTTTTATTAATATTTTATTAAAATTAAGTCAATTGAAATGAATTCCGTGAAAAAAAAGGTTTTAGTACGTAAATTCCGCTCTTTTGTAACGTAACCCCTAATTAGTATGGAAGTCAATGGTTCGACTTTCGTACAATTCGACTTTCGTACAAGTTTTCGGGAACGCATTGTGTACGAAAGTCGGGGACCGCCTGTATTTATGCCATAGTTTGGCATTCCCATCGTAAAAATGCCCCAGATATGATTCGCTAAAATTTTTTCGTGTAGGAATTGTGAGGTCTAGGAGCCGATATTCACTTTTAACATTGTTTCTTATGGGATATTATGTTTCGATTAACGTCATTTCGTTTATCGCCACATTTTTCAGGAATGGTAAGTGACGTTAAACGAGGACTCACTGTACGTTTATGCGTTATCGTGAATATATATGTTTTCTACCTCTCCCCCTTTTATGACGGTCGCGGGTGTGCGATGTCTTTATTTCGGGACCCAACACTGAGGGGTTTAAGACCCCTCGTCTGATATTACTCCTTTTAGCGGTAAGGGACCGCGGTCATGCAATTACTTATCCAGTCAGGTTTCGATATAAATATTTCTTCTTTTCTCAAGAAATATAAACTAAGAATGGAATTATTTGTGTTTCAAGCAGCATTTACAATTTTAAATGAAATTCTACGATAAGTATTAACTTTTATCTTGATTTCAGTATAAACATCAAAATGGGAATTGTTGCTGCATTAAATTTGTTAATATTGACAGCCGAGCTTTGTTCAAAAGTTGACTATTCTCAGAATGAAACGAGGAATTCAATTCAAAGTCTGCAATATACGTTCAAGCAACAATTATCCATATAGTTAATTCAAATAAATGAAGCATGAGTTGACCGTGAACCAATTTTGTTGGTAGGGTTATAAACCCCGTATGGAGGAAGCCCAACTACCTTAGGAGTTAGAGATAATGCGGATTCCCCACTAGGAAGGGTCGAAAAAGGTTGGTGCTGAGAGTGTGTGTGATTATGCGTGACACCCTTCTTAACGAATGTCCTGCAAAAATGCTCCGTACGGAGAGGACAGAAGAGTCTCTTGGGGCTCAGTACAGCAGTCATGCTAAGGAGAGAATTCCACCATTCCAAAAGGGTTAATAGTAAGAATTAGTGTATATCAAATGTTGGTCTTGCTTACTCATAGTCTTTTCTCTCTCTCTCTCTCCCTCTCTCTTGAAAAAAATCTAAAAATGCAAGTCAATTCTCAAAGAAATACTATGAAATATTGCTGCATGTGAATTGAATATTGCGTTAAAGTTAATAAAATCAGATGTATTTATGAGTTCATACTTTTGTCTTTCTGATAAATATGTATATACGCATTTGTGTTTTTTGTTCTTTCTTGTCATATATTTAGTCGCATTTTATGACATCGATGTTTGATGTAAATCTACGTATTTTTTTGTAATATTTCTGACTCTATTATATTTATAATCATGTATGTTCCACACTTGTCTTGGAATATTAAATTTCATTTTCTATTCTATTCCTATTCTCTCCCTCTCTAGATCACCGTGAAGGACAATGCTTTCGACATGGATCTGAGTGAGGAGAAGTACTTGGCCGTGCCGACTGGGGAGGAGCTCATTCGACAAGGGGGAGGAGAGCCCGGGAGTACTGCCGACAACTCTTGCGAAGGATCGTCATTTGCAGAGGAGGTAATCTACGGAAAATCGTAGCATTTGTGCTCTCCCTTTCCTTTCTGTATAAACATTATACAGGCGGTCCTCGACTTTCGTACACTCGACTTTCGTACAATTCGCACTTTCGTACGTTCAAAATTGACACCTTTTACTTGACTTCCGTACGCTAAATTCGGACTTTCAGACGTTGGTCTGTAATTTTTTTAAAATTCCCGTGTTGCGTACTGTGCATCCCAACATTCAATTGTTTCAAATGGAGGTATATGCGAACAACACGAACGTACAATGAAGGGAATTGTTGGTAGTTGACTCTAATCTAGGTGATTTATTTGGGAGAGAGTCTGCCTGCTATATCAAGAGAAGAAGAAAGACTTCATTGGAGAGATTTTTCAAAAAAGTTCACTAAACATCATCAAATAACTTTCAATAAAACTAGTAAGATCTTCTTTCTAATTGTGTTTTTTCATTTGAGTGCTGTTTAATCCATGTACACCTTCAGCAACGATATTGCATGAAATATCACCCGAATTCCGTTTGTCTTTTGTCTTTTTTGAATAACATGCGAAATATACGCGATCACGAATGTCACCTGCCGAATGTCGAATTTTGGTGTAAAAATTAAAAGGTATCCAGAGTGCGGGTTCAACAACTACATTTTGTTATGCTTCTTGATATGTCCTTTTATTTATAGTGGACGTAATCAGTGGAATGTAAACTTAAACGCCAAGAGGAAGTTTCACTCGATAGCCAATGGAGTTCTTGTTTTTTTTTTAACTTTTATTTGCATTTTCTGCGTATTTTCGAAAGAAATTAGATGATTTGAGGAGTTTTATTAACATATTATTAAAATTTAGTGAACTGAAATAAAATCCATGAAAAAAAGTTTCTAGTATGTATATTCCGCTCTTTTGGAACGTAACCCCTAATTAGTATGGAAGTCAATGGTTCGACTTTCGTACAAGTTTTCCGGAAGCATTGTGTGCGAAAGTTGGGGACCGCCTGTAAATTATGAATATTACGGGAAATAAATGTAAAGTTTGGGTTATCCTTGTTTTCCGATTATTGGTGCCGCATCCCCCCATCATTAGCCAGGGTAATCGGAAGTTTACTGTACGTAGAAAAACATAAATCTAATACAGGCAGTCCTCGACTTTCATGCATGATTCATTACCACTTACCATGTTGTGTTCGTGCTTCGATGATCCTGAGTTGAATCGTTGTCGAATATTTCGACACCATTTGACTCGAGCTGCTTTCCGTTCTTCAGTGAGGAGGTGTGGTATCCAGCAGAAAACCAATTTTTTAACATCTAACTCTTCATGTAAGATCTTTTGAACTGAGGTCCCTTAAATGTCCAATGATGCCTGAATCTGGAAGCGCTTTCCTCGTAGCATAGAGCATCTGGAGAGGGCGTTAGCTACCCCTCCTACGGTAGGAAAGTGAAGCCAGGGGGGCGTGGCACTTTAGCCGGTCCGCCATATTCCTTTACCGCGGGTGGAGCAGAAATACATGGTTCCTTATGGGGAATTCGTCAAAGGAAACTCAATATTTTACCTATTGACAGCCGGAAAAAGCCGTTCCCACCGATGAGGGAAGGTTATCTGTTGAATGTAAAACCGGAAAAAATGCATCTTTTGGATGAAATAAACGATTCAACCACGGTGTAGCAAATTAAAAATATGACGCACGACAAGTCATTTGCGACATTAGCAACTAATTTTCAGCTGTAAGGTGAAAAATAACTGATGAATTCATGTGAAACCACTAAGTTATAACTTGAGATGATCACAGTAGAACTTTTTAAACCAAATTCAGTTATGAAAGTAAATAAAAAAGGATAAATGGACGAGAGAAGAATGGGAGGACACTGAATGCTACGATAATAATCACGTTTAATTGCTATTGCGTGCACTACAAGATTTTATTTGGCTAATAATCCGTCAAAAATATACATAAATCGTGATTCAAGGAAAATAATATGGTTTAGCAAGACTTAAAACAATCGGGAATCATACCTACCATTACTTATGAATTCTCTACAAAAAGTATTGATGAGAAAATTTTAAACACAGCGAAGTCAAGCTTCGATTCTTATCGCCGGACATTTTTTTTCGGATATGTAACTTCAATATCTAAGTGTTACACAGTGTAAATCATTTCCGAAACTACTGTTAATAACCTCATGGCCATTTAATCAAAAGGGCTTCCTCATCAAAGGAAAATTTTGAGCATTAGGAAAGTAAAATATCATCTATGAGACAAGCTCGAAAGAGATTTCGCTTACAATTCCGAGTAAACTGCCATGAAAACAATACTGTCTTAAGAAATTGAGAATGGGTCTGATGAATTTCAAGTGCTGACAATTCAGATATTATTTTCCTACCCCAAAATCAGGCGAACATGCACAATGGGTAACAGCTGTGTTAAATGGAATCGTTGAAGGAGGTATTAAAAAAGAAAACAATTCCCATTTTCCAACTTATATAATGTACACACCCATCAAATGTTACATTTTCAGATTTCCAGAATGATTAAACAATGCTATTGAAACTGATTATTTATACAATTAATGCAAAGTAACCAAATTAACAATAAATCTCAGGCAGACATGATGTAACATTCTATTAAGATATATTCAGATTGGCAAGAGCATTATGAATACATGATGAAGGCCGCCACACCTCCGGGATCATTTCCAATTTTTTTACGTTCATACAACCTTAATTACATCGGCTACTGGATTAGCTGAACCTGCAATTAAAAATGTATAAATTCCTTACCTATATTACACCTAAATAGGAATTATTTGACAATTTCAATGGGCAGAATCTGTGTGATATATCGAATGCTTAGCATCACCAATCAAGATAAACCTCTAGATGTTTATGAAAAATGCTATCACTTAAGTTTCTACTTCATCAGGAGAGCAATGAATGAGAAATTTAAATTTCGAGTTCGTTTGAAGTTCGTCGCTAATTAAACAAGTGATTGAATGGAAGCTATTCAGAATAGGAGGGCTGATTACTTTCTTTGACCACCACAAAATGCAAGAATTTCTGTTGGATGTGTCAAAAGGTGTCACGCTTCTAGCAGTAGCCCAATGGTTTATCCACTAGGCCACCGCACTTCCACACTGGTAGTAAACAGAGTTGGTCCTTATTAAATTGGGAACAATTTACTACACATATACAAAATAATCCTATTCCATTTAATGTTGTCTAAAATTGGCAATATTTTTGTCACCCTTTAATGCCAAAACAATGAAAGTAATGAAATTGAATTTTTGCAAGCTAGTATGTAACTTGACATTATGGTGCACATGTGTGGTACAAAATAGGTGCATACTTTTGTTTGCTATGTATTGTAGTGGTGCGACATATGCGTGCACCTAATGTACATATAGCCTAAAATAGATTGTTTATTGTATCGTAAGCAATAACCTTAATGAGTGTTATTCACATTGATTAAAATTGAAGTGACAATTGTAACGAAAGACAAATATGTTGAGTCAAAGGGGGAAATTCATTGACAGATCATGAGTTCTGGGCGAGTAGTTAGTAGGAAACCACCATATGTGCCACAAACTTTCATCGCCTTATACAGGGTAATTACTTATTTTTTTCAAATTGCAAAACAGACGAACACATGATTGATCATGATGAACACATTCACAAAGAAGCAATGAAACGGAAAGGGGCACTAAATTGAAAAAAAAATGAAAGAGGCACCAACTTGATCATAGCATAGATAAAGGAGCTGTTTCTTCAGCAAAGTTGTAATCACAAAAACAAATATAAACAACACCTACGAGCAAAAAAAGATGAACAAGAGCTATATGAAAAATGACATTAACCAGATATTGCTGTAACTCAGCAAATACTAATTAGAACATGTTCCCTCCACTTTCTAAGAGTTTAGGTGACATGAATGGGCTATGAAACAAGAAAAAACACATTCTGGGCATGTAAAGTGGTTCATTAATACATATCAACTTATGCTTTTTACAACAATATTTTTATGACTGAGCATTTTATTTCTAAATAAGATCAATTAAGGTGTATATCAACCCATCAACAGAGGAAGAAGTTCGTGTTCCTTTTTTGCCGAGTAAGTGCTGTTACTGGTCATCGCTAATGATCATAATAACTTTTCGGTCGATAATTGAAATATTGCTAAGCATTCCTTTCAAAACATGAGACGCAATTGTAAGGCCAGTATAATAACTTAACAATTTTGCATTTTAGATCTAATTTCCACAATTTGTAGAAAACAACATTAATTTGCCAATGCTTGGTTGAGAACCACAAATCCCTGTACATGTGTTATGATTTTTAACTAATGTCGAATTTCGGTGGCTAAGAGTGCCATGCGTATCTCCGCTCTAAATAGACCTAATATCTGAACACCAAGTGTTCAATGAAGCACGAAATTCACTCACATCGCACAACTTGTACCGCGAATTGGCACAAAAATTTTTGAACCATTATGTCAATACACAAAAATGTTCACCAGCGATGGTACGCAGGGATGAAAAGAGTTCCGAAAAAGAACGGATATTTTTTTAAATATCTTACTTCATTACGATAAGCATTATCACTCATGACAAAATTCAACATAGTATAATACAATTTTATCACTGATAAGGATAAGTAACAAATAACCAGTACACTGCCGCACATGAGTCCACCTGCTGCACGCGGCACATACATAGACAATTAACAAGGTTGACCATGCACTTCAAGCAAATGATATAGATATTACTAATAATTGACTATTTTGCAACTTACCGGTGGAATGTGAGTCCAGGTATCTTTTTACTGGGGCAATTACTGCACCCGTAAGCCGCGCAGCAAACCATCTGCGAAGGTTGAATAAATATGTCGTTTTCAAGGTTAAATACTCACTTTTAACGGAGATAATAATATACCAGTATTAAGATGAATTCTAGAATATCAGCATACCTTCAGAATGCTTCAGCAGCCTCGGTATACTGAAAATTAGGTGATTTTCTTAACACGTACCTTTATGGGAAAACGAGCGAGCGAGGTAAAGGGATATGGCGGACGAACAAAAGCGCATCGGGTAAACAGGTTTCTGCTGGCTTCACTTTTTTCAGCTAACGCCCTCTCCAGATGCTCTATGCCTCGTAGCATATTCTTGATTCTGGGGAATGTGAAAAAATCATTGGGGCTTAAGTCCGGGCTTTATGGAGGATGATCAAGAATTTCAACGTTTTGCTGTTCCAAAAACGACTTTTTACTTGGGCGGTATGTGAGCTTGCATTGTCATGACGGAGCGTAATGCGTTGATTTTGTATTCTTTCCAAAGCTCCGCGATCACTTCCGGCAAGCAAATGGTCGCGTACTATTGATCATTAACTGTTCTTTGATTTTCAAGAGCAATTGTCTCTACACGCTCTGATTTGGTTACGAAGGATGCGACAATTTTCTTGAAAATGCTGCGAGAGCGAACAACTTTTGTCATTTTGAGCTCACTTTGAAAGACCCGTACTGAAGATTGGCATTTTGATTCAGGCTCGTAGCTAAGGATCCATGATTCATCACCACTGAGGATGTTGTGAACGTGCTTTGATGCTCATGAGTTGAATTGCTGTAGAGTATTTTGTCACCATTTGACTTGGCTTTCTGTTCTTCTGTGAGGAGGTGCTGTATCCAGCGGGAAACCAATTTTTTAACTCCTAAGTCTTCGTGTAAGATCGTTTGAACTGAATGAAAGACACTGCTCTTGAACTTATCTAAAAAGGTTTAGGCTATTTTTCAATCTACGGTCTGACAGAGATTCCAATCCGAGTTTATCTAAGAGGTCAGTTACAGTAACAAGACTATCGTAGCGAATGTGCATATAATATCACGCAGATCCGATACAAATGTAAGCATTTCTAATTTCGAGTCGTGTAGTTTCGGTTGCAGAGATGTCGAGGCCGGTTAGTTCAGAAAACTGCCGATAAGAGGCTTCCGTGAGAAGGTACAGTATCCAGCGGGAAACCAATTTTTTAACGCCTAACTCTTCGTGTAAGATCTTTTCAACTGACAATGAGGTCCCTGAGATGTCCAATGATGCCTGAATCTCACGGTATGTAACAGGACGATCTTCCGTAATTATATTACGCACGGCATCCACATTTTCTCGAGTGACGGTGGTTTTTGGTCGCCCTTCACGCCGTTCGTCACTGAGGCTAGAGCATCCTCGCTGAAACTCTGCATAGCAGCGATAAACGGTTGTCTTTGATGGTGCTTCTTCGCCAAAAACAACAAAACGTTCAGAAACTCATTCTTGCTGGGTGAGGCTTCGTCGAAAGCTATTGAAAATTAAGGTGCAGTACCGTTCATGACTTAATTCCATCTCTTACAGCGACTTGGGAACTTTGTCACCGTTTTATAACTATCAGGCTGATCTTAATGAAACTTGCATGGGCATCAACCAACTCAAAAAGTTGTTAATAAACACCATTTATAGTTGCTAGGTGATAAGGAATGTTCTATTTCCGACTATCCTTGTACCTACCGGATCTCGTTCAAATTTTTCTAGGTGATACCATGAGTTATAGTTGTTATTTTGGCTGCTAATGCTCAATGCATTTTGAAATGAACTTAAAATGAGTCTGTACTCGCGTGGCCTCTCCCCTTGAATCAGGGTTGATTGATTTAAATCACGATTTAAATCACTTGATTTTTATTTTTAAAAATCAGGTGATTTAAATCATAATGTGATCTATATGTTTGGTTTTTAAAGAGTCAAGAAAAGGAAGCTGTAAGTGCGTAATTTTGATTTTTATTTCTTAATTAATACAATGAATCGACAGTTATCAGCACAATGGTGGCTCTTAAATAGAAATGATACTGTAGGAATGCATGTAACATAGTACATTTGATACTTCCAATGGCAATTTTATATTATGCTAGTGTAATTTTTAATTTGATACCATTGGCATTTCCATAGTTCTCTCCCCTGATTGACTAAATGTTGTATAAAGTTTAGCGTATGCTGCCTTTTATTGTTTCTGCAAACGATCATTCTCCAATATGCTGCCCAAATAGTTAGTTTTGCAAATAACTGAATTTTTGATGAATGGAGAATCATAAAAATTTCATTTAAATCAATAAAATCCGATTTAAATCAATAAAATCCGATTTAAATTAAAAAAATCAACAAAAATGATTTTTTTGAAAAAAATCTTGATTTTTATCAACCCTGCCTTGAATGCTGACAATGAAAAATGGTACAAACGAGATTTTTTTGTAAACTTTATTTTTTTTACGGGTGAATTACTTCATGCAGTTAATATTTAATGATAATCTTGGTATCATTATGTACTACTTAGCTCCAGAAAAAAAATCATGCGTTATGGCTGTATTTAATATATTGTTGTGCATCAATGTATGAGCAAATATCCTGAGAAAAAAAATCACGAGTCCTGCGTTCCTTTTCATAAAAAAATACTTATTCTTGGTCACGGGGAAAAATGGCATCTTTTTCAAGGCACATAGAAATGACATGATGTAGGGGAGAGATAAGCGTTTACTTATGTGATTGAACTGTATTGGAGCGTGCTTGATCTCACTATAGTCAGGGTTCCCACTCAACCGTGAAAACCTTAAAAGCATGAATAAGCCGTGATTTTCGTCTGCCGTGAAAAAACCTGGAAATGGCCGTGAATTTCATCATAAAACCTTAAAAATCTCTCAAACTTGATTGTAGAACTACGATAGACAGATTAACCCTTTCGCTGCTGTTCAATCTCCGAAAACCTACTCCTCACATGCGGCGAAAATGTTAAAATGCGTCTCCTGGGCCCATGGAGCAGGTACTTCCAGGATGGGTGTGGTACACCCTCCGAAGGGTCGCTAATCCGCGACCCTATCCTCGACCAGCTAACCCACGCAGGACCGTCTCCTCGACCCAACGAGCAGGCAGCCTACCTCCCGAAAAGGGACCACTCTGACTGCAATTTGAAAATCAATCACATCCTCCAATCATCAAAAAATGATTGTTTTCATCGCAATCCTGCCAATCAAGCAATCAAGCATGTCATTTAACCGTGTTTCTACGATGAAAAATAACGATTTTGTTAAAGTTTCTAGAAACGTGGCTGCGGACAACCGGAAAAATGGCCATTTTAGCAAAGTTAACAAAACCGTTATTTTTCATCACAGAAACACGGTTCAAAGACGTACTTGATTGCATGATTGGAAGGAGTGCGATGAAAACAATAAGTTTTTGATGATCGTATTGAGTGATTTATTTTCAAATTGCAGTCATAGCGGTCACTTTTCGGGAGGTAGGCTGCCTGCTCGTTGGGTCGAGGAGACGGTCCTGCGTGGGTTAGCTGGTCGAGGATAGGGTCGCGGATTAGCGACCCTTCGAAGTGCTTCGGCGAAAGTGCTGACTGCATGGCAGGGAGGAAGAAAAAGTACGTCCACAGCAGTCTGCCGTGCGAACGTACTAGGTACGTCCACAGCAGTGAAAGGGTTAAAAGAAAAATCGATGTTTCGATAATGTTTCAAGGCGGAGTCACGTGCAGGCACTGTCCACGCATTTATCTGCAGACGTGTATTCGAGGCGCAATTATTAATTGGTCCGTGTGTGCCTTGACAGCACATTGTCCTTAAACCTGCGATTGAAAGACATTAACGCAGGCAAAAAATCAGGCACTTCTTCACTTCCCTGCTCTGTTCATTTTCCCACTCACACCCTTTTAGCCAGACATGAATTTTTCTAACGATAGGTGACGTCATAAGAGATAGCACTTTCATTGCTGTGTTTGCATTCAAGGCATTTGCTGCGTTTGTTACTTTTGTAGTTAACATGCGGCCGATGATTGTTAAGTGATCAATATTTCTGCCTAAAATGCCTTATCTTCAAGCTGTGAATTTGATGACATTTAGACCGTGAAAACCTGGAGAAAACCGTGAATTTAATAATTTAGTTAAGAGTGAGAACCCTGATAGTGTATGCTACTGGCTAGTAGAGAGTGGGAAACACACAAGTAGTCATGTGATTGTACTGTTAATTTTGTGGACTACTTAGCTCTAGAGAAAAAATCATGCCTTTTCATCTCACAGGAATGGAGTTATGGATGAAAATGAAAATCACCATGCATTGCACGTTGCGGCACTTTAGCGGTCACGCCCAAATTTCAACTGCTCATATTTCATAAACAATTGACTGTGAGATGCTAGAATTGAACACAATCTCTAATCATACCAGAATGTATGACCATGGCAAGTTTCATGAAAATCCGAGACGCTGGGTGTCAGGGCCTGGTTGATTTGGAATGGAATGACCCTGTATGTACAGTGAGTCCTCGTTTAACGTCACTTACGGTTCCTGAAAAATGTGACGATAAACGAAATGATGCTAATCGAAACATAATATCCCATAAGAAACAGTGTTAAAAGTGAATATCGGCTCCTAGACCTCACAATTCCTACGTGAAAAAATTTTATCGTATCATATGTGCACCAGGGCCGTTTATGTTGAGCGTAATATATATTTTAATTTGGTGTACTCGTATGGGCGATGGCACTAATATGACCCTACCGTTTATATAGAACAACATTTTTCCCCTCTCCAATCCTAAAGTAAGGATCTCCTTATCTCCCTACCAACTATTGTCAATGCACTGCTCAGGCTACATCGTCTACGAAAATGGCTCCGTGTTCCAAATTTTGCAGTTCTTCTTCGCCCACCATGAGAACAGGTGCCATTCTGGCTCTCAGGGAGACCCAGAACTCATCATGTGGAGGTGGCTCCAACTCGAGCTTCTCCCATACCCACCCACCCTTCAAGTCTTATGACGTACCAGTTAAGATGCAATCTTTTTTGTATCCAAAATTGGTGGAGAGAAATGGTAAGTAAACAGATTGGAAGGAGGTAAAGACCATGTAAATACAAATTAAAAGAAAGTAACAATTGCCAGTATCCTCTCCTCTTTCTCCATTTTCCCTCTATTCTCCCTTACTATATATATATTATATATTCCCTGTACGCTAAGGGTGAATTGTCTTGTACATGCGGATGGCCTTTCGCAAGGTTTGGTGAAGAAAGGATTTCGTGCCGAAGTGATTTTTTAAATGGAGAAGCAACTAAAATAAACAATGAATGTATTGACACGCTCTTCAGTTGAGAGTCATCTCTTTGGCGCTCCTCGACAGATGTTTGGGAGATATCTTCCCACATATGAAGATATTATGAAGTATTACTGGTGGGTGAAGATGGAAAAGATGCAAGAAAGATGATAATTTGATCAATCGGTCCAGGAGATTGCCCATGTTGTCGCCGACAGAGTGGACCAAGTGTAGAATGACGCGTCTGGACCTGTAATGTCGAACCGCGGCATCCTCATGGCAGTTTTGAGTTACCACACGAAATGTAAAAACATTATGAAGAGATTTAAGAAGAAAAATTCATCTGTTGTCCATCAAGACTTGAAAAAATTTAAGGAAGATGTTAAAATATTGTTTGATTTTGCTCAATGTGTCTTCCAAAGTTAGAATAGTGTATTCGGAAGCCGAAGACGTATTAAAAATGAAGAAATATCATTCCTTTTAGACCAAAGATCAACCGGAGAACTAGTGTTTGAGACCATTGATTGGAAAACCACAAAAGAGTGGGAAGAAGGCTGCCAAAGAAAAAAAGTGATAAAAACGGAGGAATCATTTGAAAAACAACATCCTTTGCCCAGAAATGGTTCTAAACTCAAGTCTTAGTGCTCTAAAGTTCAAGAAGACTCGCCACCTGTGCTCGACAATGAATGACAACCATCCTCCCGCCCATCCTCAAATAGATCGTCGCGCAACATCCTGAAGCTGCCTGTGACCTGCCAATTGGTGAAAAGGCACAACGTAGGAAGCGGTTTGCAGCAACCCTCGTGACTGCAGCGTTTGAAGACGTCGGCCAGGTCACACTTGAAAATGCATCGATGATTGTCGACTGAAAGAAAATTGCACGACAAAGGAAGAAATACAGAGAGCTTGCGACTTCAGAGGATATGGAAAAGCTTAGAGACCAACCGAGGATAACATTGTTCGACTTAAATTGGAGAAATTTGATTGGTCAACGATGGGACCAAATATCTACATTGGGTCAGTTGGTCGCCAACTAAAGACCTGTGCGCAGCTACCTCTAATGAAATTTCAGACGATTGATCTTGGTCTACCTGATCCTGAACTAGATTCATCTCTCATCAGCAAATACCAAAATCATTCTCTGGACATGGCTCGTGGTATTTCCAGGGGATACATCCCACAAGAGCTGGCTGATCGCGATAATGGGGAAATGAATAACAGCAGATGGGGAATGACGGCCAACAGAGTGATCGGTGTTTACATAGAAACAAGACGACCAAAAGTGGCTTTGAATTCAATAACCGAGACTATGATGAAACTCTATATTCCTATGTGGTTCACAATAAAGAAAAAATTGAAGATTATGGAAGCAGAACATATCTGGGAAGTGCTTAAGAGAATAAGACAATTCCGTAAAAAGTATAGTTCTTGAGAAATTCATCCAGAGCAAAGCGTTCTTCGCTCATCCAGAAAACATCCTCATTGGTGAATGATGAAAGGGCCGAAGTGCGAAGAGTAGTCTTCCAAAGGATAGTGCCGGCAAGGAAGACCTATTCCCCAGATGAAGGCATCAGGGCTTTTACATCCCTGAGCAGTGTATTTATATCAGTTCATAGTAGGGAGATGAGGAGATCCTTACTTTAGGATGGGAGAGGGGAAAAATGTTGTTCTATATAAACGGTAGGGTCATATTAGTGCGATCATGCCCATACGAGTACACCAAATTAAAATATATACCATTAATTAAGAAAATTTCAAAGTTTTTTACGTTTCTTTGCATTTTAATACCGGTGATTGTATACAAAACGTGATTATACCACTTATGTTGCTTACATCGACTATTTCATACATGACTGGTGCAGAATCGGCTGTAAAAACCATTAAAATCACGACATTTATCGCCGAAGTAGCGTAAAAAGAGGGCAAGTGTTGCGGGTTGCCTACGCTCAACATAAACGGCCCTGGTGCAACGGTAGGATGTCAACCTGCATGAACAAAATTTTTTCTCTATTCATTTGGTACGTCGGGCTACATTTTGTAATATGTCGAACTTTGACTTTCGAAAAAAGTTGTTTGATGACCGCACCTACCTAAGAATTCATTTTGCAGAAAATTTGCTAAAAGCGTAGTCGCAATTAACAATAAACACACCGTTTTACACTTCATTTAGACTGACCGTATTACTGCCCACAAAACGAACAACCTGCAACGCCCGCCGCTTAGCGGTTTTTCCTCGCGCGAAATTTAAAGGCCTTGACGTTATCGCGAAGCGAAGGTGCGATAAACGAATGACGATCTCAAAATTTTCGTGACGTTATAGCGAAATGACGTTAAACGGGGTGACGTAGAACGAGGACTCACTGTATAAGTGGAAAGACCTTCCTTACACACTGTTGTCTTTTGCAGGAGTTATCTGTGAATCAGGACGGAGAAGTGGATGATGAGGTGTACAAGAGGCATTTTATGTCCTCACCCTCGAGAGAAGAGATGCCGGAAGACAGTGAGGCGAATGTCAACAGCACGTCATCCTACCAGGTGAGTCAAACAAACTTTAAGACTCGTTTCACATGGATGTGGAAGGTCCGCGATATGTTAACACTAGAACCGCGGACAGGACTTTATTGTCCCATCGCCCTTTTCAAATGTTTGCCATTCATGTACTAGTGGTTTGATCCCTTTGAAATTTACTAACCTTTACTCGTTTTTCATGCTCTTTCGAATGGTCTTATCGAAAATATTGTACGATGTTTGGTTTGCGAGAGAAACGACGATTTACCTAGAACCGCGGGATGGGACTTTTTTTGTTCCATATGGGGAAAACATACAATTTCAGTTTTTTTTTGTTTACTTATTTTGTATTTAGCATAATAACAGTTTATTACGAAGGGGATCGATGCACAGATACCGTTATTCTGCCAGTCAGAAGCGCAGAAGGGAATAATCTGTGCACTGCGCCGGCCGCCTACTCACGCAGCGCAGGCTGTGTCACCTCTGCCCGGCTCGTCTGCAGGTCTGAGCTTGCAACCAACACATCAAAATAAGTTTACTGTATTCCTAGTTATACTTCATAAAATGTTTAAAACATTACCTAAACACTTGTTTTGTTCACACACACCACAAAAAAAAACGTCAATTATGCTTAAACATGACAGGATCAACGTATTTTGTCAATGGGACAAAAAAGTTCCATGCCGAGGTTTTGGTGGGGTTGGAAAGTTCAGCGGTTCTAGTGTTAAGGGATTAGGTTCCGTTGATGTTAACGGAAGCTTACGCAGAGGAGCCATTCGCATGACCATTGCGTCCCGTGAATCTTCCGTGAGCGTACTGGCCTCAGAGAGAGGTTTACGCTTACACACATGGGTGGATTTTGGGGGGGGGGGGGGGTATGAGGGCATGTGCGCACCCCCTCAGATGCTTAAAAAATAGACAAGATTTTTAATACAAGTACAGAACATCCCCGATTATCCATTATTACATTGTTATTATTATCCATTGTCGAATACACTAATGGTGGGTAACGAATCGCAATCAATGCAGTTCGTTTTCTTTGATGAAGGAAACTACCATATTGACAGTGCAGGCAGTCCTCGGCTTTCGTGCAATTCACACTTTTATTTATTTTCATTGCCCCGAAAACAGCTCATTTAAGGCCTTTTTCATCGGGGATATAACATGAAACATGGATTATCACATACATACAACCATTCCCTGAGTAGGGGCTATCTACCCAGGCGGGACTCGAACCCACGACCTTCGGTTTTGCAGGCGAGAACTCATCCCCGCCGCCACGGAGGCCGGTATTTCGGCACTTTCGTACTCTCCAAATTGAAACCTTTTACTTGACTAGACTACGCTATATTCGGAATTTTGAACGTTTGTCTATAAGTAATTTTTTTGAAATTTCCGTGATGTTTACAGCTCATCCCAACATTCTGATAAGGTGAAGGTATGTGATCAAGGGAAGTATTAACTTCAAGAAAGGTGTTTTTTTTTTAGAGAAACACTGCCTCATAAGAGCGTTTCTACGCGTCACTGACTGACCGTTACACCCAGTTTTTGTCCATATATTTCCCCTTTGACTTAATATAAATCAATTTAGGAACTTTCTGGAGGATTCCACCAAAAACAAGTTAGTGAAAGCATACACTGGCTGTAGTACCACCCTGTGACCCCAGTAGAACCGGAGATTTTAAACTTCAAAGCCGTCGTCACTGACTGACAAAAATGAAACTCCGTTTTGTGACGTTGTCACATTTCTTCGCATTGCTCTGAAATTATGCAAGATGATCCAGATCCAAAATATGCAAGAAGAAAATCCACGAAATACGAACGAATTAGAGAAACACTGCCTGATATAGGCTCCTTTATTTAGAGAAGAGGAAAGTTATGTTTCATTTAACACATTCGTTTCATCCACTGGTCTCTCCGGATGCTTCTTCCTTAGGAGGAACATTGTGCTCCTTCTTTATGTTCTTGCTCTTACATGCACAGATATTGCATACAGCACACTCCCTATTATCCGGGCTAATGATGGGGACAGACAGCACGAATAAGCGGAAAACAAGGATAACCCAAACTTTCACTTAAATGTCTTGCAATGTTCATAAATTACCTGAAACAAACAACATATTATTATCCATGCAGGTATTCTGTTATTTTAGAGTGCTGCCTGGACTCATTTTTAGATTTTTTTGCCAGTTAGCAGTCTGTTTAGCGGCGATAACATGGCTGTACTTGTATTATTAATGCTCCTTGTAAGGACTGGTTTCGAAAACCACACATCCATGGCTGTGTAATCATGGTTACAGAAAAGTAGTTTGTACAAATGCTTCAAAACCACTGCTCGACGTCGGAAACTACACTGTCAGGCACCATGCCACGTAGTAGCGTCTCGCACCAGTTGCCCGGGTTGCAACTGCTGTGGGACATGTATCCGTGTTCACGAAGCGTGGTCACGATCTGCGAGGCTTGGAAAATGAGAACACGGTGCTCCCGTGAATGCAGCTAGCACGTGATCGCTTCCGTTTTATGAAGGGGATTCTAACGGAATATAATAAACCTGGTATATCCTGATGTTCATAATTTACGTAAAACAAACAATGTATTATTATTTTTACAGACCGTGAATTTGATGCAATTTAGACCGTGAAAACCTGGAAAAAACAGTGAATTTTATACTTTAGTTAGAGTGGTGAATCTGTGTGAGTCTCTTTGCACTAGGACGCGGATGGTCCGTGATATGTGTAGGGATTAGTTTCCATTGATGTTAATGGAAGCCTACGAATAAACAACCGCATTTAGGTGGATATACACTGCGGTACGTTATAATCATTGCGCTACGTTATAATCATTGCGCTACGTTCAAGTTCTTCTACGGGCATTTTTCTTCCATTTTTTATAACCTGATGTACAACATTTGCTTGAACAGGGTAGTTTCCTTCACGAAAGAAAACAAAAGGCATTGATTGCGATTCGTTACCCACCATTAGTGTATTCATAATATACAAATTATTTGGTTTTAGAAATACCGGTTCAGACGAATGGCAAGGGTCAATTTTAACCTCATTTGAAAAAGTCCAGATTGGCGCCCATGCGATGCCACTCCACCTGACGTCACAGGGATCTAGTTTCCATACGATTAGATAGGAGTTTTACATGGTCTGAGATTACCAATGCATGCATGAGTCACAGAGCTCAGGGAAACGTCTCTTAATAATCACCTATTAAAACTGGCTAATGTCGGAAAGTTTCCTTCGTTTGATAAGTTATTAATAATCCTTATTTAAGCCAAGAGCCAATTAAAAAATAATAGGAAACCACCCTTTTGCCCTTGCCAGCTTTATGTTCTTGGCAAGCTGCCAACACAACTGATATTCTATGTGAAAAGCCGTGACTGCTCTCCACACTCTGCGTGCGTAGTGCGTGGACTCAGGTTCACATTGTGGCGGAGAATCTTGAGAGATTGCCCGATCCCAGCTTGAGTGTTGAGTGGAGGACAAGTGAAGCTAAACACTGAGTCTGTTAGATGGGACGTGAAGCCGTGGTCCCCTTAATCTTTTTGCGGAAAGCATGCTGACGCCGAGGCTGGGTTTCTCTCCATCTTACCATTCCCTTATCTCAGCTAGTTACCTTATTCCCTAGTTAACTCAGCGACCAGTCGCATTCTTCAAATACTATACCCTGCGAGTAATTATAAAAAAAATTACGAGCTAGTAAAGATGATTTTTAATGAGTTAAAATCTTCAAATGTGCATGAAAATCTAAATAGTATTCCTTTGTTCAAATGTTCCAAGAAGAAACTTGAATGATTGCTTTGTTTTATAGCAGTCATTTAGAAATGCATTTGGAGCCGAAAATATCTGAAGATCTGACACCTGACACCTAATTAACACTACCTAATTAACTTTCCGACCATAGGCAATTTTAATAGGTGATTTTTAAGAGATGTGAGGCCACCTTGGTGCGAGGATATTGTGCGCCGCTGTGATGCAGGCTGCTAGCAGGTAGAAGATTACCCCGCTGGCAGGTAGCGCTTGGCTTAAATAAGGATTATTAATAACTTATCAAACGAAGGAAACTTTCCGACATTAGCCAGTTTTAATAGGTGATTATTAAGACATGTTTCCCTGAGCTCTGTGCCTCATGCATGCATTTGTAATCTCAGACGATGTAAAACTCCTATCTACTCGTATAGAAACTTGGTCCCTGTGACATCACGTGGAATGGCATCGCATGGGCGCCAATCTGGCTTTTTTCAAATGAGGATAAAAAATGACCATTGCCATTCGTCAAAACTGGGATTTCTAAAACCAAATAATTTGTATACTAAGAATGCACTAATGGTGGGTTACAAATCGCAATCTATGCCTTTCCTTTTCTTTGATGAAGGAAACTACCCTTCTGTCATAAATAATGTTCCTGGATTAATGTGAGAAATTTTTGTTGTTTCTAGGCCCGTGTGCAAGCAAGTGGCAACAGAGAACATGGCATAGGAGACCAGTCACCTATGGATCAAGGTAAGAATGTATTAACTATAGCATACTCTTAACACGTTGCGTACGGATGGCAAGAATTCTCGTCATTTTTTTCCCGAACATCCCGGACGGATGACGAAGATTCTCGTCATATAGGTGCGTCAACGTAAACAATTTTAAAGCGTACAATACGTATTCGTTTGTACGTTTTCAGTTGTTGTTCGTTATTCATAATGAATTGATGCATCATAATGTTTGATTGGGTAAAGTTATATTCTAAACATATAAGCTTTTTAACCATGTTTAAACCAAAGGCATTACGCCCTAATAGGCACATATTTCCAATGTCAACACCTCCACCCAGAATCGGCGTTCCTAGGAATTTAAAAACCACGGTATGCAACGTGTTAACTGTTCGTTTGCAGTTAGCCTGTGTTGCAAATTGTGGGTGCAAGAGTTCAGAGTCGTTTGATATTTTCCCCGATCGTTATAAAAAAATAAAATGCACACAAAAGCACACCGATCCGTGTCCTGTAGCAGTTGCATCCAGGACAACTTGTGCAAGATGCGACGTGGTACCTCACATTGTAGTTTCGTATCGTCGTGCGGTGGTTTTGAAGCATTCTTGCGAACCACTTCTTTGAATCTGTCACCTGGGAGCCACGAGTACGTCGTTATCGAAAACAGGTATTTTACGGAGCAGTAGGAATACGGGTAGAATCCAGTGGCGTAGCCAGGAATTAATTTAGTTAGTTCAGGGGGGGGGTCCAAAACTGAGGGGGAAAATTTTCGAAAATCTAGGTACAGGCGGTCCTCGACTTTCGTACAATTTGCACTTTCATACGTTCAAAATTGACACCTTTTATTTGACTTCCATACGCTAAAGTCGGACTTTTGGACGTTGGTCTGTAATTTTTTTAAATTCCCACGATGTTTACAGCGCATCCAAACATTCAATTGTTTCAAATGGCAGTATATGCGAACAATACGAACGTATACATTGAAGGGAATTGTTGGTAGTTGACTCCAATCTAGGTAATTTATTTAGGAGAGAGACTGCCTGCTATACTGCCCCCTTCATCAAGAGAAGAAGAAAGCCTTCATTGGAGAGATTTTTCAAAAAAGTTGACTAGACATCATCAAATAGCTTTCAATAAAACTAGTAAGATCTTCTTTCTAATTGTGTTTTTTTCGTTTGAGTGCTGTTTAATTCATGTACACCTTCAGCAACGATATTGCACGAAATATCACCCGAATTCCGTTTGTCTTTTGTCTTTTTTGAATAACATGCGAAATATACGCAATCACGAATGTCACCTGCCGAATGTCGAATTTTGGTGTAAAAATTAAAAGGTATCCAGAGTGCGGGTTCAACAACTACATTTTGTTATGATTCTTGATATGTCTTTTTATTTATAGTGGACGTAATAAGTGGAACGTCAACTTAAACGCCAAGAGGAAGTTTCACTCGATAGCCAACGGAGTTCTTGTTTTTTTTTAACTTTTATTTGCATTTTCTGCGTATTTTCGAAAGGAATTAGATGATTCGAGGAATTTTATTAACATATTATTAAAATTTAGTGAATTGAAATAAAATCCGTGAAATAAAAGGTTTTAGTATGTATATTCCGCTCTTTTGGAACGTAACCCCTAATTATGTAGTATGGAAGTCAGTGGTTTGACTTTCGTACAAGTTTTCCGGATCGCATTGTGTGTGAAAGTCAGGGTCTGCCTGTACTACGTAATGAATTTTTAACCAATTTTAACGCATTTCATAATCGAAAAAACTTAATTTTTTAAAGAAATTTTTCATAAATTCATGATTTTCAATATTTTGTTTTCTTTTACGAAGGAAAACAATTGTGTTTTTATATTTTGGGGGGGGGGGGGGGGGTCCGGACCCCACAGGTCCTCCCCTGGCTACGCCACTGGTAGAATCACGTTATCGCCGCTGAAGAAGATTGCAGTCGGGAAAAGAAAGCTCTTAGTGAATCCAGGAAGCAATCTTAAATAACTGAAAATGTGCATAAATAATGGTAGATTGTGTGATTTACCTGAATTATGGAAATTACATGAAATTACCGTCAAAGTTCGGATTAATCACGTTATCCGATCATTGGTGTCGCCTCTCCACATCATTAGCCCAGATAAGTTTTTTTATATATTTTTTGTTAAAGGAGAAAAAGAAATTTATTTTGTCCTAATATACTTTGATCTTTGTACAGTAAAATCTCTTTACATCGTAATGGAGGGAACCAATATTTAGGCAATTCGATGTATGGAGGTTCACTATAGAGAGGTTTCAGTGATAGGCACCACTTTTTCATATCCTTCAGAAATTTAAGGCACTACTGTCTTATAAACCATTATATTTTTGAGTTTAAACAAACATGCATGCATTAGTGAAGATATTTTTATTATTTAATAATTACAGGAAGAGAGCGCTATCGCATGATTTTTACCATGATTCGAGAGGAAACAATGTGGTCTATCTCAATTCAACAGTCACTTAAAATGATTATGGATAGTTGGATATCTATTTTTCTTATTTTCTGTTAGGTATGCTCTCATATGGAACAAAATGGCCGTAACTAATGATTAACGTGAAAATGACATTATATTAAAGGTGTGGAAGAAAAAAAAGCATGAAACATTTAATGCTGAAAATGTCATGCCGCGTATGTAATCACAACTGTATATGGTCTCTAGTTGTCTTGGTACGATTTACAGAGGTAGTTAGGCTGTCTGGGGGTATCTCCATGGTATGATAAGTGGAGGTTTTACGAGATAAAGAGGTTCTCTACATCAGTGGCGCAGCGAGAGGATTTTAGAGGATAACCCCCCCCCCAGAGCTCAGAGAAATTTTTAAGTTTAATCCATTTTACTTAATTGGATTGATATTACTAATAGGATAGTGTAAGGATTAATAAAATATCCCTCAGAAAGCCATAAAACTCACAGTTTTGAGCCATTTATCTTAAAATTCCGCAATTTATTAATCTCGCATGTACCACTAATCCTGGTGGGTATGCTATACCCCCACACACCCCGGTATTGGTTTCACCTAACCCCCCCCCCCCCCTTCCGGCTTAATTCCTAGCTGCACCCCTGAACTACAAAGAGGTTTGCCTATATATTTACCTGTAAATCTGACGGGACCGCAGGCGAGCTATAAGGAATGGAGGTTTACGATGTAAAGAAGTCCTCTACATAGAGGTTTTACTGTATATTGTAAGTTTTTTAAACGAGCATGTATTTTAAAAATATCTTGTATGCTCATGCATTTATCCCTTCAGATTTGTTTTCACACTGTTTGTTTGTCACGTATCGGATTCATAATGATAAATTTTTCAGAAATTTATATATACTTTCTTTGTTTTCTGGCTTTCATCGTATTTAAGTTTTAAGGATGGTAGCTTCCATGCTCTTTTTTTTGTTACCATTGAAGCTAACTTAAGCTCCTTTTACTTGTGTTGTTAAAAAAATGTGTGATTTTTAAGTTTGGATTAGTAAATTCATTCATTCATAATCGGGAGTTTCCTGTGTTTATTTTTCTGGTATCGGAATCGACTGGATATAGCCCTGAAATTCTTTGCAAAACCTTAATACCTCTCAAACTTGATGGTAGATCTATGATTAGCGGATCAAAAGAAAAATCGATGCGTCGATCATATTTCAAGGTCAGTCACTCGCAGACACTGTCCACACATCTATCTCCGCACGTATATTCGAAGCTCAATTATCGGTCTGTGTGCCATGAAGACACACAGATTTTAAGGCTGATCTGTCGATCGGCTAATCGACAAAAGGCAAAGAACTAACCTCGAGTGCCGATTTGGCACTCGAGGTTAATTCTTTGCCGCCCGCTCCCCTGACTCATATAGCTCACGGAATGAGTATCGAATAGCGTGACCCAAAATGGTGCTGTTCAGAGGACTTCTGACGGTTAATTGAACCGTGATGGGTTGAGCTATGGGAAATAGGTGCCCGAGAATCGACAATGAGAATCAACTCCTCCCTACTGTCAACCCGTAACACATTGCCTGCCATGGGGTTTTAGTTCATGTTTTCTGTGATGCCATTAGTGTAATTTTTCCTAAATTATCTATTACTGATTCATGACACATTGAGATATATATATAGTCCTCCTATTAGGAACGTTCGATTAATGAATTTTCAGGAGTACAAACATTCAAAAAATTTATAATTAATCGTAGCAGGCGTAACTTGGTGGAAATCCATAATCGTAGGTATAGAAGGATTAACAACTTTGCTATTTCCACATAGCAATTTATGGACACTGACCACGGTTTCGTTACAGAGTAACATTATCAAGGTGAAGAATGCAGGTAAGTTCACAGTAAATATATAGCAGATGGTTGGGTAGGGAAATTTTCGTGAGCTGTTGGTCAGGGGGAGGAAGGGGTTGGGGTTGGAGCTGGGTTTGGCGTCACTGTGGGTGTGGGCTGGGTGGATGCAGGGGTATAGTGAGGGGGAGGTTTTGGGGGATAACCCCCCCCCCAGAGCTCGGACAATATTTAAGTTTAATCCATTTTACTTAATTGGATCGATATTACTAATAGAATAGTGTAAGGATTAATAATATCTCCCTCAGAAAGCCGTAAAAATCACCATTTTGAACCGTTTATCTTAAAATTCCGCAATTTAATAATGTCGAATGTACTACTTATCCTGGTGGGTATTCCATACCTCCACACACCCAGGTATTAGTTTCACCTAAACCCCTGCCCATCCTTAATTCCTAGCTGCACCCCTGTAGGGTATAGATAACAAACGAGATCAATTACATATTTAGTAGTGCAATTGATTTTCCACGTGCTGTCAGAACAGAACAGAGATTTAGAACAGAACAGGTTTGGCGTCACTGTGGGTGGGGTGGGTGGAGGGGTGGATGAGTAAGGGGACGGAGGTTAGACGCCTTGGAAGAGCTGGAAATTTTAAGCCACAGGGACGTTAAACCTGGTGGGAAAGTAGGGAAAATGTGGTCGTTAAACCTGGTTAACGACCACCTTTTCCCTTCTCGCTCCCCCTCCTCCACTTTCCCACTTTCTCAACCACCACCCGACATGTTACTCTGTAACGAAACCATGGTCGGTATCAATAAAATTACTATGTGGAAATAGCAAAGTTGTTGATCCTTCTATTCCTACGATTCAAAAAATTGAAGCGTGCCCGAAATTTCAAATTTGATGCCTTAGCGGTTGGCCTACGAATGGGGAGTGGCGTAGAGGAACTTGCTTTTTGGGCACAGTCTAAACAAAGTATTAAACTACGCGCAATATTCTGTAAGATATCTTGAGAGCATTTGCAGCTTTGCTGTAATTGGGAAGCAGCAAGCACTGAGATGATGCTGAGCCAACTTAATGGTAGAAAGTATGAGGATGCTGAAGCGCACTGCTTTGAAAATCGAAAGATTATTTATTACTCCTGGAGTACGTATTTCATGCTTTTAGATTTTTAAATGACGATATCTTTTTTTCGCTATTTAATGAAAAGTGAAAATTTTCAAGCACACGAAAACACGGCGGCTAAGTATGAATGCTGGGAAAAGCCTGTGTGACGTCTGGCTACTGCTGTGTGAGGCCACCTGGGTGTGAGGCTATGGAGCCGAGCATGGCGGTAGCGTAGAGTACCCTGCTAGCAGGTAGTGCTAGGCTTAAATAAGGATTATTAATAGCCTATCAAACGAAGGAAACTTTCCGACCATAGGTAATTTTAATGGGTGATTATTAAGAGATGTGTTCCTGAGCTCTGTGCCTCATGCATGCATTGGTAATGTAAAACTCTTGACTACTGGTATAGAATCTAGGTCCCTGTGACGTCACGTGGATTGGCGTCGCATGAGTGCCAATCTGGCCTATTTCAAATGAGGTTCAAATTGACCATTGCCATTCATCTAAATAGGGATTTATAAAACCAAATAATTTGTATATTATGAATACACTAATGGTGATTAACGAATCGCAATCAATGCCTTTCGTTTTCTTTGATGAAGGAAACTACCCTATTGTCAAATTTCGAACAAAGCTCTACCGTCAATATTAACGCATTTAATTCAGCAACAATTGAGAAACGTCCTGTCACATATTTTCGTCATAGTAGGGAAAGGGTTAAGATGTGCAGGGAAATGTGAATTATCATTCCCCTGTCGATGACACATCTGGTTCTCGGTCACTCGAAATTTTTTTTTTCATCATCACTGGTCGACAATCCTAGGATTGGTTTGACGCAGCTCTCCACTCAGTTCTCCTATCAGCTAATCTTTTCACACCTACGTATTTCTTCTCTTTCACATCTCTCTTTACTTGTTCCATATATTATGTCCGAGGTCTTCCTTTTCCATTCTTGCCTTCCACTTGCCCTTCGACGATTGTCTTCATCAGGCCATCATGTCTCACGATGTGGCCTATAAGGTTGTTCCGTCTTCTTATTAAGGTTTTCATGAGGCTTCTCTTCTCTCCTACTCTTCTTAGGACTTCCTCGTTACTAACTCGGTCGATTCATTTGATTTTCATCATTCTTCTGTAGCACCACATTTCAAAGGCCTCTATCCTTGCTTTCTCCGCTGCGGTCATTGTCCATGCCTCACTTCTGTATAGGACCATACTCCAGATGTAGGATCTTATAAATTGTTTCTTTACTTCCATACTTAAGTTTCCCGCTGTAAGCAGGTCTCTCTTTTGGTGGAATGCTCTCTTCGCCTGGGCTATTCTGCTGATAATTTCTTTCTTGCTTCTCCCGTCACTAGTTATCTTGCTTCCCAAATAACACAATTCATCCAGTTCCATCAATTTTAGCTTCCCTATTTTCAAGTAAGTATTCACACAATTCAGTCACGTTATCTCAGATTTAGCCATTTGAATGTGCAATTTTAATTCCCATATCCGCTGAGAAATACATTTCGTTTATTCCCACATGATCCACTCGTTAACAAAACGAGGCGGTTTAACGCATAATGTACCGGATGAGGAAGTTAATCGACGAATCGAACAAGAGTATGAAAGAAAGAGGTATCTCTTGAGTTCAACTAACCTCCTTGACGCATGGACAGAAACCTTTCTTGAATTTAAGGAAAACACGGAAAAAAATTTCGGAAAAAAAACAAGGCGAAAAAAAATTGCGCTGGGGAGTAAGCATTCGCTGGGGAATATCTCACGTAATTATGGAGACAGTCGGCGATCGCACGGCGCACAGCGTGACGCAACAACGTTGAGAGATTATTCGAAAGAGTGTTTTTTTTTCACGTAGTGGATGAAGTTGGTGTGGTGGCTATAGCGCTGGCTTCACCTCCTGTTGGCCTGGGTTCAAATCCCGGCAGAATAATTTTGAATGGAAGACACATCAAGCGCAACACTACGTCCGTCAGATGGGACGTTAATCCTTGTCCCCTTGGCGGATAATTTCTTTCTTACTTCTCCAGTCACTAGTTATCTTGCTTCCCAAAATAACCGAATTCATCCACTTCTATCAATTTTTGCCTCCCTATTTTAATGTTAGTTCTGACTTCTTCTCTTCTGCTGCATACTATTATCTTACGTTATACATTTAACCCTCTCACTGCTGTTCAGTATCCGAAAACCTTCTCCTCACGTGTGGCGAAAAGGTTGAAATGCGTTTCGTTGGGCCATGGAGAAAGTACTACCAGGATGGGCGTGGTACACCCTACAAAGGGTCGCTACAATCCGGGACCCTTTCCTCGACGAGCTCACCCACGCAGGACCGTCTCATCGACCCCACCAGCCTAGGGGGCCTCCCTCCCCAAAAGTGACTGCTCTGACTGCAATTTGAAAATCTATCTATCAATCCGATCATCAGAAAATGATTGTTTGCATCGCACTCCTGCCAATCAAGTACGCATATGAACCGTGTCTCTGCGATGAAAAATAACCATTTTCTTAACTTTGCTAAAATGGCCATTTTTCCGGTGGTCCGCAGCCACGTTTTTAGTAAAGTTAACAAAATCGGTTAATGAAACACGGTTCAAAGACGTACTTGATTGCTAGATTGGCAGGAGTGCGATGCAAACAATCATTTTTTAATGATCGGATTGATTGGCTGATTTTCAGATCGCAGTCAGAGCGGTCACTTTTCGAACCTTGCTGGTAGGGTCGATGAGACGGTCCTGTGTGGGTGAGCTTTTTGAGGAAAGGGTCCATGATTAGCGACCCTTTGGAGTGTGTACTTCGCCCATTATTGAAGAACCTGGTCCATGGTCCCATGAAATGCATTTTAACCTTTTCGCCGCATGTGAGGAGAAGGTTTTCGTAGAGATTGAACAGCAGCGAAAGGAAATGAAAAGAAGACTTCGTTGACTTCCACTGATTTATTTCGTCCGTACGACATGTTTCGAACCATAGAGGTGATTATCAAGTACCTTGGTAGGAGGAAGGAGGTACTTGATAATGACCTCTATGGTTCGAAACATGTCGTACGGACGAATTAAATCAGTGGAAATCAAAGAAGTCTCCTTTTCATTTTCGAGTATTAACTTCCACGTAGTTGAGCCTAATACAATTGAACGAAGCAGCGAAGAGGGTTAACCTTGATATGAACTTCCGCAGAGTTGAGCCTGAGTCGACGGAGATAACCTGAATCTGTATTGTATTTCTTTGCAGATGACGGGATCACCCTTCTCAGGTGCTCTGAGGCGACACTGCAAACGATTCTCAAAGTACAGGGTGAGGACACGTCGGACGAAGAGGGCATGGGAGGAGGATCTAGGAGCGGCGTGATAGGAGCGGGGAAACCTCCCGAAACGCCCGTCCCGTCACCGAAAGAAAGTGAAATTGTGACCCCCAGAAGGGGTAGAGGCAGGGCTATTGAGGTGAAGGCTAAAGTTAGTACAGTGGACAGCACGAACAATAGGACGACTGGTCTAAGATCGTCTAGGAACTCAAGGAAATCATCATCTGTTGTTGGAGGTGGCGTGTCGGAGGACTGCGGTGAAGTTCAGGGAAAGAAGGCCAGTAATGGCTCGAAGCCGGGCTACAAGCAGAAGAGGCAGAGGTTATTACAGTGTGCAGAGTGTAGCATGAAATTCCGCACAAAAATGGCAGTCTTGATACATGTTAAGGAGCACAAGGGAATATTCAAGTGTTTTCTGTGCGATTTGGAGTTCCCCAGCTCGGACGAACGTTCGCGACATGTCGAGGCGGAGCACCGGGGAGAACCGTTGCCTAATGACAGTTCGGAGGAGAGCGATTCGCGGAAGGGACGCTCCGGCGACGGTTCTCCGAAAGTTCCCGCTCCTCCGAAGGTCAAGATCAAGTGCAAACACTGTCCGAAGCGGTTCGTGCGCAAGGAGATGCTCGACGCGCACTTCGTGCTCCACACGAGCGACTCGCCGAACAAGTGCACGATCTGTTCGCGAACTTTCCCGACCGCTTCGCGTCTCAGGTCGCACGTGATGATACACGGGGAGGAGAAGCCGTTCGCGTGCGCAAAGTGCCCGATGTCGTTCAAACAAAAGCGCGGTCTACAGAAGCACAACACGGTGGTCCACCTGCGAAAACGCCCTCACTCCTGCACCGTCTGCGGGAAGGAGTTTGCGACTCGCGGCGCGGTGCGGACTCACGAGACGACCCACAGCAGCGAGAAGCCGTTCGCCTGCAATCAATGCTCGAAATCGTTTGGACAGAAGTTTCAGCTGAAGACGCACATGTCCGTCCACACGGGGGTCAAACCGTACCAGTGTCAATACTGTCCAAAATCTTTCGGACTGAAGCATTATCTCCGCAACCACATGGCGACGCACACCGGGGTCTTGGAGATGCAGTGCAGGTGGTGTCCGGACGCCTTCAACAATAAGGCGGACCTCTGGAATCACATGAACACTGTTCACAAGGACTATAGTGTTCCGCGAACTTCTAAGACCACGCAGTGAGTCAGAAAAATAAGAGAGACTATCTGTGAACTCTTTGAGGTATGTCCAATCAGTGTTTTTTTTTTATTTTTATCGTGCGAAAGATCCACAGTGAAAAAATCATCCGCCTTGACCGGATCCCGGGATGATTTAATGTATGGCCAATCAGTGTTTTCTAAATTTTATCATTATTATTACAGTGGATTCCGGTTAATTGGGACATATCGGGACTTGTGCACTTTGCCCCAATTAAACGGCTGCCCCAATCAAGCGAACTCTCTTATATATGGGCATAAACACACTTTTTAACTGTATAAAGAAGACTAAAGAATGTTTATAATTCAACAAAAGTTTATTAAACTATTAATTTGATTACCAAATCAGCAAGTTTACTTAATATATTATCCTTTTCAAGAACTATAACATTTTTGTTAAAATATTTTTCACAGCCTCGGGCGACGCTGAATGAATGTCTTTTACTAAGTCCTAATAAAGAAAAGTTCTATCCTCTTGCGGATATTATAATAACAAGAACTTTCAAAATAGGGCAAGAATAGGAACACTTGTGAAAAATAAGAGTAAATAAAAGGATGATAATATAAAAAAATTGTATTCTGAAAACAAAAAATTTTAATTTCGTCGCGAGTATAGAGTCTATGTCGTCGACTCATGGCCCAATAAAGCGGCATGCTGTCCCAATTAAGCGGAGAATAGTCTGGGATATTCCTCTATTGGGTTCTGTTCTTCAAGATCTGCCCCAATTAAGCAGCTGCCCCAAGTGACCGGTGGACCCATTAAACGGAATCTACTGTATTTAAAAAAAATATATATTTTCACAGCATTTTTGCTGGTTTTAGGCGAGGTACGGGTATCACCAAGTACTCTCGTCTTTTTATTCTGTGTTGAAATTTTTTCTGACAATCCCGCAAGTATTTAAAATTGCTGCTTTTTGCATTGTAATAAACAAGTTTTTCGGCAGTCCAATATGTAGTTTGAAGACCTTGATGGATTGAATGAGGCACTACATCTGTGGCGGAGATAATGATAGGTATTATGTGTACTTTATCTGATTTCCACAATATCTTGATTTCATTTTTAAGTTCTTCATATTTTTCCATTTTGTTGGTGTAGGCTGTAGTGATATTATGCGAATTAGGTACGGCAATGTCCAACAAGTACGTTTCATTGTGAGTTTTATCTTGCACTACTAGATCAGGTCTATTGCTATGGACTGTTTTATCGGTAATAATAGGGTGGTTTCCTATTATTTTTTTATTGCCTCAATCGAAAGATTATTACTCCTGGAGTACGTATTTCACGCTTTTAGATTTTTAAATGACAACATCTATTTTTCGCGATAAAATGAAAAGTGAAAATTTTCAAGCGCGCGAAAACGCGACGCTTAACTATGAATGCCGGGAAATATCTCCGTACGTCGTATTTCTGGTTCCCCCTCCCGCCCGGCGAGGTGACCTTGAGGCGAGGCTTAGCGCTGATACGTCGCAGGCTGCTAGCGGGTAGCTGAGTACCTTGCTGGATGGTAGCGCTTGGCTTAAAAAAGGTTTATTAATACCTTATCAAACGAAGAAAACTTTGCGACCTAAGCCAGTTTTAATTGGTGATTATTAAGACATTATTCCCTGAGCTCTGTGCCTCATGCATGCATTGGTAACCTCAGACGATGTAAAACTCCTATCCTCTCGTGTAGAAACTAGGTCCCTGTGACGTCACGTGGAGTGGAATCGCATGGGCGCCAATCTGGCCTTTTTCAAATGTGGTTAAAATTGACCATTAACATTCGTCTAAACTAGGATTTCTGAAACAAAATAATTAGCATATTATGAATACACTAATGGTGGGTAACGAATCGCAATCAATGCCTTTCGTTTTCTTTGATGAAGGAAACTACCCTATTGAACGGTCGTAATAAACCTTGCAGTGATCGTTTTCAAGGATGGCTTTAGGTTTGTACTTATAATAGGGAACTCCATTTTCTATGAGTTTATACTTCAGTGCTAATTTCTGGTGGATGATGTTGCATATTTGATTGTGACGGTGCAGATAGTCTTTTTGGGATGAGTTAGTGCATCCACTTATGATGTGCTGTATCGTCTCAGAGGCATTATCACATTTGTCACCCAATAAATTTGGGTTTTTAATTAAATGTTTTTCATAATTTTTTGTTTTCACCACCTGGTCTTGTATTGCGATCATAAATCCTTCTGTTTCTGGGAAGAGTTGCCCATGCCTGAGCCATGCGTGCGATGCATCTTTATCGAAGAACAGGGGCCTCCAGGGCATGAGGATGTCTTCCGTGAAGGGATTTAGCTTTCCATATTGGCATTTTACTGTCTATAGTAACATTGGTTTCACTAATTTGCGTACTTTCGTCAGATAGGTTTAAGGGTGTGTATTTATTGTCTGCTTCGCAGATAGTTATCAGGAGATCCGAGGTAGATTTCTTGCTGAAAAAATATTTCCGTAACTGAGAAAGTTGTGAGTTGTGCTGATTCTTGATGTCTACGGTACCCTTTCCACCAAATTTTCTGGGCAAATTGCTCCTCTTTATATTCGAGTTTTTATGGAGCATATTTTTCTCTGTCATTTGGTACCGAATTTTTCTTTGTAGGTCGTCTAGATCTGTTTGTGACCATTTGATTATACCAAAGGAGTATGTCAGGAGAGGGATGGCAAATTATTATTATTATTATTTACAAATTGTTACAATGTGGGCCGTATGGTAGGGTGGTAGCGTACAACACAAAAGTCCGAGGCTTATTCATGAAGGAAGGACCGTTTGGTTGGAGGAAAAAATTAACTCATAAGAGACTTGGGCTTTAAGGTATTCGCAGCGATTAGATTCACTTCGACATTCCGATTCCGGGTGTACCGCTGCGTGATGAAATCTTGAAAGTGGTTTAACTTATTTTTTCACTCGATTTTTCAAAGCAGCTGTCGGGTCCTTGTTTAGTTCAACAAACGTCTTATAGTCCAAGAGAGAGAGAGCGGTTTTTAAGATCATACTCAAGCTTATACATTATAAAGGTTGAAACGGAGTAGTTTCCTTCATCAAAGAAAACGAAAGGTATTGATTCCGATTCGTTACCCACCATTAGTGTATTCATAATATGCAAATTATTTGGTTTTAGAAATACCAGTATAGACGAATGGCAATGGTCAATTTTAACCGCATTTGAAAAAGGCCAGATTGGCGCCCATGCAATGCCACCCTACGTGACGTCAGAGGGACCTAGTTTCTATACGAGTAGATAGGGGTTTTACATCGTCTGAGATTACCAATGCATGCATGAGGCACAGAGCTCAGGGAAACATGTCTTAATAATCACCTATTAAAACTGGCTAAGGTCGGAAAGTTTCCATCGTTTGATAAGGTATTAATAATCCTTATTTAAGCCAAGCGTTACCTGCTAGCAGCCTGCATCGCAGCGGCGTACATATTTTAGCCCCAAGGTCACCTCACTTTGCGGCAGCGGGAACCAGAACGACGTCACTCGGGGTTTTTCCCAGCATTCATACTTAGCCGTCGCGTTTTCGCGCGCTTGAAATTTTTCACTTTTCATTTAATGGCGAAAAATATATGTCGTCATTTAAAAATCTTAAAGTGTGAAATTCGTACTCCATGAGTAATAATCTTTCGATTTAGGCAATAAAAAAATAATAGGAAACCACCCTATTATTGAAAAATTTCAAATGCGATTGATGAGAAAGTTAAAATAAGTTTAAGAAGGGCATTTCAGATAACAAAGACGAAAAACGAGGTGCGCATGTAAGGTTGTATCCGCTTTCTCAAATAGGAGACAAGTCTGATATATATATCTACCGGCAAGTTTTAATTTCATAATCTTAAGTGCGCACCATGTATTTCGTTTTTACCAGCACAACAGCCTAAGAGTAATCAAAAAAATTATTTTAATATCTTGTCTGGATTATATACATTTGACAACTGCACCTGCTTAAAGTTTAATTTTAAGAGCCAAGATGATGTTAAATACATTTTCAGGCATGTTTTTTTTTCAAAAATTTTCCTGTATTCTCTGTTTCCTGGGGGGGTAGCCCCCACTAACCCATCTCGAAATCCCCCCCCCCCCCTCCGAGGCATATTCCTAGTTACGATGCTGAAGGGCATGATAACGTCAATGTATTACTTAATGCCTAATTAAAAGACGTTCGCGTAAATATCGGAGTGCCAGAGGAGGGGATGCAGACAGATGGAAGGTTGATCAAATTTGTAATAACTATCAATGAATTTTCAGCTATCCATTAAACCAGGAAAGTTAGGGTTGGGGAAATAATGAGAATCGTGACAATTGATAATGATATGAAGCGGCTAGGAGTAAGAACTATCGCGTAGTAGTATTCCAAACCCAGCGTACATATGCTCAAGCACCACGAATCTGTATATTTAATGATGTCTCCATGTTCCTGGGTTTCACCGCGTGGATTTTCTTTGTGACGACAGTTTCGCCGGTATTCCAACCGGCGTCTTCAGGTCGATGTGGAATACCGGCGAAACTGTCGTCACAAAGAAAATCCACGCGGTGAAACCCAGAAACATGGAGACATCATCTAGACAACGCCGCGGAAAACTACGCATCAACTGTATATTTAATGTACGCAAGTAACAGAACTTGTTTATGAAGTTTTAAATTTTTATTCTAACATTATTAGCAAGGTAGTCTGACGTAAGGGAATCGGAGGCAAAACAGGATAAAGGGAAGTTGTCAGTTATTAAGTCAATGAGGGTTTCTCAGTGGGAAGTGATACTGGTTTGATTAGTATTTACAACGTTAAACCAAAATATATTAGCCTATTGAGGACGGATGGCTTATTTGGGGATGTAATATTGTTTGGCGATTTTTAAAATGATTTATTTTAATAGATGATTTATAAAAACGTCAAACATTATACAAAAGTGCAGGATAAGAATCGTTAATTTTCTTCCGAAAAGCGTGTACTTCGTCTGACTTGCCATTAATATCGCTTGTTTGTAGGCACAAGCCCATTGCAAGGACCAAATACTCATGTGCTTCATTCGCGACAACATGAATACATTTTCAGGAATCCAATAACCTAGGAAAGTTGGGAAAATAATTGGAATGAGGACAGCTAAGAATAACGTGAAGCGGCGAGGAGTAGAAAATGTCTGGTAGTAATATTCCAGACCCAGAATGCATACTTAGCTGAAGTACTATGAAATCCACTTATCTGTGCAGTTTTTTACTTCGCGTAATGCTATAGGGTGGTTTCCTATTTTATTTTTATAGCCTAAATCGAAAGATATAACTCCTGGAGTAAGTATATCACGCTTTTAGATTTTTAAATGACGATTCGCGAGTGAATGAAAAGTGAAAAATTTCAAGCGCGCGAAAACGCGACGGCTAAGTATGAATGCTGAGAAAATCCCGTGTCACGTCCGGCTGCTGCTGAGTGAGACCACCTTTGTGCAACTTGCTAGGCTATGAGCGTCGCTACGATACAGGCTGCTTCCTAATGAGCATGGCGGTAGCGTAAAGTACCCTGCTAGCAGGTAGCGCTTGGCTTAAATAAGGATTATTAATACCTTATCAAACGAAGGAAACTTTCCGACCTTAGGCAGTTTTAATAGGTGATTATTAAGACATGTTTCCCTGAGGTCTGTGCCTCATGCATGCATTGGTAATCTCAGACGATGTAAAACTCCTATCTACTCGTATAGAAACTAGGTCCCTCTGACGTCACGTAGGGTGGCATCGCATGGGCGCCAATATGGCCTTTTTCAATTGAGGTTATAATTGACCATTGCCATTCGTCTAAGCTTGTATTTCTAAAACCAAATAATTTGTGTATTATGAATACACTAATGGTGGGTAAGGAATCGCAATCAATGCCTTTTGTTTTCTTTGATGAAGGAAACTACCTATTTCCGCAGTTCCATATCCTGAAGGGTAGGCACGCTTCCTGACATGCTCAAAAAGAAACCTAAAAATCCGATGACAACTCTCGGCGGCCGGATTAAGTTGCATAACGATAGAAAACCCTACTGTAAAGGATAATAATCCAAATTCACATTTATTGCAAATACTAAATGTAATGTTACGTGCGCCCAGAGTTTTACGTTTTGGTCGTAATGATTGTCATAAAGTATTTGATAAAGATTGTCACCAAATGAGTAACAATTCATATCGAGACTCGGATATGGACAGAGAAATTTATTTTCTTCTTTCAAGTTGGCGAGAAAAACGTTGATTTTTTAAATTTCAATTTACAGTGTGTCCTCGTTTAACGTCGTCCCGTTTAACGTTGTTTCACGATAACGTTGCCCAAAAATTGAAACCCTTGATCATTTAACGTCGCTATTGCTTCGCCATAACGTTGTTCAAATTATGCGCGGCGAAAAAAATGAATGGCGAATAGGACGCAAGCGCATCTGATGTATAGTAAATATTACTATTTTAATGCGATTGGTAATTTTCGTTCGACAGAAAAGGTTGGCGTGGGTAGCGTATGTTAAATATGCATCTGAGCGAATAATTATCGCCTCCTTTACCCATTATTCGTATATTTTTCTGATGCCAACCGAAAACAATGCCCATGAAGAAGAGTGGATATCCTGGTGGTTCTTCAGACGTGAAGAAAAAACGGCGACATTAGGACAAAAACTTGGTATTATTAAAAGAATTGAAGAAGATGCAACTGCTGGAGAGATTGGTCGAGTTTTAGGTTTGCAGGTCGAGTTTTTACAATAAAAATTTCTTCTGTTACTGAAAATATCGATGTTTCGCCATTAAAATACTTTCTTTTTAGTTTTTATATTTCATTTAATAATGCCTTCTTCCCAACCTTTTCGTTATGAAAATTCGTTTCATTTCGAATGAATCGTTATCATGCTGAAGTGAATAATCGGTAATGAATGTTTCTCGCGATTTCCGCCGCGTTAAAGAATTCATATCGTCACGAAAATTGACTCGCCCTTCATCCTCGTGCTTCCGAGTGTCAGATTCAGATTTTTTCATTTTGGCCTGATTCAGGTGTCTCCCGATTGGTCACGAAGTCTGCTTAAAGTTACGGCTCCGATAATTGGCCTCCTTGGATTCTCGCCCGGGAAATTCTGGATTTTTCACGAAGAAATGGATTGTTAGGAGCATGGCTAGGAACCAATTTAAATTTTTTACATTGTTTCTAATGGGAAACGCTGCATCGTTTAACGTTGTTTCGCTTAACGTCGACTTTTTCAGGAACAAATCAACAACGTTAAACGAGGACTCACTGTATAATATTATTTAGATTTCAAGTCATATTTCAAGGAACAAATTTGTTAAATAGATAACAAAATCCTCGAACAAAATATATCCATGGAACAAGTAAAGAGAGATGCGAAAGAGAAGAAATACGTAGGTGTGAAAAGATTAGCTGATAGGAGTACTGAGTGGAGAGCTGCGTCAAACCAATCCTAGGATTGTTGACCAGTGATGGTGATGATGAGATAACAAAATCATTATACATAATTAAATTTTATAAGATGAAAGAGCCTCTTTGTTCGTAATATTTTGTGCATTATCATTTTATTATGTTTTTAAGAGCCAGGTTAGCGTCAAAATTTATTTCTGAGCCTGAAATTTCGTCAAAATGTCTGGGGGAGTGCGCCATAATCTCCCGTTACAGAATCTCCCAATCATGAACCCCAGATCGACCTTGAAAGTACCCCGAGAAGTGGGAAACTTGTTCAAATTCATGTTCCCATTCAGTCAATCCGGCGAGAGTTGTCCGATGGAAGTTCAAAAGGAGTGGCAGAGAACACTGCACTGGCACGGTTTGCAGCCAATAGCTGTCCCCCAAACGAACCTCAGACCCTCGCCTAGACATACAACGTTGTCAAATGCATGTGAGGCAACGAACAAGCCTCAACCACCAAAACAAGCCCTATAGACCCTAGACTAGAGCAATAGGGTGGTTTCCTATTATTTTTTTATTGCCTAAATCGAAAGATTATTACTCCTGGAGTACGTATTTCACGCTTTTAGATTTTTAAATGACGATATCTATTTTTCGCTATTGAATGAAAAGTGAAAATTTTCAAGCGCGCGAAAACGCGAGGCGTAAGTATGAATGCCGGGAAATCTCTCCGTGTGACGGTTTTCTGTTTCCCGCTGCCGCCCTGTGAGGCGACCTTGAGGCGAGGCTTAGCGCTGATACGACGCAGGCTGCTAGCGGGTAGCTGAGTACCATGCTGGCTGGTAGCGCTTGGCTTAAATAAGGATTATTAATACCTTATCAAACGAAGGAAACTTTCCGACCTTAGCCAGTTTTAATAAGTGATTATTAAGACATGTTTCCCTGAGCTCTGTGCCTCATGCATGCATTGATAATCTCAGACGATGTAAAACTCCTATCTACTCGTATAGAAACTACTGTCTGTAAAAAAAAGCAAGATACTCGAGTTTGAGGAGCTCTAGCGTCTAAATGAAGCAATCGATTTCAATGCAATAAAAAGCATACGAAAGAGAATTTAGTTCTACGTTATATCATGTACTTTAAAAATTCTTCGGCTCAATAGTATTTCCTGTGCTTAATTTTTTCTCGAAAAAGTACCCCTTTTTTGCGCGTAAAATCAAGGTGCCCAACTTTGAGCGCTTGGCATTCCCGTAGTTTTCGTTCCTATAACTTGCAATTTTGATATAAAGAAGCCACATCTATTACTAGCAGTTTGCCGAAAACAAATTGTTTATACTACAAAATTTAACGGAGTTGTTGTAAACAACGCAAACCTCTGCTAACTTCGAAACCAGTGAGTCAATGGAAAATTGATTGTTACTGTTGTCTTCCATAGAATGTTAGTAATGCAAACACATATGAAATGTATATTAAATATCAATAATAACGTCAATATCACTTATTATTTATCTAGATGTTTCTATGCGCGTACCGGCAGCTCCGTCGTGGGAGGGGGAGGCGAAAAGAGGCGCGTGGTTGCCACCGACTCAGCAGAGGGCGCGCTTCCTTTAAATGACCAACTCCCACGATGAAAGTATCGTTGTTGCACCCTTCAGGTAAACTTAAGGTCAGGTTGGGCTGAGCTTCCATCAAAATGCTTTTCTACGACGTAAATTCTAAGCCATAATAGCGTAAATTTTATCGGATGGTAAAAACTTTTTGTACCTAAATCCCATGTCTAACAGAATGGATCTTAACTTTGGGAGAGAGAAACGTGGGCAATCGGGAACATTCTCTAGCAGGTAATCCATCATTCTGCGTAACGTAGGAAACATATTCCTCAAATAGAAACCGTGCACTGTCCTCCTTATTACTCCAATCGTGAAGTCGTCGATGAAGATCTTCGGCCTTCCCAAAATACGAACCCTCTTCTGTGCCGTAGGAAGTTCACCACTTGTGTTCTCCTTTTCACAATCCTTCTGTTTAGCCGCGACTCTTTTCACTGATATCAAGCTGATGCCAAGACAATCAGACACAGTTTGATGCCAAGACCATTCTCCAGAGGTCGCCGTGCCACAGGGGCTGCACGGGTTCGCCCGATTGCAAATAGCGGCTGGTCGATCGAGAGCCTTCCTCGAGGTCCATCTCTCGATGACGGGGTCACGTCACCCCGTAAATCTGAGTTTTGGAGGGTCGTGTCTCGGAGGGACGGTGGTAGTGTCACTCTAAGACGGGGTTTGGGGGATGCTGAGGCAAATCCCGTCCCCGTCTCGAACAGGTACCAGTTGCTGTCGGATGGAAACTCCGAGGTGCCTGACGTGCCTACTCCTACCCCGAAACCGGCACCTAGGAAGGGGCGTCAGAGTGGGAAGGGGGGGATCATAGTGTTAGGGAGTAGCAATGTCCGTCGTGTGATGGTCCCGTTACGGGAGAGGGCAGACCGCGAGGGTGTAAGCGACCGTGTAACGTCATGGTGCATCCCTGGTGGCGGTGTTCCTCAGGTGACGCAGGCGGTTGGTGCGGCGGTACGGGGCACGAAGTGCTCCAGACTGCGGGTCGTGGCTCATGTCGGCGTCAATGATGCCACCTTCCGTGGATCTGAGGAAATTCTAGATTCCCTCCGGGATCTGAATTCCGAAGTGAAGCGGGTGGGTGGGACCATTGGAGTCGGCATTGAGCTTTCGATTTGTAGTCTTGTCCCGAGGATCGATCGTGGTTCTCTAGTTTGGAGCCGAGTGGAAGGCATAAACCAGAGGCTGCGTCGTTTCTGCACGGACATCGGAGCCTCCTTCGTGGACCTTAGGCCGGCAATCCGATCGTGTAGGATCCCTCTGAACCGTTCGGGAGTCCATTACACGGCCGAGTCGGCTAGTCGTGTAGCGAGTAGCATATTTGAGCACTGTAGGTCTTTTTTAGAGTAGAGAGTAGGGCAGAGTGTAGATATATTAGTGGGTTGAAAAATAAAGGGGTAAGTTCAAAACTTTTCACAGACAACGATTCTTCCAGAAATGAGAATAGAGAAGTAGAGAGAAAAATCAGCGTTTCAGGTATTACATTTAAGCACGAGAAGCGTCAGTCGAGCAACACGTTCAAAGGCAGTCAAGGCTCAAGTCATTTTGATAGTGTGTCAATAAGACATGCATTTCCATTTATCAGCGGTATAGAGCCTGTGAATAGTCTATTCGACAAAAGCAAATCAGAATTATTCCCGAATCGCAATAATACTAGTTCCGAAGTTTTAATCGTGGCTGTGGTTAATTGCCGTAGTTTAAGAAATAAGATTCCCGAATTCCACCATTTAATTCATAGTACGAAGTGTAACGTCATTTTTGGAACAGAAAGTTGGCTAACAGATGATGATTCAGACAATGAGATCTTCCCAAAATCGTTCACTGTTTATCGGAAAGATAGAATTAATCGAGTTGGGGGCGGAGTTTTTATAGCTGTAAAGAATTCAATCGTCAGCCAAGCGATAACCGTAACTGAGACCAGCGTTGAATCTGTGTGGTGTTTAATTAAATGTCCAAAATTCAAAACTATTTTATTATGTTCGTATTACAGACCACCTAACTCAGATATAACGTCAATGTTGGATTTTCAAAATCAAATAAACAGCGTAGCATCCAAGTATCCTGAAAGAAACTTGATTGTGGGTGGAGATTTCAACGTACCTTCTATAGATTGGGAGACTTATAGCTTCATTCCTGGTGGGAGGGATAAAGTGATCTGCGAGGCTTTATTACACACCTTCACATCTAATTCATTGTTTCAAATAGCATCCGCACCGAACAGAGGAGAAAATATTCTTGATTTATTAGCGACAAATATACCACATCAGGTAATAAACGTTGGCACTGTCGAAGGAATAAGTGACCATAGGGTAGTAACTGCAAAGTTTTCTCTAAATACCGCTGTAAACTTTAAAAAAGAGCGTAAAGTTTTCATTTTTAAAAGAGCTAATTTTGATGGGTTTAAGAGTCATATGAAAAATGCTTTCCCCGAGTTTCAAGAATCAGTATTAAAGTTAAATGTAGTGAATACTTGGAAAGCTTTTCTTTCGCTCGTAACTTCGGGAATAAATAGCTACATCCCCAGTAAAATAGTAAAAGAAGGCAGCGAACCGAGATGGTACGACGCGGAAGTGAGAAAATCATTGAGGCGACAGAGAGCGTGTCATGCTAAAATGAAAAAAGTCAGCACGGATTTATCCGCTAATGAACGCGAGCTAATAATTAAAAAATATAGGATGACTAAAGCCGCCACGAAGGAAGCGTTCAGGAATGCGTTCACGAATTTTAAAAGAAAAACACTAGTAGAGCAGTTACAGGATAACCCAAAAGCATTTTGGTCATATGTTAGGGAAGTTCAAGGTAAACGATCTACCGTATGTTCGCTGAGAAACGACAATGGAGATGTGTTGACAAGAAGTTACGATAAAGCCAATTTATTAAATTCCTACTTTAAGAGCGTGTTCACGGAGCCTTCCGAAAACTCACCCGGGACCGATGACAATCCCTGTATTCATAAGATGCCAGCTATTGACATTAGTACGCTCGGAATAGAAAATATATTGAAATCGCTTAGTCCAAATAAATCACCTGGTCCAGACGAAATCCCTTCTCGTGTATATAAAGAACTAGCCTCAGAACTTGCCCCCTACTTGCAGTTAATATTCAGTAAATCCATCAAGCAACACGAAGTACCTAATGACTGGAAAATCGCTAATGTAACGCCTATATTTAAAAGTGGAGACAAGGAACAGCCATCTAATTACAGGCCGATATCTTTAACGTCCATCTCTTGCAAAGTCATTGAACACATCGTAGTCAGCTCGGTAATGAAACACCTAGACGCGCAAAACTTATTAATGGGAAATCAACATGGATTCAGGAAAAGCAGATCGTGCGAAACTCAGTTAGCGCTTTTCGCCCACGATATTTTAGTCTCCGGGGAAGACAACATTCCAGTAGACGCGATTTTTCTTGATTTCAAAAAGGCATTTGATAAAGTACCCCACGGAAAGTTAATATTAAAACTGAAATCTTATGGTCTAGACGAAGATGTCATTTCCTGGATTAGAGAATTTTTGAGCGACCGCGTCCAAAGAGTAGTATTAGACGGTGCAGTCTCCAATGAGGTTAGAGTGACTTCTGGCGTTCCTCAGGGTAGTGTCATTGGCCCACTCCTATTCCTTCTTTATATAAACGACATTGGCGAAGTAGTGCAGAGTAAGTTACGATTATTTGCAGACGACGCTGTAGTTTACAGAGAAATTCGTTCCAGCAAAGATATAGATGAACTAACGAATGACCTTGCTGCTATCCAAGCTTGGTGCGATGCTTGGCAGTTAGAATTAAATTTGGAAAAATGCGTCGTAATGAATTTCTGGAAGAAGAATAACTCCCTACAGCGTAACTATGTCATTCGGGGCGCGCAGTTAAAGGCAGTTGAATCTGTGAAATATCTAGGGGTTAGACTCAATAATGATCTATCGTGGAATAAACATATTCGAGAAATAACCGGTCAAGCTAATCGTAAAATGGGTTTTGTCAAAAGAATATTAGGAAAGTGCGACGACAAAGTGAGAGAAATTAGCTACTTTTCCCTCGTTAGACCACATTTGGAATACGCTGCCAGTGTTTGGGACCCTCATGAAAAAGGCTTAATAACAGAGTTAGAACGCGTGCAAAGAAGAGCTGCCAGGTATGTGAAAGGTCGTTACGATAGTCTTGTTAGTGTAACTGACCTCTTAGATAAACTCGGATGGGAATCTCTGTCGGACCGTAGATTGAAAAATAGACTAAACCTTTTAGATAAATTCAAGAGCAGTGTCTTTTCTGACGAAGTTAACCATATCTTGCGGACGCCAACGTACTACGGAAGATCAGATCATATAAATAAAATAAGAGAGATAGATTGCAGAACAGACAGATTCCGAATGTCATTTTTTCCACGATCAATAAGAGATTATAACGGCAGCAATAGAACGCGTAAATAGATTGCATGACTTGTAGTGTAGCCTACTAACCTATGTAAAACTTACTGCATGTTTCTGAATTTCTATTCTATATTCTATTTCTAACAGCATATAGTAGTATAGTTTGTTATTATACGGGACGTTTCTTGGACGGTGTGGTGTGCATGTGGGAGTCCAAATGCATGCTGCATGCTGGTGATTGATCACCCCCTGCCAAACACCCTAGAGGTGGCTCGCAGGGTAATTTGTAGATGTAGATGTAGAAGACAATCAGACATAGTATCTTTTGTCCATACTTTTATCTGCTTCGCAGCGAGAAAAGCAAATTGCACTCAATACCATTTGGACTTCCGTCTCCGAAAAACCCGTTCTTGGACGATTGATTCACCGAGGGAATCTGCACTAACAATAGTCGAATCATCCCTAAAGGCAAACGTTTTAAAGCAACCAGCGAATGATTCATTAACTGCTAGGGTACTGTGAATCACGATGCGCTATGTGGCAACTGCGCACGACTTCGAGAGACTTTCTCTTTTCTGTTGCTTTGTTTAAGCCATTCCCGTCAGGCAGGGAGAAGGCGACAACAAGAGCTAAAAACAAAAATAAATATAAAAAGATATTGAATATACTGCTGACCATTAACGTGTATCATCTACGTATTTACGTTACTAACATTCTACGGAAGACAACAGTACCAATCAATTTTCAATTGACTCACTGGTTTCGAAGTTAGCAGAGGTTTGCGTTGTTTACAACAACTCCGTTAAATTTTGTAGTATAAACAATTTGTTTTCGGCAAACTGCTAGTAATAGATGTGGCTTCCTTATATCAAAATTGCAAGTTATAGGAACGAAAACTACGGGAATGCCAAGCGCTCAAAGTTGGGCACCTTGATTTTACGCGCAAAAAACGGGTACTTTTTCGAGAAAAAATTAAGCACAGGAAATACTATTGAGCCGAAGAATTTTTAAAGTACATGATATAACGTAGAACTAAATTCTCTTTCGTATGCTTTTTATTGCATTGAAATCGATTGCTTCATTTAGACGCTAGAGCTCCTCAAACTCGAGTATCTTGCTTTTTTTTACAGACAGTAGGTCCCTCTGACGTCACGTGGAGTGGCATCGCATGGGCGCCAATATGGCCCTTTTCAAATAAGGATAAAAATGGACCATTGCCTTTCGTCTAAACCGGTATTTCTAAAATGAAATAATTTGTATATTATGAATACATCAATGGTGAGTAACGAATTTTAATCAATGTCTTTCGTTTTCTTTGATGAAGGAAACTGCACTATTTATTTTATTCTTTTTCTCCGATTCGTTTCTTGTTACACCTTTCATGTGAGTATGCGTGAAGCGTGGAGGCACAAGTGATTTCTGTTTTCTAAACGGAGTTAGATAACATAAATCAGGCAAAGAGGACAAAGGAGATCAATTTGATATTTATTAGTTTATTTTATAATCCACTCGATGTCAGTGCGGAACAGAGACTCGCTCGTATCCCTTGGCAACCTAGTGTTTGTATATTTCTTTTAACAATATAGCTGTACATATCTGTTTAGAAAAAAAATCACTTGTACCCCTTGGATTCTCACCTATACTTGAAACATTAAATACGCTTGTAAGAGCAATGCCTGGATCATATTACGATAGTTCCAGCAATCGTTGGAACTGCATTCACACAACGATTTAGGATCCTCTATTGTAATGTTCGTGGGTCGTGTATAGTCGATTTCATTATCTAAAGTCGTTTGTTTATTCGTGTTGCCAAGGTGTACGCTTTCCCATTCCGTTAAAAATCAAAGGATCTTTTGTGCGGTTGAGTTAAAACAACACTGACTGATGGAGTGGTAATTTGAAGAAAATATTTGATATGAGTTCCCACAAACACCCTTAATTATATCTTCTTACCCGGTGAAACTAGTTCCTCGTTCAGATTACGATTGTTCCAGCAATCGTTGGAACTATCGTGCATTTACACGACGATTGTTAAAACCTGTGCTGCCCTCTAGTGCGGACATGTAAAGTGAACGAGGAATTGACGGTTAGCAAAGCTGTTGAGGTATGCAGGGACAAGATATAACTGTGTCCGACGTGCATTTAACGAATAAATTTTCGCAGGAATAGAAGGATGAACAACTTTGCTATTTCCACATGGTAATTTATTGATAAATGGTGTTTACCTTTCTTGACAGATTTGGTTGCAATGAAGTTCATTCTGGAAATTCGTTCTCTATTTGTTACTTGTAAAATGAAAATAACTTTTTCTCTTTTGCTTCCAATTAACCATTTTATATTGACATCCTCAGTGCTACATTAAGGTTTAACCTTCCGTTGAGTGCAGTCCCTTAGCGAAAAAATGTTGGATTTTCTACAGTTACTCTGGCATTTCAACACTTAGTGTTGGATTATAACAGTTACGGTTGTAATTTCTACAGTTGCTGTTGGAATTTAACAATTACTGTTCATCTACATCTACATAATACCGTGCGAGCCACCTCTAGGGTGTTTGGCAGGGGGTGATCAATCACCACCATTCAGCATGCATTTGGACTCCCACATGCACACCACACAGTCCAAAAAACGTCCCGTATAATAACAAACTATACTACTATATGCTGTTAGAAATAATAATTGAATTAAGAAACATGCTATTAGTTTTACATAGGTTAGTAGGCTACACTACAAGTCATGCAATATATTTACGAATTCTATTGCTGCCGTAATAATCTCTTATTGATCGTGGAAAAAATGACATTCGGAATCTGTCTGTTCTGCAATCTATCTCTCTTATTTTATTCATATGATCTGATCTTCCGTAGTATGTTGGCGTCCGTAAGATATGGTTAACTTCGTCAGAAAAGACACTGCTCTTGAATTTATCTGAAAGGTTTAGTCTATTTTTCAATCTACGGTCTGACAGAGATTCCCATCCGAGTTTATCTAAGAGGTCAGTTACACTAACAAGACTATCGTAACGACCTTTCACGTACCTGGCTGCTCTTCTTTGCACGCGTTCTAACTCTGTTATTTAGCCTTTTTCATGAGGGTCCTGTTGGACTTTTGGAGGGTCCTGAGGGACTATTGGACTTAAGCAGTTACTGTTGGGTTTCATCAGTCACTGTTGGATTTTCTACGGTTACTGTTGAGTTTCAACAGTTGCTGTTGGATTCAATAGTGGTCCCATTTAACTGTTGAAAATTTCAACAGCTTTTTAAACAGTTTTTTCACTAAGGGGTGGATCGTACGGGCACGGTGCAAGTTTTTTGTTTAATTTCTTCGCGCCAATGAATTGGCCAATTAATTGGGGAGTTTCATAAGTTCTTGCTAGTTCTTGATAAAAACATCGTTTTTTGTATAAAAATGTATTTTTAATTTGTATCATTTGAATTTCTTTTACAGATTGTGGCGCAACTGTGAGCGGACCATCGGAAAATATCCAGCGAACGTCAGTGGAACTGGGAGCTGAGAGTAACTTGTTCGGAGAAGTCGCCGTGGGATCCTCCCGCGAATTGCTCGGTGTCCCAATAAAACAGGAGACACCTGAAGAAGCTATTTTCAAGCCCGCGGAACAGAGCCGCGTTTTGTGCGTGGGTAAGGTTATGGGCCCAGGTGGCGACGGAAAAGAAAGGGTACGTGCCGTGGTAGAGGCTCGGACCGTGGATGGAGGGAGGGGAAATCCTCTGAACGCGTACAGGTACACCATGAAGTCGGTTTCGACCGAGATGGGTCCGGAAAGGACGGCCAGAATTCAGACTCCCGTGACCAATTCCGCTTCTAAGCAGGAGCGATCTAAGCTGTGCCTGGGAGATAACTATATCGAGATCCTCAGCCACAAGGCGGGAACGGGATTGAAGTTGCGGTATAACCCGCAGAGGAAACGAATATTTCAGTGCGCTCTCTGCGGTACCAAGTTCTGTACCAAAGGGGAAGTTATCATTCACTTGAAGGAGCACAAGGGAAAGTATCAGTGCTATTTCTGCGATGCGGAGTTTGGAAGCAATGCGGAACGTTCGCGCCACCTCGTCTCGGATCACGAGGGGAAGGAGTTGCCCGGGAACGGATCGGAGGACGAGGGCGGCGGCGGCGGGGAGCGGCGACGGGGTAAGGTCGTGGCGGGGAAGCCCCGCTTCAAGTGCGGTCACTGCCCCAAACTGTTCGTCGACAAGTCGAATCTCGCGCGACACCTCGTGAGCCACGACGGAGAGCCCCGGCACAAGTGCGGTGAGTGCGGCAAGGCGTTCGCGAAAATCGCCTCGCTGCGCACCCACGTGGTGATCCACAGCGGGGAGAGGCCCTTCGCTTGCGCGGTGTGCCCGATGCGGTTCGCGCGGGAATCCTGCCTGCGCAAGCACCACAGCGGGGTCCACCTCAAGATCCGTCCCCACTCGTGCGGGTTTTGCGACAAGTCTTTCCCGACCCTCAACGCGCTCAAGACTCACGAGACGGTTCACAGCGACGAGAAGCCGTTCGCCTGCCACCACTGTTCCAAATCGTTCGGGCAGAAGTGTCAGCTCCGCGCGCACATGTCCGTTCACACCGGAGTGAAGGCTTTCAAGTGTCGCTACTGCGAGAAGTCGTTCACGCTGCGACATTACCTGCGCGACCACGAGGCGAAGCACACCGGCGTGTTGGAGATACGTTGCCGGTGGTGTCGGCAAGTGTTCGGTAGTCGGGAGGAAATGTTGGGTCACATGAAGACGAATCACAGGGATTCGCTGAGGCAGAAGGATTCCAATTCCTCCCATTGAACGATGTGTTTAGCTTTGTCTCCACATTTCCCTGAATCCAAAGATACCTCCACTGCAAAAGCGATCAACAATCGCCCAACGAATCAAATCCGCTCATCTAGGAGATCGACAATCAATGAGGTTGTGAATATGTGGTGGCGCTGTTTTCTAGTTTTAAGTGTGGTCAGAATTCCGCCATATTGGTTTGACAATTTTCGAACTTAGTCTCGTGAAAATACGCGTCGAGTATCTTTTCCCAAAGAAAAATTGTTGTCAATCACCACGGCTCGGCTGTGCAACTAGCTTAGCTGAAAATAACATTTTACAAATGTAAAAATCCATTCCCCTGCACTTCTACAGGTAATTAATAAGATTACAGCCAATGGAAATCGTACGTTAACGGACCGGTCTCAATAATAGTTCGAAAGTATGTTCACGACGATATATTATCACCACGATTTGACTATATGGACAGTGTACGTATATAATCAAGTATTCCATTCCTTATATCGCCTCTTATTTATGAAATGGAAATGTAACCATTACTTATTGATTGTCGTAGGAGTTTTCCGATCTTTCGTCATACTACTGAGTATATTTAACTGTCAATATAGTCATATCGTAGTGATAATATGTCGTCGTGAACATACTTTCGTACTATTATTGCGACCGGTCCGTTATCGTACGATTTCCATTGGCTGTAATCTTATTAATTACCGGTAGACGTGCAGGGGAATGGATATTTTACATTTGTAAAATGTTATTGTGACAAACGCAATCGTGTTTTTGGGCTCCTAGACGAGCGGATTTGGTCGGTGGGCGATTGTTGAGCGACTGTTCAGTGGAGGTATCGATAAACGAATCTACATTACGAAGATAGTTTTTTTTTAACAATTAGTTTTTTTTAACAATTTCATTTTAATAATAAATGAAACATTTTTTCAAACATTGTGAAAAGAATAATTTTGATTTGCTTGCGCGATGATATCGATCTATCGATAATTAATCTGTAGATGCATGATAAATTCAATTTTTACGTAAAGAACTGAGATGGCGCTAAAACAAACTCTCATCGCCCCTTAAACTATCGCTCATCACACATTTTATAATATTTTTTGTTTAACTGAGGAAATCGTGGAAACATTACTACGCAGCCAATAATCAGCCTCCATTCTAGCGAAGTTGACTTGAGTACTACGGAGCTTTTTTAAAATACGTTTGCGTCTTAATAATAAATATAATTTTTTTTCAAACATTGCGAAAAGACAAATTTTGATTTACTTTTGCAGTGATGTCGATCTATCGATAATTTAACAGTTGATGCGTTAAAAATTAAGTTTTTTACGTAAAAAACTAAGATGGCGCTAAAAAAAACTCAATCTCCCCTTCTACTACCGCTCAATACACATATTACTGTATTTTTATTGTTGTTTAACTGAGTAAATCATGGGAACATTACTACGCAGCGCATTGTCAGCCTCAATGCCTTGAGAAGTTGGCGTAGCACGAAATGAATCTACACTGCAATGTTTTTCAAATACGTTTACGTTTTAATTTACGTCTTAATAATAAATATAACTGTTATTCGAATATTGCGAGAAGACAAATTTTGTTTTACTATTGCAGTGATATCGATCAATCGATAATTGATTAGTTGATGCGTCAAAAATCAAGTTCTTACGTAAAAAACGAAGATGGCGCTCAACAGAAGCTCTATCTCCCCTTGAACTATCGCTTGTCACACACCTTATGATATTATTTTGTTTAACTGAGTAAATGATGGATAATGATGGATGGATATTAACATTTTATTACAAAAATGTTTGTTTTGGGTACGAATGCATATGCTAAGAATTTCGAGGCACCAAAATTGATTAAGTTTCGGCGCCATGACACTAATGGTTGCGGCCAAAAAAAAAACTACTCCGAAAAATAACTAAGCGCTCAAATTGTGCGTCTAAGTAGTCGTCACAATTACGGAGCAGTTCCATGCAGGGTTTCCGGTGACCAGGAAAACTTTTTTAAAAAGATATCGTAAAACGGGGACATTTGAAACGGGCGGATTCAGCAGTGAAATATGGAGAGGGGAGGTGGTGTGATATAGGTCCAAGGAGTATGTGATACGCACGGAAGAAAGGGTTATTTTTTACAGCAGGGAGTGCTACGCTCTCTACGGTAAATACAACTCGAACGTTTCTCACGTTTGTGACTTGTAGCCATGCATTTTTGCAAATACACTCACTTTACTCCTTTACAAGGATTAAAAAAACTGTTAAAGTTGATGATTTGTTGTGTCGTCAGGTGACTGTTGTGATTATATTTGGGCAAGAAGTTTTTGAAAATGGGTTAGTAACAATGTCAAGTTTCCCAACCATTTGAAGTAACCCTTGTTTATAGTACCAATGCTTTTGTTTTGCTGTGTTTGTTTATCTAAACTTGGTACTTAAGTCAAGTGCTAAAGTAATCTGTGTCTTCTAGTACTCAGTACTAGCCTTTTATGGCCATTGTTTGTTGTAATCATTGTTGTTTACCATTGTTAGTAGGAGATTACTAACCTTATCTCTCGAGTAGAACTCCATGCTTCAGTTTTATACTTGCTTAACAACCTTAATATGTGATAACTAGTTTTGTATGTTTCCTCAAATTCTGTGTACTAATCTCTGGAAAAATATGCAAGAGTTCTTGAATAATACCATCTGAATAATCCTGTGCTGTAGTAGGGATTGTTTGGTAACATTTGTTATGTGTTTTACAAGATACAGATGAATGCTGTAAAATAGCTTCCCTTCAACTCTGCTTTTATGTGAACGTATGTAGATTCTCCCAACCTGATGTTAATGTGCCAAGATGTTGAATTATGTTGAAGATATTGTTCGAATAACTTTGTATGAAGTGTTGAAGACATTGAGAAGTTTTAATGAGCTGTTATGTGTGACAGTTTTAAAGGTGTAATACCTCTTTGTACTCCATTTTTTGTAAGATAAACTGATAAATCATTTGATTCAATATGTGTTCAACCTTTGCTGGCGACAATAATGACAGCTTTGTCATGCTTTTGAAACGATTAAAAGTCAAGACCGTGAGTGAAAATTTGATTGCATTCAATTAGGGATGTGCGTGTACTCGTAAATTCGAGTCGACTAGTTGGTACTCGACTCGAGTGTTTCGGGTGGTATTCTACATCTACGTAATACACTGCGAGCCACCTCTAGGGTGTTTGGCAGGGGGTGATCAATCACCAGCATGCAGCATGCAATTGGACTCCCACATGCACACCACACGGTCCAAAAAACGTCACGCATACTAAGAAATATACTACCACACGCTGTTAGAAATAATAATAAAATTAAGAAAAATGCATTGTTTTAACATAGGTTAGTAGGCTACACTACAAGTCATCTAATCTATTTACGAGTTCTATTGCTGCCGTTATAATCTCGCATTGATCGCGGAAAAAATGACATTCTGAATCTGTCTGTTCTACAATTATCTCTCTTACTTTATTTGTATGATCTGATCTTCCGTAGTATGTTGGCGTCCGTAATATATGTCTAACCTCGTTAGAAAGGCACTGCTCTTGAATTTATCTAAAAAGGTTTAGTCTATTTTTCAATCTACGGCCCGACAGAGATTCCCATCCGAGTTTATCTAAGAGGTCAGTTACACCAAGGAGACACTCGTAGCGAATATGCATATAATACCACGCAGATCCGATACAAATGTATGCATTACTAATTTCGAGACGTGTAGTTTCGGTTGCATAGATGTCGAGGTCAGTTAGTTCAGAAAACTGCCGACAGGATGCTTCAGTGAGGAGGTGCTGTATCCAGCGAGAAGCCAATTTTTTAACACCCAACTCTTCTAGTAAGATCTTTTGAACTGAGATCCCTGAAATGTCCAATGATGCCTGAATCTCACGGTATGCAACATGACGATCTTCCGTAATCGTGTTACGTACCGCATCCACATTTTCTTGAGTGACGGCGGTTTTTGGTCGCCCTTCACGCGGTTCGTCACTGAGGCTAGAGCGTCCTCGCTGAAACTCTGCATAGCAGCGATAAACGATTGCCTTTGATAGTGCTTCTTCGTTAAAAACAATAAAAAAGTACAGTGATGCATTCTTTGCTGGGTGAGACTTCGTCGAAAATTATAGAAAATTATGTTGCGGTACTGTTCATGAATTAATTCCATCTCGTACAGCGACTTGGGAACTTTGACGCGCAATCGTTTCAAAACTATCCGGCCGATCTTTATGAAACTTTGCATGGGCATTAACCAACTAAAAAAGTTGTTTATAAACACCAATAATAATTGCTAAGTGATAAGGAAAGTTCTATTCCCAACACTTAAAAGGACACGGGCAGGGGAGTGGTTTGGGAAGGAAAAAAGGAGGAGGCGCCGCCGCGATAAGGAGCCCGTCTGTCATTTGTCTTTGACTTCAATCGGTAGCGTATAAGAAAAAACTCGAGGGGGGTGGCGCAAAAGATATCTTGAGTTACCTTTACTTTTATCCTAATAAAAAATAATCAAGTAGCTTGTAGAGTTACAGAAATTTTAAATTAAATTTATTGTCCAAATTTGCAAGATAACGCCATCTTATGCTGTAAAAAAGTTATAATTGTGATTCTGCAATGTTTGGCAATATGGGCGGGCCCGCAAGGGGGGGGGGGAGAGGCGCATACCCCCAGCCCCTCGCTGACTTCAACTGTCTAAGAAATCTTGTGTAAATTTATGATTTTCAATATTTTGTTTTCTTTCGCGAAGAAAAGTTATCGTGTGCTTTTTTTTGGTGGGGGTTTCTTGACTCCCCGGGCCGGCCCCCAAAATATGATCCCGTCGACGTCTCAGGGGAAATGAATGGAGTGTAAAGTAGGGGATAGGGACAAATCCTCGTTGCCATGGGGACAACGTGGCCCACTAATATCGAAACCATATCTTGATTTACCTACGAAATTTGCAGATTTTTCTGTGAGGAGAAAAATCCAACAATCATTCGTTGGATTGCAATTAGGGATGGACGGATCCAGGATTTTTTCGGATCCGGATTCGGATCGGATCCTTGATATTTTCGTAGCCGGATACTTTGGGATCGGATATTTTGAGATCCAAATGCATTTTCAAATTCCCGACGCTGAGATTCCCCCGATGATTGTTCAATCTCATGGGAAGAGTCACACTATGTGCCAGTCGTATTTTGCCTTTTTTTATTTTCCACGGCTGAAATTCTCCTACGTAACCTCTGCGAGAGCTTTCAAACAAAACGGTTCATGAGTAGGACAAGAATCGCATGCGACGGCGCATTCGAAGATAGAATCGGAACTCTTTCCACCCTTATTGCATTCACTGAAGCTATTATTCAAAATTTCGGATCCAGATCCGATGTCTTCCGCGACTTTGGATCCGATGTATCCTATGAAGGGCAATATCTGCGGATATTTGGATCCGAGGTATCCGATCCGACCACCCCTATTGTAACTTATGCCAGTAAGATCAAAAATTACTCGTGATGTTTAGTTCGAGATCCCACCATTTAAAACTACAGAAACTTAAAGCGGAGCTAATAGAATAAACTTCGTTTGAAAAAACTCACTAACTCTCGATAAACTTTGTGGTATTACATTATAAGTTTACCTGGATATTTCACAGTTCTACAATTCATCAAGTATGTTCAGTAAGCTGCATTCCCGTCAGTTGCTTATTTCTCTAACATTTCAGAGGGCCAAAGAATGTTTTATCTACTAGCTGAGCATTGTGTGAGATATGTAGGAAAGTTTAAAACATTATAAGGATGAAGTGAGTCTCACAATATTATATGTTAAGATGGGAGATATGGTTGTCTAAAATGAGCAAGACTTGATCACCAACAGAGGGTTTTGCTTTTTCCTTAACACGTTTCGAAAAGTCAATATAAATTTTTGAATTGATGAATCCCAAATCACTCGTTTGAAATGGAGTTCCTGGAGGTTTTACATTTACAAACTTATTTTTCAAACTGGCTGGAGGCTGAGGTAATATTCACTCACGCACGTAACACGGGTTTGGACGACAACAGAGGACATGATGCATATCTACGAATGAAGCTCGTCTAAAATTCTGCAATAAATTATTATTTTTCAAATTTCCAATCATTAAATGATATCTTTTCTATTGAAAATACCGCCTTAAGACTTAAGCAGAGAAAATTCATCAATTTCTAGACCAGCTGCAATAGAACCTCTCAGTGTAGCCACCTCCTAAACCTGTTATTCTAATGCTTTTCAATCAGTTTTTCTGTAAAATTTCTGCATTTTCTTTCAATGCAATCATCAACAAAGTATACTTATTTATGGCAGAAACTCTGAGGTCATAAAAAGCATTGTTATAAAGTGGGGCGGGACTCAGCGCCCGTGGGGCGAGAGGTCGTATGCGGAAACTTGCCACTGGACTCTCACCCCAAAGGCACTTGGTACACCAATAACGCCATAACACAATCACATGGTGAGCTGCAAACCAGCTAACTGCATGAATTTTTGAGGCAAAGAATGAACATAAAGAAACGTTAGACAAAAATGGTTGTTCAATTAACGCCCAAACCACAGATAAAAATTACTCGGTCTTACAAATTAGATAAACGTTGCGTAAAAATAAAAAATTAGAAAAACTCACGTTCTGCCATTCGTTGTCTTCCACTGAACGCACCCCTGTGTAACCTTAGGTCACGTTAATGAAACTGATTGACTACAAGTGGCATCATCCAGGTATTTAGAGAAATATTTCGGGAAAGGAATCTTGCCCCTCACTCCCCTACATAAAGGCCGTTTTACACGGTACACGGAATTGCGCAGGTTAGAGCTGCATTAATTTCTAAAATGGCGTGGAATTGCGCGAATGCATGAACGAAATTAGAACAGGGGCTATTTTGCCGTCTCGCATCCACGCATTCTCGCATGTGTTCTAGCAATTCACCGCTTTACACGACGCAATTTTGATTGCGCCTTCACACGTACGTCAGACTGCGCAATTCCGTGTACCGTGTAAAACGGCCTTAAATCAGGTTTCGGTATTATTCTTATTATGACTATAGATTTTAATTTTCGTTACTTTTTCTGATTCCGATTTCGGGACTCTGTCCATTAACGCAGCCTTCTCTTCAAACAATTTCTCCGTAATTTCTACACTTCTACTACCGCTATTCCATTATTATAAAAAAAACATAAGAATGACTAATTATTCGAACAATAAAAAATAATAGGAAACCACCCTATTGTCTACGGATCATCATCACCTGGCGTTCTGATCGTTAAAAGGCAATAAAAAGTATTTGATAGACACACATAGAAATAAGTTTCAACTTCTATTCACGCTGTATTTACTCGAGTTCCTGTTTTGAACTGAAAAAAACGAGGCGAAATTTTAATTTTTGCGTTGATATGCAGCGAACATAATGAGCGTCAAAATAGCGAATATTGAGTTTACCTTTCCAAAATCCTTACCTCGCATAATCCTTAGTTTTCCCCCTGGTTAAATGGTAATCAGTGTTAATTCTCGTAAAAGGCCGCCTTCCTTTATATTTAATCCTACAATGGTTAGATTAATGGCTACATTTCAAGGGTTGTTTACAAAGTGAAATGAGTGATTCACCGTAAATTTGGTGGCCATCCGAGGAAAACCAGTAATTCGATAAAACCCTACGGTAACCCTGATTCAAGACCGTACGTACGTTGAGAAATATCCCGTTGAAAATGTAGATAAAGTGTTTCACTCCAGTCCTTAGGTCATCAACTACTTTCTTTTCTCATTTTTGTCCTTTGGGACACAAGCAAAAACCTTCTCCGGCAAGAAAGTTGAGGTATATAAGCGACGGGGCACTATACACAATTTATATGGTTTTCACACGTTTTTCTATTGAATATCCATGCTGCAATACACTTATTCCACTAACCAAATGATTTGGGTTACCAACGAGGATCACAATCCGCAACCAACTTATTTTCATTTAATATTTCCAAATCTCCCCAAGCAATCCTATTTATTTGTTTCAACAATGTCTTGGCAACCCAACATATTCACAATCTGCAGTTTCACGTAAAAAACAGCAATTATTTTCGCTAAATTTGCGTATGAGCTGCTGCACAGACCATTTTCTATCCACTTCCTCAGTCTGTCATCAGTGGATACCGTTCCGTGACGTCGCGCTCCGATGACGTCGTGTTTTCAAGCAGCCGATGAAGGTTAATTTTTAAAGACTCATAACTCAGCTAAAAAACATCATTCATCCGCGAAATTTTCGGCGAGTACATTTGAGGTAGGGACCGTTTTATTCTAGTAATTTGAAAAAATTGTGCATGTTCCCCATTCATACTCGTAGGGTTATAATAATAAAAACACGGAGATGCACTTGTGTGCGCCTTGGTTCTGAGGTTAAATCACAAAAGAAAATAATTTAGAGGTTAATAAAAACAGAATAAGAGGTTAATGGATTGATTGACTAATGCCCGTCCTTCGAGGTTAATGACCAGAGCACGTGGTCTCAGTGTTAGCCAATATTAATCGGGTGATTTCCTATTATTTTTTTATTGCCTAAATCGAAAGATTATTACTTCTGGAGTACGTATTTCACGCTTTAAGATTTTTAAATTTCGATTTCAATTTTTCGTGATTAAATGGAAAGTGAAAAATTTGAAGCGCGCGAAAACGCGGCGGCTGGAAGCATGAACGCTAGGAAAACTCCGAGTGACGTCGTTCTGGTTTCCGCTGCCGCCGGGTGAGGTGACCTTGGGGCGAGGCTCTGAGCGCTGATACGACGCAGGATGCTAGCAGGTAGCAGAGTACCCTGCTAGCTGGTAGCGCTGGCTTAAATAATGATTATTAATATCTTATCAAAGCAAGGTAAACTTTCCGACCATAGGCAGTTTTAATAGGCGATTATTGAGAGGTGTTTCCCTGAGCTCTGTGCCTCATGCATGCATTGGTAACCTCAGATGATGTAACACTCCTATATCTACTCGAATAGAAACTAGGTCCCTGTGACGTCACGTGGAGTGGCATCGCATGGGCGCCAATCTGGCCCTTTTCAAATGAGGAGAAAAATGGACCATTGCCATTCGTGTAAACCGGTATTTCTAAAACCAAATAATTTGTATATTATGAATACACTAATGGTGAGTAACGAATCGCAATCAATGCCTTTCGTTTTCTTAGATGAAGGAAACTACCCTATTACGAGGGTAGTGCAAGTATTATTTCAACACATTTTTTTTTCAGAAACATGGGGTTGTTTTATGAAGCATTCAAACACAACACGTTATTCCCCAATATTTTAATTGGACGTTATATCCGTTCAATCAATTTCCACCCAAATTTCAGGATATAATGAATTCCAACTTCCGGGCTGCAGAAAAAGATTCATGTGATGGTGCATACACCCCACAGCGCATTTAACCAAATCGACACAATTTTAAGGGAGAGGATTATCGTACGAGGAGATTTCAGTAAGTGATGCAACACAGTTTTTTTTCTTTGACAGGTATTTGTTTTATTCTCCATTGAGATAAACCATGTTTTTCCAAAATCTTGAAACTCGGATGCTGCGCGTTAGGCTTAGATTGCTTGAACAATTGGGATTGGATATCTTTAAGAGCGACACGGAGAACATAATATTAGAGCCACACTATATTTACAGGTCCGATAGAAGCGATAAATTAAGAGAGATGTTTTTCCGAACGGATAGATATGGGAATTCGTTTTTCCCCCGAACCATAAAGGACTTAAATAAACGCTAGTCCCAACTTCGTGAGAGCACTTCATTTTTTTAAATCTCTAAACGGCTGGTGTACTAACACCCCCTACCACACGCCTTTAAGGCTGATTTCGGGGTATTATGTAGACGAATCTTTCAGGTACACAACGCTATTTTTCAACGTAATCTCCATTTCATGTTATGACTTAACGTCATGTTGAAAGGAAGGCCTGCACGCCATTCCATTCCAGCGAGGAAGAAGTTATCGATGCAGTATTATTGAAGTTGTTTACAGCGTAATTAAGCATTCAAATTCGCCATGTTATTCCCCAATTTTTTTTTAGCTATACAACACTTTTTTTCGACGTAATCTCCATTCGCCCTGAAGATGATGGCAGAGAAGGCCAGTGAAACGTTGGCAGCAATGTTCATCCTCACCCGGCTGATTCCCCGTGAAGACTTTATCAACAGCATTCCCCGGAAGAGCACCAAATCCGTCTTTAACCTCCATTCAATGGTACGGCATGACCGGGGCAAGAATTACTCAAAATTACGTTATAGGCACCTTTTCATTGAGTGCCCCCCCTCCCCCGATTTTTATGATAAGGCTCCACTCGCATGACGTAAGTTTCGGAAAAAAGGAACAAAGATATATATGGCTGACAGCATAAGTTCATGCTTGAATTTTGACGCAGGGAAAACATAGATGATTCAAAGGCGAATGATTTTTCCTCTCTGGATTTTTCGCACTATTTGTGCATTGCGGGTGACTCCGTAAAAAGTTATCACCGTGGCTACTCCCGGTATACTTTAATAAAGAAAAATAGCTTGTAGTAAAAATACAAGAACTCAGTGACGCAGCGAGGTGTGGTTTTGGGGGATACATCCCCCCCAAAGAGCTCAGAGAAATATTTAAGTTTAATCCATTTTACTCAATTGGATTGATATTATTAATAGAATAGTCGCTACCTTGGTTTGACAAGGTTCTAACCGACATTTTTGCAAAATTTGGTGTTTTCACTCAAGATAACTAAGTTTATGTTTCTCTATGTGTTGCACCGGTTTTTATTCCTCTATGTAAAATAATAACAGATTTAGAACAGTGACAAAGTTCCAACTGCAAGGAGAAAAAACTAATATTTGGTGTGACAAGGTTCTAACTGCATTCTACTTATTTTATTACTCATATAAACATGTAAAAAAATATAAAAAATAACATATTTTCTTAAAGTAATAATTTCTAGTGTATCTAATGGATCATTAGTGCATGTGCCAAAAATCAAAAATAAATTCCTATGAATAATAGAAATAGAGCAGTTTAAAACTTTGACGAGGTTTTTCTCAAAACTAGCGGATGGTCAGTTAGAACCTTGTCAATCCGAGGTAGCGCAGTTTAAGGACTAATAAATTATCCCTCAGAAAGCCGTAAAACTCACCGTTTTGAACCATTTATCTTTAAAATTCCGCAATTTGCTAATATCGCACATACTGCCCCACACACCCCGGTATTAATTGCACTTACCCCCCCCCCCCATCCTTAATATTTAGCTCCGTCGTCAAGGTTCATTTTGAAGACGGTATAAACAATAAAACTCAAGAATTTATGTAAAAGGATTTACTGAACAATTTTTTAAATCTTTTCAGTGGCACAACCGAAGTTGCTCTTCCTTCTTACATTTTTTTGTCCATATATTTTATTCTTATGAAGACCCTCTGCTTGGCGTAACATTTAATAATTGCTTTTTCCAAGTTGGAGACACGGAACATTGTTAATTTGTCGAATTAGTCCTAATTCGAGGGTAAAGTCTACTTCATTACAGTTTTCAGGTAAATATAAAAGCGAAAGAGTAAATAAAAATATTACATTGTTTGACTCAAATCGGCATGTATAAGTTTATAAAGGCTATTCTTAACCAATTTACTGATTCGAGAGAAAATATTATAATTGAAATTAACGTAAGTATCTTTTTATGTGAACTACGATTCAACACTTGATTCCTGATAAAAATTTTTATACACGCTAAAACTTTTCTGTCCTTTAATTCCCTAAATTAATAAACAATATTGCGCTACCTTGGCCTCGAAAATTTCTCAATAGCCCTCAAAGGCATACAGAAGGACTCAAATTTACAGACTTAGTACTAGACATTTGTGTACCTGATATCTTACCATTGGCACGCGATGTTACTCATAGCATACGAGGTAAACGATGAATTTGCGAAATAGTCCCTGTAAGAATGAGTTTCGCAAAATATTAAGTTTCCTTATTCCGCTAAATATATTCCTGATTTTGCAATGCAATAGGGGCATCCAAGTTCTTGATTACCAAATATTTAGCATATCCACTTAGTTTGTCTGACTGATTCACTTTCACCACTCTTTTCACGCGTGTGGGGGGCGAGACACGGTCAATGATTCGATTAGTTAATATATACAATAAAATGATTTTTCAATTTAAGCATTCGCCTGTGATATGAGACATTACGCCCAGCTTTCTTCGTTTTCGACAAGCTGTTGGAGCACGTTGCCACAGTACAACGTGAGCCTGGCATATCCGACGATTAAAGGCGCTCTTCACCCACAAAAAGTTCGTCTTATGAGTTGTGGATTACAAAGACGATTTCCAGGGAAATTGCAGGAAATGTGTTCAGATTCGCGTTAAACACAAGACGGCGCTAGGTCTCAGGAACGTTTTCACCCTCAATTTCTAGCGTGCAAACAATGAAATGGCTTTTCATAGACCGTAGGCTCCTTTCCTGCGTTCACGGATCTAAAAATATTTCATCACTTCTCTAAAAGTTGGTGACATCGATTTGTTTAACGCCGACGAGGCGCCTAATAAGGGACAAGTCGTCTCACTAAGCTTCCTTTATTACCTTCTACCATCTTCCGATTTATATTATCAAAGATAAACGACCTCCTAGCAGCACACGCGGGATGAATTTTGCTGCATTCGAGGCGTGGGAGGGGGAGAAGCGAGCGGGGAGGGGACGGGATCGGCTTGCTGCTCTTGTATCCGCGACGCTGCGTGGGCGTTGGAATATTTTCTTCGCGGACGCGGACTCAAATTAGGCATTTTGTGGCTAAACGGTGGCAGATACGTCAAAATGCACGAAATTTTTGGCCCGTAGGGCAGTAACTCGGCAAAATCTATAGGGAATGACCATTAAATATTATATTTTTCGAATTTCGACCCTCCCCCCCCTAAATTGCATTTGAGCGAGGGTCAGGGGTTCACCTAGAGGTCTCAAATTTTTCAGGCCTTATTTTTGATCGGTCCCACAACTTTTTTTTCATTGGGCCAGATGGATTTGAAAAAAATCGATTTTTCCGATCCGCCCTAAGGATCAGCTAGGATACAGGGTCGTCGGTGACGTAACGGGACTTCTGTTAGCGCATGCGCAGTTACGAATGTGGCAACCTTACGGTCTGAGAACCTTGGGTAACAATATGATGATACATTTTTATAGAAGAGAAACGTGTTTGTGAGGGACTTAAAAAAAAATAAAAAAATCTCTACGAGTCAGACATATTCCCTGAATTATTCAATTCAATTACAAAAAACGTTAAGAGCACATTCCACTGTAGCACTAAATTCATGCTTAATATCTTAACATGACGACTTTACGAAATACAATTAACTGCAGTTAACTAAATTTTAATTGATAAATCATTACGTGTAGCGAGTAAACACGGCAAAATATATTGTTAAAAATACCAGTGAACATTCGTGGATATAAAACAGGAAGTGCTCCGATCGTAGATGACGAAATTGCCGAACGTTATTTTTTTAGCCGTTATACTGTGTGTATTGTTTTAACAAGAACTGTCTATTTACGAGCCAAAGTCGTACTCCATCAACAAATTCTTCATCGCCCCTGTATTGCCGATTAAAAACTAAGACAGTGCTTAAGGACTCACCATACTTTTTCCAGTACCAGGTCACTGTGGACATGCTGCCAGCGCTTGTGAATGTATATAATAATAATAATGAAGTATAATTTATTCTTCCATGCATAAATATTTTTACAGGTTATTGTATCCATTCAAGGAAGTAAGTAGGCCTGTGAGGCAATAAGCCTGTGTTTAGGATAACTTCAAATTTCATAAACTGCGGAAATGAAAACACGCCGAACCAAAATACTCAAATACTTACAATTAGAGAAAAGAAACATTTTGTGCGTAATAATATCATAACTGAACTGAGCGTAAGATAAAATGCAACATGTAATCTTAAGAACTTAATCTGGGCAAATGCATGACGGTATGTTTCTTGCAGGAAGTACAGCAGCACATAATTTGTCGACGGAAGTAGACGCGTGCGTATTTTGCCTTTACGGTAAATCCGGCGTCTGGGCGTCACCTTGAAGGGTGTTAGCCTACACGCTACCATTCTACTAGTCTACGTTGGAGCCAAAGTCGCACTGCATTAACAAATTCTTAATCGCCACTATAGCGCCGATGAAAAACTAAGACATTGCCTAAAGACTCACCGTGAATTTTTCCAGTTCCAGATCAATGTACATATGCTGGATTTTCATTTCTCACTTCTCATAATTTTTTTTCATACGAAATAGCAATTTGCAATAAACTTTTCTCTAGTTTTTAAGAATCAGAGCCAGTGACGCAGCAAGGGGGGATTTTGGGGGGATAAAACCCCCCCAGCGCGCTGGGGGAAAGGAAAAAACCCTTGCGAAAGGTCCCGTCATAAAACGCCACTATCCGCGCGACCCTCCTCGGCGAGGATTGAAAAAAGAGGGTAGATACTGGTAGGGACAAAGAGTATAGGTATTTCCTTTCCCAGGAACTATTCACTTCTCTCTTTCTTTCGCATGCCAACTGAATCTCTTAACAATACTTCAATATCTGAAGCATACTTCGTGAACGTAGAATGGTTCGGACAAAAATCTAATCCTTACCATCTTCACTAGAGTAATGCGTTAAACGGTCAAGTCGATCGATCCTGGTAATAGTGTTTCAGGTCAATACTGACGATGTGCCATGCTTCAAATGACGATTTTTAAGAATTAATTCTGAAAAAACTTGAATGATGAATCGACCGCAGTTGGCGAGCCCCAGAGTCCCGCGTCGCGTAGCTCAGACTTGACGCGCGATCGAAAAATCGCTCTCATTTCCGTGGTCGCAAACTTTTTTCCAAGATTTCTTCGCAGTATTCTTAAGAAATGTCTACTCCACACTGTGATGTAAATTTCCCGATTACCGTATTTCGTAAACGAAAGATAATGTCTACTTTATGTAAAATTTCACGCGAAAAATGGGTACGCCATTTTGATTTTTAAAACCATGTAAATGTGAACCAAAATCTAAAAAAATCATGAAAAATATGGCCAAAGCATCTGCTCAAAGGAGCATTGTGTTTTTTATTCCATAAAAATGATACAACTGCAACACCACCTGCTTAAGTTCAAAGATTTTCGGAGAAAAGCGAGTTCGCGCGAGTTTTTGAAAAATGGTCATGTTTGAGCTACTGTATCTCAACAACGGATCAAAATCATGAAAAATGGCATACAAATCCATGATTAGCCATCATTTGTGCATATTTGTGCCAAGTTTTAGATCCCTATCTCAAAAAAGCCATTTTGGACTTTTGTCCGGCTTTTTCCGATTTCAGACCACTGTGCAGCGCTCAGAGAAATTATTAAGTTTAATCCATTGCTCTTAATTGGAACAGTATTACTTGTAGAATAGTAAACAATAACACGTTGTGGTACTTTTTCACAACAATTCATTTAAGACGACGGGTTTAAGGCGACGTTTTCAGGTACAGAAATCGTTATTTTTAAAAGTTATTTTGTTGTTGTTTATCTGGTTGCTATTAGGCGTTGGTAGGGGAAGGTTGCGTTGGAGTTGGAGCGTTACTCAGCATCAGGGGAATTTCCAAGAGGGGGGAATGGTTGACAAAAATATTCTCATTTGCTAAAATTCCTTTCCTGATGTGCTCCCCTACCAGCCCCATGACACTTCCTATCCCACTCAATTGGAAACCCATGGTCTTTTATTGAAGTCGTTTCCTCAACCTGCCGCACGTTTGCCGGGGCGGCGCCACGTATTCTGGAGGGCAAGAATTAGCGGGTAAGTTAATTTCCGTATTGTTGAGCGCATACTACAGGTGAGTGGAAATAGTTATTTTTGAAATTAATTAAGATTTAGTTTTCATTTATTTTCGAATGTTAGTCTTCTGCATTATTTCCTTATTGTTCTACATTAATGTTTCGTGGATATATTTCGCGGATTTACTGAAAAAAGGAAAATGCCGTGGACGTGTGTGGTACCGCGTTGCACCACTGGTTATGGCCACAAGACTTCGGGGATTTCGCTTTTTAGAGTCCCCAAGGACCCTGAGAAGCGATGAAATAGCTGTACGATTCCTTTTTTTTGTGTGCTAAAGCTCCAAAATTTATACATATTTTAAATTACAGGTTCTGCTGTTCCAGTGGTCAATGTCATTCACAGTGGAGGAATGAAGTAACACTGAGACAATGCAAGATGTGCGACGGCTTTCATGAACTATTCATCATTCTCTCCTACTAAATTGAATCTCTTAGAATGATTAGTAATTAGAAATAGAAATTAGTAATAGAAAGAATTAATAGAAATGTTAAATTGTGAGTACTTAAAATTTATTTTTCATGACATTACCTTGCATTGATTGTATATAAATAATCTCAGTTTCAATAGCATTGTGTAATCATTCTGGAAATGTAGATTTGATGTGTGTGTACATTATATAAGTTGGAAAAATGTGAATCGTTTTCATTCTTAATATACCTCTTTCGATGATTTCTTTTAATGCAGCTGTTATCGATGGTGCGTGCAACTCTCATGAAAAGTACATATACCGCGTATTAGCAGTGTTAGCCTGTGGTTTCTGTCGTACTACTCATCTTATTTTTGGGCGAGGGATAATATTTCAGATTTACCAGCACCTGAAAGTGATCAGACATCCGCAAATCCCTCGGATTATATCCATTGCACTGTTTTCGTGGAAGTTTATTCGGAAATTATTTGCAAAATCTCTTTCGTTTTTATCTTTCATATGGTATTTTACTTCCTTAAATCTCAAATTATTCCTTTGGTGAGCAGGCAAGCATCGTTATAAAATAGCCTTTAACGGTAATAATGGTACTTCCGGAAATTATTCACCCTGTTCAACGATTAAATATGCCTATTCTATACCCGCAAAACGTCCGTAGGATAGAATCATTTTTTTAGGTTTGCTGTGCCCTGCCATTATTATTATCACTTGATCGAGACTCAGGAGATTAAAAACATTAACATACGTCACTTCATGAGAAGTATTTCACTTCGGCCTTGGTAAGAAGCCGTTTGAGTTTCTGATATTATATTTGTTAATAGTGTTTGAAAGCAAGGAATAACATCTATATTCTTATAAGGCCGTGGAAACATATGCCGATGGGCTCAGAGGCAATGGTGCGTACGTAGCTTCTATGACAACTTATATTAACGTTTACCACAAGATAGCTATAAATAATTATTTACTTAAAAATACCTTTCCTCACTACATAAGGTTTTAACTGCTGACAATCTTTCGTTATGGCTGTAACTGATTTTACAAAGGTATGGAAGCAGACGAAGTTGAAATCCAACGCCTTCCATTTGATTAATACTCACGTATGAGAACGATTTCTAGGTATTTTTCGTTATAAGATGTTAAGTGCATATGAACTTGTTAACTAGTAACCACTGTCGATGTGTTTATATTCATTTTTTCCATAAATTAGTTCATAATTACTGAAGTATCGTATACAGATACGTAGGAAACTTGCCCTTCAGGATAGGTGGCGCCCCTACCGGCCTCAACGGGAAACGGCTTCATTAAATGACCATGCCTGAACGGAGAGTGTCCAGACCTTCTCATATTCTAAGACCGTGTCCCCTACCAACGCGCAATAGCAACCAAATAAACAACAAAATAACTAAAAAATAACGATTTCTGTGCCTGAAGACGTCGCCTCTGCGACGAAACCCGTCGTCTTAAATAAATTGTGTAAAAAAGTGCAATACCTTTATATTGTTTACAATGGATTTTAAAAAGGTTTTGCTTGAAACAAATGAGTTTATAGAATAGTGCTAGGATTAATCAAATATCCCTCAGAAAGCCGTAAAGTTCGCCATTTTGAACCATTATTCTTTAAAATTTTCTGGAGGAGGGCCCCCGCAAATCCTGCTTACCCTGGTGGGTATGCAATACCCCAAAACCCCTATGTATTACTTGCGCATAACCCCCCCCCCCCAGGCTTAATTCCTAGCTGCGCCCCTGGTCAGATAAGCCTCAATATTCATTCCGGGAACGTAATTTCTTGAAATTTTCCAGGGAAGGACACCAACTTATAATAGGGTGGTTTCCTATTGTTTTTTATTGCCTAAATCGAAAGATTATTCCTCCTGGAGTACGTATTTCACGCTTTAAGATTTTTAAATTTCGATTTCAATTTTTCGTGATTAAATGAAAAGTGAACATTTCCAAGCGCGCGAAAACGCGACGACTAAGTATGAACGCTGGGAAAACGCCGTTTGACGTCGTTCTGGTTCCCGCTGTCGCCGTTTGAGGTGACCTTGGGGCGAGAAAATGTGCGCCGCTGCGATGCAGGCTGCTAGCAGGTAGCAGAGCAACCTGATATTAGGTATCGCTTGGCTTAAATAAGGTTTATTAATGACTTATCAAACGAAGAAAACTTTCCGATCTTAGCCAGTTTTAATAGGTGATTATTAAGACATGTTTCCCTGAGCTCTGTGCCTCATGCATGCATTGGTAACCTCAGACGATGTATAACTCCTATCCTCTCGTGTAGAAACTAGGTCCCTGTGACGTCACGTGGAGTGGCATCGCATGGGCGCCAATCTGGCCTTTATCAAATGAGGTTAAAATTGACCGTTGCCATTCGTCTAAACTGGGATTTCTAAAGCCAAATAATTTGAATATTATGAATACACTAATGGTGGGTAACGAATCGCAATCAATGTCTTTCGTTTTCTTTTTATGAAGGAAACTACCCTATTAGAGCAAGTGGATAAAAATGCAATTACGCATAGTCAAAGAATTCTGTGTCTTATTGATGAAAAGATCCAGATTTTTCCTTTCAGTGCTATTAGTGCAAAAACTGAGGTAACACGATGATTTGGCTATCATTTTCGTATTATTAGGTATGTCTATAATAGCAAGGTACTACTAAAATTTTAGTGGTACCATGGTCGAACGGGACACCTACGTTACGTAAAAAGCTTTCGCGACCTTACAATTGTTTGCTTATTGTAATCAGAATCAGCGCGTCGGAACGTCGCATTCTATCCTGTTTCACATGTTGGTTGGACTGTTTTCCTTTTCCTGAGAAAAGACTGCTATCGTTTATCAAAACCGCAAGTGTATAGTTAGATGCCCTATATTGTATCCCGTGATAGATATCCTGGCCATATTTACTCCGATTCGCGATACACGGGAACGATGGAGATAATGGGCGATTCCACACGTCACGGACTGACCGTCACAATGCGTTTTTGAACTTTTAAGAACGCGCGTAACGCGAACGGACTGACATACAAAACTTTTTCAACTTCCAAATTGCTGCACAATGGTGTGAAGTTTAACTTTGGTTGATAAACTACTTTGTCTTGAAAAATACAGAACTTACGTGATTTAAAATTCACTGTCACGGACTGACAAAAATGAAACGAACTTTCAGCTCAGAGTAAAACCTCTAAGGTTTGCTCTGAAACAAAGAGCGATCAGAGTTTCAGTAAAATACATCTCAGAACACCAAATGCAAATTTCATAATGCTGCAAAGCCCATTACAATAACTGATTTTACAGAGGAGTAATTCCTCTTGAAAAGCATCGTCACGGACTGATCAGAAATGTCACGGACTGACTTTTGTGATTCCCTTCTGGTATAAATTTATTCACTGCCAAAAAATTTTACAAAATAACTTCTTTAATTTAAAATAAACAAAACAAATTTGTGCAAAAACCCTTAAAATCATTCAAAATAATGAACGAACCTCAAAATAGAAAAAATTTATTAATACAGTGGCCATAAAAATCAATTAGCGAAACAGATGTTTTTTTGCGCGTAGATGACTCATTAAATTTAGTATGTGGCTAAAAACTGTGGTGAGCACATAAAAAATTTCTCTTATCAGAGACGCACGCGACTCATGCTAGTGTCAGCACTTAATAACGGAAGTCTAAACTTTATGTCACCAATTTTGATCCATATCAGAGCCTCCAACCACTTTTTTTATTTAACCAGTCAGTATGAAATTTACGTGGAATTGCTCAATAAATAAATACGTTGCCAAGGCTTCGAGTGAAACCAAAAATGCTATCAATATTATTCCATCCTAAGGTTATGAACAGTTTAAGAAAAAGTACCTGCCTATAAATGAATGGAAACTGAAGAATTCCAAGCAAACGTGATAAAATAACTTGAAACTCCACGGATTTCTCGGTAACTCGCGCACCTTCTCTTAATATATGATCTTCACAACACACGGCAATGGTCCGAAATCGAAAAAGTCGGACATGAGTTCAATACGGCTTTTTTTTGGATAGAGAATTGAAACTTAGCGTAAATACTCATCAATGGCCAATTAAGGATTCTTATGGAATTTTATATAAATGCGACCCATGACTAACGATGAGATATAGTGTCCTAAACATGACCATTTTTTTTAACACGCGCGATCTCATTATCTACGAAAATCTATGATTTTTAGGCCGATAGTGTCGCGTTTGTTAGATTTTTATGGAATGAAAAACAATATTCCTTTGATGTGGATATTTCTCATCTCCTCAGTTACTGAACTATGGCAACGCAAACATTTTTGGATGCCTTAAGCAGTTGCCATGGAAACGGGCATTTTCTTATGTAACATCCAGCCATTACGATATTTTATTTAATACTCTCGACATTAAGTAATTATGTAAGGACGAAAATGTGCCGCTATAATTGTGTGAAGCAATAATTAAATCTTTAAGCTTGATTAAACGAGAGGTTAGGGCGAGTATCAGCTATATGAAAGCGAAATCTCACCCATTTCAGATTAAATGTTTCAGACAGTTATAATGTTACTTTTTCGTCGAACTGATTATAAAAAACGCACCTCTTTTTCCTCGTAATATAAAAAGAATTATACCGCTTCACAAAAACCACGGATGTTTTTACCGTGAAATACGATTCGACATTGGAGGTTTTTCCGCCTTTTGTGTATATTGTAAGGGGTGTAGAATTTTTTCTCCAAAAACATGGTGTCTAATCTCCTCTAATAAGTGTAAAACTCTCGTGTCACAGATTTTTGTGGCCAAACTTCCGAAACGACTTGATCGATTCCTATGAAATTTTTTGTGTACGAGCGTAATGCGCCTGCTCCCATGGGGGCTTCCCCCGCTCTTTTCAATGCAGGTCCACAGAGGGATAGGGGCGTTTTCTAATTTTAAAATGTAGAAAAAAAGGCAGGGTCTCATGTACAAATTTAATTGGAATGTTCATGTACTAATTGAGGTCAGAGGACCTCTTTAGACACAGCATTGGAAGTAATTACACTATCCACTGTTAATAGTTGTTTAGCGTTTTCCTTAATATTTACAAAAATATTTTGAAAAGATCTTACCCTAGAGAAAGCTACATTAAGTTGGCCATGAGAGAATACAGGGTCAGGCAGGAATTAAGCCAGCTCTTTGCAAAGTCTGACCCTGAGCCTTGTTAATAGTCATCGCATAGGAAACCTTAATGGGAAATTGTCTGCGAGTCAAATCAGAAGGCATGGTGGGATCCGACGTCGTTAACTGCATTCTTGGGATTAGGACAATCTTGCCTTAACCGATTTTGTATCCAATTTTAGGAAACAATAGCAATATTTAGGAAGTAAGATATGCCGTCGCATGTTCTCTGATAAATTCTGTGCATTTTGGTACCCCATTTGTAGAGTTTGGTTGCGTATAAGTTGAGAAAAATGTATCTATACAGTAGAAATAATATAGAGGATATTTAGTGGGTCTGAGAATAGGATGTTAACTTCATTTTATTATTCCCCAGGGTTCATGAAGCCCAGGATTGGGCCCTGAAATATTTCACTGGTGCTATTCGTTTTCAATTCCCGCGGACCTATGGCAACGCAAACGTATTTTGGATGCCGTTAGCAGTTGCCATGGAAACGGGTATTTCATGTGTACCCAGCCTTTAAGACATTTTATTTAATACTCTCGACATTAAGTAAGTATGTAAGGACGAAAATGTGCAGTTATAATTGTGTATAACAATAATTAAATCTTTAAGCTTGATTAAACTAGAGGTCAGGGCAAGTATCAGCAATATGATAGCGAAATCTCATCCATTTTGAGAATAAATGTTTCGGACATTTATAATGTTACATTTTCGTAGAACGGATTATAAATAAATCCACCTCTTTTTCTTCGTAATATAAAAAGTATTGTATCGCTTAAAGAAAACCACGAATGTTTTTTTTCCGTGAAATAAAGTTCGATATTCCGACGCTTTTCCGCGTTTTTGTGTTTTGAAAGTTATCGCTTTATGCGCTGACCGCAGATTAAAAAAATGGAATATATAAATGGGAGAACTTCTCGTAGGTCCTGTCACAGGTGACTTCGACCCTCACACGGAAACAATTCGATAGGATCCTAGAGCAAAAATATCGCCCGACCGCTGCTGATAGACAAACGGCATAGATCGTAGGAGAAACGCCTAGAGGACATCGTAGACAACCCGTCCACGGCAATTCAAAGAGGTGAGTTTTTTCAATTTTACATTTCACATATAAACCCAAAGTAAATATTTGTATCATGTACGTAGGTAGGGGCGGATCCAGAATTTATCTCTGGGGGGGGGGGGGGCACAAGTTGTTTAAACGTAAACATTTAGCTTCTATGGTCAAAAGAGCGAAGAAGAACACGCGAAAACTATGAGAATGGCGAAACAGTCGTCTTCCTTATTTTGTCGCGGGCAAAATATTTGATTGGTACTTTTTACAAAAAATTAATGACTTAAAATTATTATAATAATTGTAATTATAATAATTTTTATGATACACGTATTTCGAATGCATATAATATGGTTGTTTCATGTTTTTCTATTGCCTAAATCGAAAGATTGTTTACTCCTGGAGTACGTATTTCACTCTTTTAGATTTTTAAATGACGATATCTATTTTTCGCGATAAAATGAAAAGTGAAAGTTTTCAAGCGCGCGAAAACGCGACCGCTAAGTATTAATGCTGGGAAAAGCCCGTGTGACGTCTGGCTGCTGCTTTGTGAGGCCACCTGGGTGCGAGGCTATGAACGCCGATATGGTACAGGCTGCTTGCTGCCGAGAATGGCGGAAGCGTAGAGTAAGTACCCTGCTAGCAGGCAGCGCTTGTCTTAAATAAGGATTATTAATACCTTATCCAACGAAGGAAACTTTACGACCTTAGCCAGTTTTACTAGGTGATTATTAAGAGATATTTCTCTGAGCTCTGTGCCTCATGCATGTATTGGTAATCTCGGATGATGTAAAACTCCTATCTACTCGTATAGAAACTAGGTCCCCGTGACGTCACGTGGAGTGGCATCGCATGGGCGCCAATCTGACCTTTTTCAAATGAGGTTAAAATTGACCATTACCATTCGTCTGAACTGGGATTTCTAAAACCAAATAATTTGTATAATATGAATACACTAATGGTGGGTAACGAATCGCAATCAATGCCTTTCGTTTTCTTCGATGAAGGAAAATACCCTACTGATTCCATACTTCGTAAGAGGTGACATCGAAAAACCTAGCGTAAATAGATGTTCTATAGTATGGTATGTAAAGTTCTTCCACGTGGCATGTTGGACGTTCATAAGTTCTAGCGTTACATTGCACATTTTGGTGTAAGTACGTGGGAAGTTCTTTCGTTATCAACTTGTACATAAGTGCTGCCTTATAAAGCAAGCGCGTATATTGTATTTTTTAACCATCTTTGAGTTGAAAATTATTCGATGTTTTGTGAGCGTCGATTTGAGATTTGAGCGTCTCTGTGTGGTGACGGTGTTCACATTTGTTCCCTTAATTTTCGCTCATGTTTGTACCGCATATCACTCGGTAAGTTTTTATAAAAGGCATTCGAAGATGACGGCATCTCGCGGACGGACTCGTCATCAGTAGAGATGGGGCGAGTCGTTCACTTTTCTGATCCAATCATTTTGATTCGAGTACAGGGTCGTTTTGAGGTCATCGTAGGCACATTCAAAGTCGTAGGCCCTCCCCGACTTCTTCATTTTTTAATATTTTTCAAAAATGCACCCGCACTTCTTTGCGATCTGAAATCTAAATGCACTTTCCGCATTGTTAATTATTCTATGCAGTGATGATGTAGTAATTCCGGTGTTACATCATGCGCTTCGCGTTCGTTTTTTATCGTTAATCGTGTGCTTCTTTTTTCTTAATTTTTTAAATAGTTTTAAAGTAAGTTTCGTTTTCTAAACTCAAATTGATAAAAACGTATCTTCGGTCAACGAAGGGACAAACACGACTATCCTCCATGGCATTACTTTCAATTGAAAAGGATTTGATGAGGGAAATGACATTTGAGGACGCCATATATGACTTTTCTAAGCTTGCTTCAATGAAGGAAACTACCCTATTGGCACATCTGACGAAAAAATAGGGATTTGTTGTAGTAATACATGTTCTCCCTAGAACTTGAGCTGATTGAGCTGTACCCATATGAACTAATTGAGATGCACCCATCAGATCTCGAAGAGGTGAATTTACTGATGAATTTCTTTTGTTCTCACGGATGTCTACTGACAAGAAAACTGTGGCTGAAATGCTTACAGCACAAATATAGAATAGGTTTCGGACAAGTTCTCCAAATGTAAATATTGCTTTCCGGATATATCTTTCAATTTTTGGAACAATTACTGAAGGGGAACGTTCCTTTTATAAACTCAAATTGATATAAACGTATCTTCGGTCAACGATGGGACAAACACGACTATCCTCCATGGCATTACTTTCAATTGTCATGGATTTGATGAGGGAAATGACATTTTAGGACGCCATATGTGACTTTGCTAGGACAAAGATCTGAAAAGTTAACATTCTGTTATTTACAGATCTACAGCACTGCAACTTGTCTTGCTCAGGTGCTCATCTCACATGGTTATATATAGTTATAGCCCGGTCAAATTAGCCTAAAAAATAGGGGTACCCTTGCATAAATTGCCAACAAGCTGAAACTTTGCATGAACCTCAAGAATACCACTCTAATGAAATCCTGAAAAGTCCCCATCGATCCCGTGTGTGCAAAAAATTTTATTTAAGGTCAAAGGTCACAAAAATGAGTTTTTTGCATTTCTTGGCCAAACGGTTAGTTTTACGATAAACATTGCTCAAATCAAAATTGTAGAACAGAAAATTATCCACAAAATTGTTATTTCTATTTTTTCTCTAATATTTACCGTTTCTGAGTAAAAGCCTTTTAAATAATAGTTAATAATGTTCGGAGAACGCAACAATATAGTCAAGCATATTACGGAGAATACTTTCGAAAGGCTTTTACTCAGAAACGGTAAATCTTAGAGAAAAAATAGAGGTAACAATTTTGTAGATAATTTCCTGATCTACAATTTTGATTGGAGCAATGTTTATCATAAAACTAACCGTTTGGCCAAGAAATGCAAAAAAACTAATTTTTGTGACCTTTGACCTCGAATAAAATTTTTTGCACACACGGGATCGATGGGGACTTTTCAGGATTTCATAAGAGTGGTATCCTTGAGGTTTATGCAAATTTTCAGCTTGTTGGCAATTTATGCAAGGGTCAATGTCTATTTTGACCCGGCTATTACTTTAATACAAAGATTATTAAATTTTACTGGCATGCTGAACTTGTTTTCGCTTTATGTTCTGGCTTTCGTAGGCCCTAGGCAAAGTGCCTACTGTGCCTAATTGATAAAACGACCCTGTTCGAGTCACTCGAATGATCCAATCAGTTTATTCAATCATAGAAGAATCATTATTCTTCTCTCATGTGGGATTAACCGTTCACGATTCTCGTTGTCGATCCTCATGGGCTTGGGATATACGAGTGTTAATTGGTTCATTAAAAACGCTAGATTTTGAATTTTAAAAATCGTTTCTGTATTCTGCGCAGGGCATTCATCATCCCAGCCAGCACATTATAAGTCATTGAGATGAGGTGAAAGGAAGAAATAAGGAATGCGCTTAGAAGTAAGCTTGTTATGTGTTTCTCACGGATGGATGCCTAACTTTCAGAACTTCCGTAGATGCTGCTTTTATTCCATCGTTTTAGAGTATTAACTAAGGGATTTATGTATAGGTACTGTAACGCCGTCATATTTGTGTTTATTTACTTGATGTTATTGATAAAATTGTTGCTATATTTGTGTTTATTTACTTGATGTTATTGATAAAATGGTTGCTACGGGGATGTTGGTTGTAGTGGTTGTTGACTGTAAAAAGAGATTGTGTGGCGTTAAAAAGATATATGAAATAAAAGAGTGATATTAGCAAAGGTGGCGTTACAGACTTTTAATTGGTGGCTTAACGGTGGGATACGACGTAACTGGTGTTTCTGCGACTCGGCATTAGAAGTCTTCTGAAGAAAAAACCGGAACGGTGGAAGGAGATATACTTCGGCTGCAGAGAAGGAAAACCGGAACGGTGGAAGGAGATATACTTCGGCTGCAGGGAAGGAAAAACCGGAACGGTGGAAGGAGATGTACTTCGGCTGCAGGGATTTAAAAAAAATATAAAAAAAGAAGAGTCAAGACTGAAGTAACCACGCAGAATTTCAGAGGTAAGTGCCTGGGTTGGCAGCGTGTTTTATCTCAGTGACGAAAAAAAATTTTTTTTCGGGCGTAGTGCTAGTCAGATCTTGAAATATTACGATGAGCTATTTAGCTCGATATTTAAAGAAAGATTTGTTGTTGCTGGCGGAAGAGTTGGGAGAAACAGTTCCCGAAGATGCAAAGATTTTTTCGATAAAAAAATTGATAACTAATAGCTGCAATTATGAAGAAGAATTCTGTAAAGAATGGCTTCAATTTCGAGAAAGATTGCGCAAAGAAGAAATTGAAGAGCGGGAACGGTTACGAAAAGAAGAAATTGAAGAGCGGGAACGGTTACGAAAAGAAGAAATTGAAGAAAGAAGACGAAGGGAGGAGACGCAGTTTGAGTTAGAAAGGCTAAAAATTCAAAATAATGGACTACGCGATGGTGTGTCAGATCAAAACATGTCAGTTAGACCAAAGTTTAAATTATCAGATGTCATGCCATGCTTTGACTCCAAGGAAAATGACATTAGTCTGTATTTGGTCACTTTCGAAAGGCAGGCAAAAAGGGCGCAAGTTCCCGTAGAGGACTGGGTTGTGCATCTCATAGGGCTTATGCCGCGTGACATTGCGGAATTAATTGCCAGGGAACCAGAAGAAGCAGCGAACAATTTTGCTTACGTAAAAACACTGTTGCTGGAGAGGTTCAAGTTAAGTTCAGAAAAATTTAGACAACTATTTTTCAACAATTTGAAGACAGCTGAAACATCGTGGAAGGAATTTACGTATAAGTTGAGGAATTATTGGAATGGTTGGATTTCTGGTTTGGGAATAAAGACATTCGAGCAACTTAGTGATTTAATGGTGACGGAACAAATAAAAGGAAGGTTCCAGCAGAAGTGAGAGACCATTTCCTTGATGAATGGTCTTCGTTTAAAGACGCTGATATTTTGGCAAAGAAGCTGGATGATTATGCTAACGTACGTGAATTATTCAGCAGGAAGACAATTATAGAAGATCAGAAAGAAAAGTTTAAGTATAGTGAGAACCGCTGGTTTCCCCGACAGAAAGATAATTGGAATAGAGAAGATAACCCACCGAATATCAAAGAATACTCCAAAGAAATTGAAAATGCTTTTGAACAAAGAGCTCTTCGTAAGTGTTATATCTGTCGGTCGACTGATCACCTAAAAGCTGAATGCCCTAAGCTAAGGCCCCCCACGCAGAGAACGAAAGAGGTGGTGGGATGCGTAATGACATTCAGAAGTGATGAGTTAATGAAAGATTTTATATCTGAAGGTTTGGTAAATGGATACAAAATGCCGATTTTACGAGATACTGGCTCGTCAATAGACATAATATCTCAAGATTTTGTAGCCCCGGAAATGCTGACTGGCGAGACAATATGTGTAATGACTCCTTTTTCCCAGAACCCTATTACACTTCCCCTGGCGGAAGTCGAACTAGTAGGTAAATTTGGACGCGTGTTTGGGAAGGCAGCTGTAGTAAGACGCGAGCTGGATCGCGGCATATATTTGCTGGGAAACCAAACGGCAAAGCTTGTAGAAGAGGCAAGGAAGCGAATGCCAGAGCCAGAGTGGGTGTGTGCGGTTCAGACCAGAGCAATGAAAAGACATGAAGAAAAGGAGGACATATCATCCTACAAACAAAACTATGAAAAATTCACAGGCATGGATGAAAATGATCTGCCATCACAAAAACTGGATGAGGAATTGCAACAGTTAGCAGAAGCAAAGGCTGATGAAATTATATTGGTACAGGAGGAAAAGTTAAGTCAGCTTGAACAATTCATGGAAAGTTGGAAAAAAACAGTAGAGAATGAAAGATTATCAATGAATTACCGTATGGAACACCGAGAAATGGTAGGACATCAAATTAGAGAATCTTGTCAAATGGCAGTAGAAAACATAAGCAAAGAGTGGATAGAAATTAAAGAAGCATATAAGAAAATCCAAATGCACCAATGTAAACTACATGAGCTCGAAAATAACATAGCAAAAGCAAAGATGGTACTAGAGCAGAAAGAAATTCTTCATAAAGAAGATTTGACAAAGATAGAAAATGAGAAGCGCACTGCTGAGGCGGAGTGGAAACATATAACTCTTGAAAAAGAAAAAATTAAAACTGAGAGAGCCTCAATGGAATAGGACAAAGAAAAGCTAAAAGAAAAGATAAAATGTATTGAAATGCAAAGGAAAGAGTTGGAAAACAGAAGAGAAATATTCAAGGAAGAGATAAGAGTTGGAGAGGAGATACAGAAGAAGGTAGACGAAAAACGCACCTCAGGAATCATAGAAGAGCAAAGGAACTTGGAGAAAAAGCGGGAAATGTTGATGATTGAACATCATGATTTGTATAAAGCCAGGCAAATATGCGATGCACATCGAGCTATTTTAGAGTGGGAAAGAATGTGCATTGCCAGGGAGAAAGATGAGGTTCAGGATGAATGGATGCAGTTAGAGAAGGAGAAAATGGCTCTGGGAATCATTAAGGCAACTAATGATGAGAAGATGATGATGCTTGAAACTGCATGGAAGAAAATAAAAGAAAAAGAATATGAAATGGACATTCAATTCAAAGGATTGGAAGAAGAAAGAAAATGTATAAGCGATGAACGTATTTCCCTTCAGAGTGAGAGGATCCATCTCGATGAGTTGAAAACAACTGTACTAACAAGAGTAAGTGAAATTAACACTGAAATCAGTCAAGTTGAGGAACAAAAGAAAGAACTCTTATCCATGACATCTGTTATAGGTAGGAAAAAATCAGAACTTGAAGAGGAGAGGGAGGCTCTTAAGCTAGAAAAAAGGGAATGCATGAAGATATCAGAAAGAACTGGGGAATCAGATACATCATGGCAAGATTACAGGTTGAAACACTGTGAAATGGTTAAGAATATTAAGAACAGAATTCTTGCACTAGTTGATGAGGTTAGCTGCATGGAAGAAAGATCTTTAGATGGAGCAACCCAGAATATACATAACTACAAATTGCACCACCAAAACTTTGATCTCACAAAAAAATCAGAACAAGGAATTAATGCAGCGAAACTGGATGAAGATCATGATACCCAAATAATAAAGCACCTAGTGAAAGCTGTGAAAAGCATGGAAAAAGACACGTGTAAAATGAAATCTAAAATAAAAAGGAGGCGCCAGCTTAAGAAACAAGTAATCACCTTAAAACAACAAGTGAAGAGAATGCGAGGACAGTTATCCAATCTGCAAGAAAATTTGAAGGAGAAAAGTGAAATAAATTTTAATGCTATTGACCTGATGAACAAATTTATGCATCCCTATCAAGAAAGCCTAATCGCTAGAATAGATAACGGAAAGTGTGATGAATGTGGGGCGATCACCAGCATTAAAAATATAATGAAAACAAGAGCTGGTAAAATGGCAGGTGACTGGAAAAGCACAAGTTTTCTCCAAACAAACTATTGCCATCAGTGTTTCAATGTTATAGAAAATCAAAATACTGATAGCTTAAGTAAATCTATTCAGAGAAACGTCACTGAGGTAGAGACGGTGTCGGGCTTGGGCACTTGCCATTCAGATTAAATTAAACAGAACTTATTTGAAATAAGTTCGTTCTTAAGGGGGAAGAAGGCTGTAACGCCGTCATATTTGTGTTTATTTACTTGATGTTATTGATAAAATTGTTGCTATATTTGTGTTTATTTACTTGATGTTATTGATAAAATGGTTGCTACGGGGATGTTGGTTGTAGTGGTTGTTGACTGTAAAAAGAGATTGTGTGGCGTTAAAAAGATATATGAAATAAAAGAGTGATATTAGCAAAGGTGGCGTTACAGTACGAATAATTTTTCCATTCTTGGCACTTCTATAACATGACTAGACATAACGTCATACGGCCATAATTAGAAAATCGTTCTAATTTATAAAGTTATGGCTAAACGTAACGTATCACAGCGATTAAATTCAATGTTAATATCACTTGACTCTCTGTTTTACTCTCAATCTTATTTTTACATCCACTTCAAGATGGCTCTCTCCTGAACAATCAATTATTTATCTCTCATCACCATAGCATCGTCTAAAACAAATAAATAAAAGAAATCAAAATAAAAAGAAACGTGCTCACAAATAAACAAAACAAACAACAAATGAACTTAAAAACAGAAAATTAACTAAACATGTACAAAAGTGATATTGATCATAAAGAAACATGCATCAAACGACGGTCGTAAGAAAAACACACAATATCGCACGAATAGCGAAGTAGTATAATATAAATATAACCGGAAGGAAGCTCTAATGTACGTACTGTATTCATCGGGTTATCAGACCATACATTATAATGCATAAATGTTAGATTGTGCGGACATTGAATAATGTCAGTTTTCATACACCTTCTAGCCAAGTTTTTCTGCATTTAACTGGATTTTGAAGTGATGACTGCGGCACACTCGGTCATCAGTTGCCGTGGTGTAGTAGTTAAGGCCGTATCACACTAGCGACTGCGACCGCGATTTCGGCTGCGGCTGCGACTGCACCCCATCACACATTGCGGCCGACGCCACGATCGCGCATGCGCACGTATGAACGTTTCTGCTTGTGGCTTGTTTGTTTACGAAAGCCCAAAGAATAGATAGAGAGCAGAAATTGTTGAAATTGTTCCTATAATATATGTTAAAATGTACTTTATTTTCATTCACCTGTGTACTCGGGTGCAATATCCAATATACTGGGCTTCCATGTTCACTTTAAAAATCCGAAATTATCTCAGCGTTATCTTATAACCTTCTTGAACTTCCCTCGCTACGGTAACCAAAACAAACAAACACGTCTGCCGCAAGCGCGCGAGATTGAAATGGAGCTCTCTGATTGGCTGCGACTGCCTCGCTCTGATTGGTCGACGGGCCAGTCGCAGTCGCGGTCGCAGCCGCAGCGTCGGCCGCAGTCGCTAGTGTGATACGGCCTTCAGTGTGAAAAGCTATGGATGCGTAGGTCATACGATACGAGTTTCCCCGTAGTTAACTTTTTTCCTTTCAGCCGCAAGGTTAAACGACTTTCGTCGCAAAGTACTTTTATTATGCTTTGTATCGTCACCAGCCGGTCGCTTGCAGTTTTTCATTTTTTTTTCTATTTACGGGAAAATCTGTTATCAGTTGTTAAGCTCTTATAAAGACTCGCCGAATATCACCGGTAGGCTTTAAATTAGGGATGAGTCGATTCCAAATGTCGATTCTCGATTCCACCGATTCTCGGGCACGGAATCGGAATCGAGAATCGATCGCCTAAAGTCGATTCCGATTCCATCGATTCCAGGAAGATAAATGTTTTGATCATAGACTATAAGTTTGGGGCAAAAAGGCTGCCACACATCTAAGCGGCCGCGGTGTCAGCCTTGCCCGCGCGGAGGATACGCCCGGCACGCGGGTGCTGCGACTAACATACCTAAGCTGCCTCGGAAACATGATAATGTCGGCAAGAGCGACAAACCGACGAACCCTGAAATGGCGCGTGATCATGAGCAACTCTAAGAGAAAAAAAATTGGAAACCTCGGGATCGGGAAGCAATGCATGCGTTTTCCGTTCTTTTATTAGCCGCTTTTATTAACCACCAATTTTAAAGTATAATAGATCGAAATATATTTTTTTTATTTTCGAATGATATTTGAAGTCTGATGATAATAAAAACGTGCAGAGAGCGAGTTTTCCTATGAAAAAAGTTTCTTATAAATACGCGCTGAGAGCGGGTTTTTTTATATGCCCAACTTTTTTAGACTAACACGCGTCTGCGTCAATAATAAAAAAATTAGACACATTCGCGTTTGTATAGCCCAGTTTCATCAATGCAACCCATGAGGAAGTTGATACTTGCTTGGCATAAGCTGCCGCGGCCTCCGGGTGGACTCGACAGGTCGCGTTCGGCCGCCACCACGCACCCGCCAGGCTGCTCTGGTATGTATCGACGCCATGAACGCTACATTCTTGTTTAGCCACCGCGGCCAAACGAGAATGTAGCCACCGCGGCTATTGTTATTTTTAGGGATGGTCGGATCGGATACCTCGGATCCAAATATCCGCGGATATTGCCCTTCATCGGATACATCGGATCCAAAGTCGCGGAAGACATCGGATCTGGATCCGAAATTTTAAATAATAGCTTCAGTGAATGCAACGCCCCATCAGGGTGGAAAGAGTTCCGATACTCTCTTGGAATGCGCCGTCGCATGCGATTCTTGTCCTACTCATGAACCGTTTTGTTTGAAAGCTCTCGCAGAGGTTGCGAGTAGAATTTCAGCCGTGGCCAGGATTTTCAGCCAGGAAATAAAAAAGGCAAAATACGACTGGCACATAGTGTGACTCTTCCCAAGAGATTGAACAATCATCGGAGGAATTTCAGCGCCGTAGGATAATAACCACGTCAAAAGTAACTACGTCGCAGATTTCAGAAAACCACCCTCGGCCGTCCACCAGCCCGTGCCTCTGTTGTTTTTTTTGTATCCGAAATCACACGGACCAAAAATCATTGTCTTCTAAGGAAAATATCAAATCACATGAAAACAATTGAAGCGTGTTTCATCCCTAACTCGCCTCACCAACTGACCTTTTTTGGCCTACCTGCTTCAATTCTCTGTTTCTAGACGACAAATGCTAGGAGAGTGACTTTTTGGGCCCGAAGTTATCTTGATAGCTTCGACAATTAGATGATATGCACGGGATTTTAAAAAGAATTAGACCAAACGAGACGCATTCCTGACGATATTTCTGTTTATTTTTCAGCTCTAATTGATTGCCACTCAGTTTTCTATCTACAATTCTACAATTACACTTTACTGATTGTCCAAACAGCATAATTTTCAAAGAAACAAGCGCAGCATCATAATATTAACCCCTCAAACAATTAGAGACGGATTGGAAACGCCAACTACATATATCACGTAGCGTGCCCGGCTTCGCTTTGAAGGCAACGACATCACTGAAGTAAGATCTGATTTCTTCGTCCGACTCCCTCATTTGTAGCCTTGTTGTTTGAAATACGGAGGGAGCGCGCTCCTTCCTCTCCACCTCTCCTTCGCGTGCTCCTTCCCAGTGGCGTAGCCATGGGGATGGTCCGGACCTCACCCCCCGAAATATAAAAACACAGTTATTGTCCTTCACAAAAGAAAACAAAATATTGAAAAATCAGGAATTTACAACATTTTTCTTTAACAAATTAAGTTTTTCGATTATAAAGAGTGTTAAAATTAGTTTAAAAACCATTATTTAGTGCCCGGTTTTTTTAAAAATTTCCCCCCTGGTTTTGAATCCCCCCGAACGAAATTCCTGGCTATGCCACCCCTCCACCTCTCCTTTACGTGCTTCTGCTGCCCACTTCTTCCTCATGCTAAGCGGTTGAGCACCTCGTCACACATGACGTTAATGCCGTTTTAAATACTGTTAATTGTGTTGCTAATTGCACAGTTGCAATTCAATTTAATGATACGCCGATAAAAATGTCTTGCGTGTAAACATTTCCACTGAGATAAGGAGAACCAATGAATGCAGTGTGCGTGCACTGTGGCGTAAGTTATCCCGAGGATGTGCTAAATCCACCTCACCATACTGAAGCATTTTCGGATGAAACACAAGTCCGTAAGTGATGAGAAAGTAAAATTCGGGGGAAACGTGCGTGAGGAAAATTGGAATTCAGGCGATGGCAGGGGGGTACCCAGGAATTTTGTTAAGGGGGGATCCAAAACCAGGGGGAAAATTTTTAAACAACAGGGTACAAAGGAGAGGGTTTCAAACTAATTTTAACGCCCTTCATAAGAGAAAAACTTCATTTTTCAAAGATTCATTTTTTTCATTCTTGTAAATTCATGATTTTTAAATATTTTGTTTCCTTTTATGAAGGAGAGTAATTGTGTTTTTTATATTTATATTCCTCTCGCTACGCCACTGGTCAGTGGTTCATCCTAAGATTTTTCCTATTTTAATTTCCAAACCCAAGCGTAACAGTTTAGGCCCTGAGTATGTAAAGATGTTTTTAAAAAACAACTTGAAAGCCCATAAAATAATTTTTTATTTATAAAAATATTAGAATGTGAATGAAAATCTAAGAAGCATTCCATTGATTGTATGTACCCACAATAAACGAATAATGACTTTGTTTAATGGCAGGAATTTGAAAATGCATTTGGATTCGATAATATCCGATTCGAAAGATCTCGCTCCAAAAATCCTGGATCCGTCCATCCCTAGTTATTTTATTCCATTCAATTCTTAAATTTTAATGACAGCGATGCTACAGATAAATCAAAATCCCACCAGTTAGAATGAACAAGAATCGATGGAATCGGAATCGAGAATCGGGAATCGATTTGAAGGAATTGAAATTGGAATCGGAATCGAAAAAAAGTGGAATCGACTCATCCCTACTTTAAATTCATGTCGGGATGAGTCGCGTAGCATATGTAGTACCGTGTTTAGCCACCTTAGGCGCTCCAACAAAGCGACTTATGTCTGAGGATATTTGACGGCATTCCTTACCAATTCTTCCCTAAAATCTTACCCTAGCCTTATGTAAGCCCATTAGCAATTACGATAAGCTGATTCTCAATTTTTTCCGTAAGAAAACAATAAGAAACGGATAACTCTCTTACTTTGTGCTATCTGGGATATGATATAAGATGTGATGGATGCGCTTTTAAAATCTATAGGTTATTTTAAATTCAGGTATTTATAATTATTGAATGCACACATTTTGTTACCACACCTATGATGCTCGTTCACGCTGCGGACTGTGACAATTTTGAATTTTAATATTAAATCTTATTTATCTATATGAGTATGGCCCATCATTTATCAACACATTTATCGTTGGGAGTGCCTATTACGAAATTCGAAGGATTCTGTAGTCACCACAATAGACGTTCTATCCTTCATGATCAGCACAATCGACGTCACACATATTCAGAATCGTATAACCGCTACTTCTAAATCAGGAACTGATACACGACATCACTAAGGCGGCATTCCATTTCTCGATCAATTCCTGAGCGTTTTCCGAAATTTCAAACCATTCGAAACCTTCAAACAGATTTTTCAATGACAATAACTATTTTTCGCGATTAAATGAAAAGTGAAAGTTTTCAAGCGCGCGAAAACGCGACGGCTGAGTATGAATGCTGGGAAAAGCCCGTCTGACGTCTGTCTTCCTGCTGTGTGCGGCCACCTTGGTGCGAGGCTATGAGCGCCGCTACGATGCAGGCTGCTTGCTGCCGAGTATGGCGGTAGCATAGAGTACCCTGCTAGCAGGTAGCGCTTGGCTTAAATATGGATTATTAATACCCTATCAAACGAAGGAAACTTTCCGACCATAGGCAATTTTAATAGTGATTATTAAGACATGTTTCCCTGAGCTCTGTGCCTCATGCATGCATTGGTAATCTCAGACGATGTCAAACTCCTACCTACTCGTATAGAAACTAGGTCCCTGTGACGTCACGTGGAGTGGCATCGCATGGGCGCCAATCTGGCCTTTTTCAAATGCGGTTAAAATTGACCATTGCCATTCGTCTAAACTGGGATTTCTAAAAGCAAATAATTAGTATATTATGAATACACTAATGGTGGGTAAGGAATCGCAATCAATGCCTTTCGTTTTCTTTGATGAAGTAAACTATCCTGTTCAGGAAATTCCTTCATATTCTGCCCGCATTATGAGCTATGAAAAGAGCTGGTAGAAATATGATTTGATGCTTTCCCGGCGAATAATGTGGATTAACTATTTTCGGGATTCCTTCCGGGTTAATTTTGCCATAATAGCTAACGTTTCAATCTCCAACTATGGGCTCATCCTCAGAGCTGCTCAATGTTGTGTAATTTGTTTGTGGTTGCTAAGTCTCATTGTTACAATAAATTTAGTTATGCCTCGTTCAGATTACGCGTGTTCCAGCAATCGTTGGAACTATCGTGCATTCACACGACGATTGTTAAAACCTGTGCTGCCCTCTAGTGCTGACATCTAAAGTGAACGAGAAATTGACGGTTAGCAAAGCTGTTGAGATATGCAGGGACAAGATATTACAGTGTTCAACGTGTATTTTTACCGAATAATTTTTCTTCCGCCCATATTCTTCCTTCCTAGGACAAATACATGAAATAAAAATATAGCAAATGGAGCAAGGGGACTCCATTACCATTAACATTCGTCTAAACTGGGATTTCTAAAACAAAATAGTTTGTATGTAATGAATACACTATTGGTGGGCAACGAATCGCATTTCAATGCCTTTCGTTTTCTTTGGTGATGGAAACTACCTTGTTGCCCAAGTCTTAAGAGCTGGTAAGTAATGTTTCTTTTCTTTTCTCTTCCATTCCGCAGGAAACCATAATATTGGATACCTATCATATCTTCCTGAATCAAAGAAAAATATAGGCAACAGTAGGTCTACCCTGCCACACTGAACATAAGGTGTCATCGGTAACGTGAAATTCACCTTCTCTTATCTTCACTATACAAAATGGAAGAAATCAAGTCTCATTTGAAATATCTGAATGAAGAAATAAAAAAGGTGGGTACGTTACTAAATAGAAAAATGTACAGTGAAAACTCTCTTCTTCGGAATCTATCGGACACAACATTATTTTCCGGATAAGACAGTATCCCGCTTGAATTAGGGACTAAAAATAAAAAAAAAAAGTGAAGATCATATCACGTCTATTAAATGCTTGACGTCAGAAGAACTCATCTGCAACTACATAATACCCTGCGAGGCACCTCTAGGGTGTTTGGCAGGGGGTGATCAATCACCAGCATGCAGCATGCATTCCCCCATGCACACCACACCGTCAAAAAACGTCCCATATACTAAGAAACTATACTACTATATGCTGTTAGAAATAATAATTGAATTAAGAAACATGCATTAATTTTTACATAGATTAGTAAGCTACACTACAAGTCATGCAATCTATTTACGAGTTCTATTGCTGCCGTTATAATCTCTTATTGATCGTGGAAAAAATGACATTCGGAATCTGTCTGTTCTGCAATCTATCTCTCTTATTTTATTTATATGATCTGATCTTCCGTAGTACGTTGGCGTCCGCAAGATATGGTTAACTTCGTTAGAAAAGACACTGCTCTTGAATTTATCTGAAAGATTTAGTCTATTAAACTCACGTGACAGCCAACACGCAATTGAAAATAAAATAGTCATACAACTGATTACTTTTCCAAAGAGTATTTTTTAATTACAAATTTAACAAGCATTTAATAATAAATGTGACAGTGATATCGTGTTAGCCAAGTCACATTGTTTAAATAATTTTCCCATCACCATAAAAAACAAACATATTATTTAATGCTTAGCCAAAAAAGAATGGTTAGACTCAAATTCTACATGCAGACGAAATTATGATGAAATGATAAAAGAACGGCATCGCATTGTGTTTAAACTTGTTCATTTTGAAGTAATTGACATAGAATGCAGTGGCGCAGCGAGGGGGGGTTCTGGGGGATGAACCCCCCCCCCCCAGAGCTCAGAATTTTTTAAAAGTTTAATTCATTTCAACTTAATTGGATTGATATTACTAATAGAATAGTGGAAGTATTTATAAAATATCTCTCAGGAAGTCGTAAAACCATTTGAACTATTAACCCATTATTCCCCAGACTGTATGTAGAGCTTTTAACTTCGTTTTTTTTCGCATTTTCTGATTAAATTTGGCCTAATTAAGATGAGTTTTTGGAATAAAAATATTTTCATCACGTTATATGATTTTCACTATGCTGCGTATACGCAACGCTGGGAAAACTGCCGTAAATAGATACAAAGAAAGTAATTTTTAAAACTTAGGTTACATCTTTTGTTTTTTATCCTGATTTGCACACTCGACATCTTCGCCGGGAGTCAATCAGTATTCCTTCGGAGGAAATTCCCCATTCTGCCTTTCAACGGACATGCTGGGGTATGTCACTTTCCCTAGGGTGTCTCGTATGCGAGCATCGATTTTTATGCAAAACGCCATCAGTCATAAAAATACAATTCATCATCATTAGTCAACAATCCTAAGATTGGTTTGACGCAGCTCTCCATTTCTCTCTCCTATCCGCTAATCTCTTCATAGCTACATATTTATTCTCTTTTACATCCTTTATAACCTGTCCTATATAACTCATTCGGGGCCGTCCCTTGCCCCTTTTCCCTTCCACTAGTCCCTCAACGATTGTCTTCATCAGACCATCGTGCCTCAAAATGTGGCCAACTAAGTTGTCCCTTCTTCTGCTTAATGTTTTTAGGAGGCTTCTCTTTTCTCCTACTCTCCTTAGCACTTCCTCGTTACTCACACGGTCAATCCATTTTATCTTCATCATTCTTCGGTAGCACCACATTTCGAATGCTTCCACTCTTGACTTCTCTGCTGCTGTCAACGTCCAAGCCTCGCTTCCATAGAGAAACATACTCCATATGTAGCATCTGATGAATTGTTTCCTTACTTCTATGCTGGTATTTTCAGCTGTAAGAAGATTCTTCTTTTTGTAGAAAGCCCTCTTCGCCTGCGCTATTCTACTGTGTATTTCTTTCTTGTTCCGTCCATCGCTGGTAATTCGGCTTCCCAGGTAAGAGAACTCGTTCACCTCTTCAAGCTTATGCTTTCCTAGGTTGATGTTTGTTTTAGCCTCCTCTCTTTTACTGCAAACTGATATCTTAGTCTTCTTTTTGTATATTTTCAGCTGATATCTGGCCATTTTTCTTTCCATCTTTGTCAACGTCAACGTTTGTCAAAAAATACAATTATACGAATGAAAATGTTGGCGGAAATGACAAAATTAGAACTAGAGATACTTAAAAAAAGTCAGTAAATCGAAGATAAAACTATTCTAATAGTAGGAACTTGTTCTGAGAATTAGGATTCAATAATGTTGCGTTAACGCAACGGGATTAATGGGGTAACAACATTTTGAACCATTTATCTTAAATTCCGCAATTTATTAATCTCGCACCTAACGCTTATCCTGGTGTGTATACCGTACCCCCACACACCCCGGTATTAGTTGCACCTAAACCCCCCCCAAATCCCCCCCAAAGCCTTAATTCCTAGCTGCGTCCATGATAAAAAGCGATCTGTAAAATAGGCATGTAATCCGTCATTTTTGTTTGCTTTTTCCTTTTTCTCCTACATTATACAGTAGATTCATCTACATATACATCTACATAATACCCCGCAAGCCGCCTAAAAGGCGTGTGGCAGGGGGTGTTAGGACACCAGCCGTTTACAGCTAAAAAAAATTAAGTGCTCATACGAAGTTGGGACTAGCGTTTATTAAAGTCCTTTATGGTTCGGGGGAAAAACGAATTCGCATATCTATCCGGTTTCCGGTTAATTGGGACATATCGGGGCTTGTGCACTTTGCCCCAATTAAGCGGTTGCCCCAATTAGGCGAACTATCCTGTATACGGGCTTAAACGAACGTTGAAATGATAGAATGAAGACTAAAGAGTGTTTATAATGCAACATGAGTTTATTAAACTATTAATTTGATTAATGAATCAGTGAGTTTAGTTAAATTATTGTCATTTTGAATAATTATAATAATTAAGTTAAAAATATTTTTCACAGCCTCGGGCGACGCTGAATGAATGTCTTTTCTAAGTTCTCTGCATTTCTCCAGGGTTTTCTTCCGCGTCAGGTTGTTGGTTGATTGACAACAGTTTCGCTGGCTGTCCTGCCAGCGTCTTCAGGTCGAAGGTGTCGGCTGTTGGTTTCTGCCTCGCTTATATACTGTAGGCTGGATGGGAGCTGCACTGTGATTGGCTGTCTGAGTGGGTGCTTCTCTCTGATTGGCTCTCTCTTTGATGACTCTTTTCCATGAGCTGTGAAGGAAGTATCCATCTTCTCTATTGAAATTCAAAGGTGTTTTTTGAATTTCTATCGCTTCCCTGATTTGTCTAGGGAAGTATCGGCACTCCTTAACTAAAAGTTTCTTCTCCTCAAATTTAATGTCATGGCCGGGTTCCGACCATGCATGTTCGGCGATGGCAGAGAGCTGAAACTGCTTGTTATTGGTCGCCCTCTGATGTTCTTTAATCCTCACATGCATGGAGCGGCAAGTTTCCCCTATGTAGGATTTTCCGCAGGAGCAGGGCACCTTGTATACCCCCTCATACAGTTCTTGGGGAATGATATCCTTGGGCCCGGGGAGGAAGTCTCTTACCTGAAGACGCTGGCAGGACAGCCAGCGAAACTGTTGTCAATCAACCAACAACCTGACGCGGAAGAAAACCCTGGAGAAATGCAGAGATCAGACCATCGCCGCGGAAACCTACGCTCTAACGTCTTTTCTAAGTCTTAATAAAGAAAAGTCCTATCCTCTTGCGGATATTATAATAACAAGAACTTTCAAAATAGGGCAAGAATAGGAACATTTGTGAAAAATAAGAGTAAATCAAAGGAGGAAAATATAAAAAAGGTGTATTCTGAAAACAAAAAAATTTACTTTCGTCGCGAGTATAGAGTCTATGTCACCGACTCATGTCCCAATAAAGCGGCATACTGTCCCAATTAAGCGGAGAATACTCTGGGATATTCCTCTATGGGGTTCTGTTCTTCAAGATCTGCCCCAATTAAGCGGCTGCCCCAAGTAACCGGTAGACCCATTAAACGGAATCTACTGTACTAAATTTGGAATGATAAAACTGATTTCTGTATTCTGCAGCGCACTAAAAATTGACCCATTATTGAAATTTCGAAGAAAATAAAATATGCGAATACTTTTGGTATATATTTTTATCATTTTTCTAACGAGTAGTACATGTCTACGATTTTAATGCAACTGAAATGCAGGTTTTAATACTAGAGATATGTTTGTATCATTACGTCATAAACATGCACACGTAAAACCATGAATTATGACTAACATGGGCTGAATGTATCCGATTTTTATTGAAAAATACGAGTCTTACCCCCGAAGAAATTCAGCTAACAGAGACTTAATCCTTTCTAACAAAGAGCTGCTTCTGGCAGAAATCAAATTTCAAGATTTTTACTTTTCAAAACTTGAAAATTTTGGACCCAATCATAATTATTGTGGCAGTTAAATGTTTCGTCAATGAACTTTACACCACAAAATAATGCGTAGTTTATATATATTTCCTGGATACATAAAAAACTTTTACTTTTTTGATGTTGCTTAGTAGCAACAATGGGTTATAATGGGTTAATGTAGGAGTTTTATTTTAAATTCCAAAACATAAGTTGAAAAATAAAGTGACGCAATCAATTCAAGTTATACCTTGCTAAAGTCAAAACTTGCTGTTGCCTACAAACTTAGCAGAGTAACATTCAAAATATGCGTACAGATAATTAAATTCTAGACTACACAAAAACAAATTTAGTTTTACGCATGATCTTAGGTTTTCCCGGCGTATCAGTCGCAGAAATGTTTCTCGGGTTTTCCACCGGGTAGATCGCCTGAGGATGATCAGCAAGTTGCTGCTCGAAACGTCAAGGGAGACGTGGACGACATCAACCGGTGGAAAACCCGATAAGCTTTTCTGCGAATTTAGTTTTCGCACTAAAACAGTTACAACGTTGCTGAAAACGTGTCATAATTCATTTGAAATGATTTTTGAAGTGAAAACTTCTTTAGCGGCGTTAAGCACTTTTGCGGGATGGGGAAAAAGCATAGAATTCGCGTGATCGTCACCGACCCGACACCGCGATCGCTACAGCGAGATATACATATGTGTAGTGTATACAATGGTATAGGTTGCGTCACAGCTATACTTTTACATACTGAATACTGGCATCTGTCTGCTTCTGGTTCTATACTGTACATATGTACTTTTTCTATACAGTGCGTATTATTTTGTAGACTTTTAATAGATATTAATATATACACTTTGTTAATATATTGTTAATATATAGACTGTTAAATTCTTTTTGTTTTAAAAATATTAAAATTGAAACTAAAAATCTATATTGTATATTGTTTAAGTTCATTAAATATAAAGAGCTCGTGCATGAACGTGCAGAAGAGTGTACACGCTATAAAAATACAGGTCAGTACAATTTAAGGCAGTTTCTTTTATGTGCATAGTGAGCAATTATAGGTTTAAAGCATATTAAATAAAATAAATACAAGCATATTATATTTTAATATATAAATGATGTTACTTTCTATTCATACACATCGTATTTTTAATATATATTTAATAATGAACAGTTCGCTGAAAAAAAATAATTTCAATTTTTGTTGAAAAATGAGTATTTATAATGATGAGGATATTTATAATGAGTAGGAAAAAATATGATATTTATTTTATAAAAATGATATTTATAATGAGTAAGAAAAATTAGTTATTTATAATATTAAATCTATGTAAAAAATAAATGGATAATATTTATTTCAGTTTTCACTTCTGTCGGCCAGTCCCACGACTGCCCCTTTTTTTGTAGGGAGTCTTCAAAGGCTTTTGCGGTGTCGTCCAGGAATTGTGGTATTGTGTTAATGTGAAGGTTTTCATGGATATATATGTTGCGTACGTACCAGGGGGCGCCCGCCATTGTCCTCAAAGCCCGGTCTTGTGTGACTTCAAGCTTGTGTAGTTATTCCAAAATCTCCATTCTTCCGGTGCTACCGCGTCTGGTTGTTTGTTGATGACAACAGTTGAAATAGACCGGACGGGCACTTTTAATAGAGACGATGGCTACCACTTGGATACCAATAGGGTGGTTTCCTATTATTTTTTATTGCCTTAAACGAAAGATATTTACTCCTTGAGTACGTATTTCACGTATTTAGATCTTTAAATGACGATATCTATTTTTCGCGATTAAATGAAAAGTGAAAAATTTCAATCGCGCGAAAACGCGACGGCTAAGTGTGAATGCCGGGAAAATCCCGTGTGACGTCGTTCTGGTTCCCGCTGCCGCAAGTGAGGTGACCTATGGGCGAGGCTTTGAGCGCTGATACGACGCAGGATGCTATCAGGTAGCAGAGTACCCTGCTAGCTGGCAGCGCTTGGCTTAAATAAGGATTATTAATACCTTATCAAACGAAGGAAACTTTCTGACCTGAGCCAATTTTAATAGGTGATTATTAAGACATGTTTCCCTGACCTCTGTGCCTCATGCATGCATTGGTAATCTCAGACGATGTAAAACTCCTATCCTCTCGTGTAGAAACTAGGTCCCTGTGACGTCACGTGGAGTGGAATCGCATGGGCGCCAATCTGGCCTTTTTCAAATGAATTTAAAATTGACCATTGTCATTTGTCTAAACTGGGATTTCTAAAAGCAAATAATTAGTATATTATGAATACACTAATTGTGGGTAAGGAACCGCAATCAATGCCTTTTGTTTTCTTTGATGAAGGTAACTACCCTACTCTAAAATTCTTAGTTCATTAGTTGCTGTACACCTCATCCTACTGAGTGTAAATATATTATATTAGAAATGAAAGTTTTATAAGATAAAAAGAGAAGCGTATGCTTTTTTAAAATGTTAATTCGTAAAGGTCATTTATGATGTTTTTTTAGATTTCAGCACAGTTTCAAGGCACAAGTTCACGAAATATCTTGGTAAAAGAACGATAATACATCATTAAATTGTATAATCTGTGTAATCATCGCTCATCATACTGTGTTTTCTTTCGTAATTACTTTTTTATTCAATTATTCTGGTGTTTAAGATCCACAATTGCGTCAAAATCCATGTCCGAGCTTGCAATTTCCCAATTTCTTTCCGGGGGGGGGGGGGGGTACCGTCGAACCCCCCTACAAGTCCCTTAGCTGGGGCCCCATCATGAACCCCAGCGAAGGGCCTCCAATCACCCCTGGCCGCCCCTGTATAACACAACAGGTCAATAGCGCAATAGGGAATATGCACAATTTTTTCAAAGCACTAGAAGAAAAGGTCCCAACCTCAAACACACTCGCCGAAATTTTCGCGAATGAATAATGCTTTTTAGTTGAGTTATGAGTCTTTGAAAATTAATCTTCATCGGCTGCTTGAAAGCACTAAGTCATCGGAGCTTGACGTCACGGCGCGGTATCCACCGATGACAGACTGAGACAGTGGATAGAAAAACTGTCAATGTAGGGGCTCAAACGCATATTTGGAGAAAATAATTGCTGTTATAACGTCAAACAGCAGATTGTGAATATGTTGGGTTGCCAAGGCGTTATCGAAACAAATGAAGGGGATTGTTTGGCGAGATTTGGAAGCAATCGCTATATTTAAGAAAATCAGCCGCCATGAAGGAGTCGGCCGGAAGTAAATGTCGTGTTGTGCTTTCTTAAATCCCTCTTAAGTCAGTTTGACCTTTGAGGAACTACTACAAAGATCGTTGATGAGTTTTACTTCGATAATTTACATTCAAGGCTCTACCGCTCTAATCTCTTATGCCGGGTCTACACTAGTAACTTAAGTGACTACTTAAGTTGGCTCTGTATTTAAGTTGGTAGTGTAGGTGTCACCAGCTTCATTTAAGTACACCTCCACTTAAGTCATCTTAGAACCCAACTTAAATTGCGTAGGCAACTGTTTCCGCACGGTTGAAGCTCTTCATGTGTTGTAAATGGCACATAATACCCATCTCACATCATCCCGTTGATTATGTTCTAAGTTGTGCTGTATTGTATGATGTGGTTATTGAGCGTTCTATTTCGTTAGTTAATTTCTAGTGTTGGGGATATTAATTCGACGAATTTATTTTGTAGTGTTTCTCATCTTATTGTTGGTTTTATTTCCGTGAAAACTAATTGCTGTGCCTGTTGCTCACGGTGAAACTCGATTTATAAAACTTAGAAACGTTTTAAGGAATTTTAAGACTGACAATGAGACGACGGCAGAAGATCCGGTAAAACAGTTTATTTTCCATGGTGTCATAATCGAAAATAACGTAAACGAATGCACTCAGTAACTTCCCACACACTGTTATTGAAACTATTGCATAGGGCTTTAATGTTAGTCCTAGGGATGCCGAGGGAGATAAGATGTGGCGATTTCATTGGACGTGGGAGGAATTAATGGTTGAATTTAACATCAATGGTTTTAATAAAGCAGTGGAATTTGACTAGCAATAAGTGTTTTTGTTTACGTTATGAATATGTCATTCCACGAAGTCACGCTTAGTAATTCTAAATTCCTCTGGCTCCATCACCTCTCGCCATATAGCGTTCCCTCAGGAACTGAAATCGGTCTTTCCTTTTAACCTTCTAAATCCAAAATGGCTAATTCACGGAGTGTGGAAGTTTATTTCAAATAACAGTCGCTTTGGATCAAAGAATCACTAATTGCTCTCCTAGACCTTCATCTGTCAACATAACTGTTTCCCGATATAGACAATCACGGTGCTGAAGTCGACTTAAAGCTCAAGTGTAGCTACCGCACCACATTTAAGATTATATTTAAGTGAAGTCACTTAAGTTAAGTGTGTAGTGTAGACAAGGCATTAGCGAAGTGAATGGTGTACCGTGCGATGACGTTAGAAGGCGTTTCAGGTCACGTGACAGCAAGCGATATTCGAGCACTTTTAGTTAGCATTTTTATTACGCTTGTGGAGTGCTGGGAGAGTTTTGGCTTATATATTTGGACTCGTGAGAAAATTGTCTATTCAACGAGACTTACTAGCATGATGAACAAATTTCATGCACGTTCCCCATTTATATGTAATTTTTTTCTTCATGTGTTCAATTCGTTGTATTGCAGATCCGAGACATTGTCGTTGACATCAATATCGGAAGAACGTCTCTTTTGACTCGCGACGAACTGGACGATGTCCGACTGTCCATCGACGAATTCAAAGGCGAAATCGTCAGAAATGTTTCGGGAGAGTTGGCAACACTGAAGAATTCGATCGCAGACGTGCTGACGAAAATCGACAATGCACCGTTGCTACGACAAGGAATCAAACAGGATATTGTTGAAGCTCTGAACAGTCAGAGGAAAAAGGCACCGGAGCTGCGAACAGCTGAAGATCAGAAGGCGGGAAAGGAATGCATAGAGGCGCTGATGTCGAAGACCAGCGTCATACCGGCGAACAAAAGAAACGCGGACCGCATGTTTTTCATGTACGAGCGGCTCTATTCGTGCGGTGGGTTGGTGTCTTCGGTATTGGAGTATCTGAGGTTCAAATCCGATGTCAAAGTTCTGGTTGATTTCGATTCGGATGACATTGGAAATTTGAAGACCAACGTGACCTACTTCAATGGCGCGGAGAGAGATGGCAGCACGGTGATGGCGTATGCTGACTTGCAAGAAAAGGTAATAAAATAGTTAAACCTTTCCAACAAGGGCGTACCCAGGATCATAACTAGGGGTGGGGGGGCAAGCCACGGTCTAGGGGGAGGGGGGGGGGCAAGCCATGTTGTGACATTTTAGCATGGAAAAGGAGAATAAAACCAACATTTTAAGAAAATTATAACAGTGCTTTATTCGTTTATGAGATTATTTCCGTGAAAAAATAGTTTTATTTTAATTACATATCTTATACTGATAGATATCATTTTTGTGGGTTTAAAGAAAATTTGTTGATTGCTTTCGTTTCAATTCAGTACTGATTTTGCTTAAAGACTTAAGTGATTATTGCTTCTGAGGGGGGAGGGGGGCAGCTGTCCCCCCCTCCTTCCTGCCCCCTCACTGGGTACGCCCATGCTTTCTAACCCAGAGCTAATTAAATTAAATTAAATTTAAATTAAAGAGAGAAGTCAAATCAAATTAACGTTTAAAAATAAATTAAATTTCGAGACTTCTCATTCTAAAAATCTTAACATTTTCTACTAAATCATAATTTTTGTGTGCATTCACCTTATTTTTCGAAAATGTGATGAAAAAACAAAAAAAGGATTTGTATATTCATTTGAATTTTTATTAAACAATTTATTAATGGCATCACGGCGATGCTATCTACTCTCGTGTGATAAATTATCCTGATGTTTATGCAACCCGTTACACAAACATTAGGAACGACGCACAACACATATTTAATGTTGGCGAAATTCATATATACTATTGAATTTTAAAATAAGATAAATATTTCTGCAGACGTCATCCGCTACCCATACATCAATTTTTGGGTGAATAAAAGTTTTCGAATTTTAAGTTTCAGATTTCTAATTTTTTAAATCTACGGCTAACTTAGATTAGCGTGCACACATATGAAAGCTATTTAAGCTCTTTGACAGTTTATTTAGTGTAAATGCTAAAAAAAATTAACTAATAATGGTGAAATTCTTTGAAAAAAAGGATTCAAACACAGCCCTGAAAATTCTGTACATAATAGGTACACCATCAGAAGAAGTATACTGACTAGCCTCTTATTTTCGACGTTAGGAGGACTATATCTTCTGCTTGTCCTTAGAATTTCAGTCTCCTTTTTGAATAACACACTAGATATTTCAACAGAATTATTATAATTTTTTCATGCATAAACCTTGGCTTGACCACAAGGCCTCTCGGACGCCGCCCCTCCCAAATATTTGGAAAATGAAAAAAATGAACTCCCATTCAATTATGATGGGGTGGTTTCCTATTATTTTTTTATTGCCTAAATCGAAAGATTATTTCTCCTGGAGTACGCACTTCACGCTTTTAGATTTTTAGATGACGATATCTATTTTTCGCGATTAAATGAAAAGTGAAAAATTTCAAGCGCGCGAAAACGCGATCGCTAAGTATGAATGCCGGGAAAAGCCCGTGAGGCGTCATTCTGGTTCCTGCTGCCGCAAAGTGAGGTGACCTTGTGGCGAGGACATGTGCGCCGCTAGGCGCAGGCTGCTAGCTGGTAGCACTTGGCTTAAATAAGGAATATTAATACCTTATCAAACGAAGAAAACTTTCCGATCTTAGCCAGTTTTAATAGGTGATTATTAAGACATGTTTCCCCTAGCTCTGTGCCTCGTGCATGCATTAGTAATCTCAGACGATGTAAAACCCCTATCTACTCGTATAGAAACTAGGTCCCTGTGACGTCACGTGGAGTGGAATCGCATGGGCGCCAATCTGGCCTTTTTCAAATGTGGTTAAAATTGACCATTAACATTCGTCTAAAATGGGATTTATGAAACCAAATAATTTGTATATGATGAATACACTAATGGTGGGCAACGAATCGCAATCAATGCCTTTCGTTTTCTTTGATGAAGGAAACTACCCTACTGTGGATGCTTTTCTCCGTCAGGTGGTGTATCTTGGTGCCCTCTGTGCTTCGGAAAGGTGGTTGCTTCCGCAGTTGGCGCAAAAGCTGTCTCTTTTGGCCATCGGAATGTCTTTCCAGAACGGAGGACGTCCGTACGTCAAAGGGGACTTCGCGAACCAGTCGCTCTTCGGCGCCATCTTGGCTCTGGCGGAGGCTAGACAGCGGAACGGAGAGGAATTGGAACTGCCGATGGGGAACGCGGTGCTGTTGGAATCGCCGTTGGAGAAGGAGGCTTACCTGATATCGTCAGTGCCCTGGTTGGGTGCCGAATATGGTTCCATATTGGCGGAGAACAAGATCAGAGATCAACTGCCATTGTTGCTGGAGTATTACAAGGACCGCGTCGTTGCCAAACTGCACCAGGAGTCTGAAGAGGTAATCCCTCATTCACATTACGATTGTTCCAGCGATTGTCGAAACTATCGTGCTTTCACACGACGATTGTTAACACCTGTGCTGCCCTCTAGTGCTGATATCTAAAGTGCACGGGAAATTGACGATTAGCAAAGCTGTTGAGGTATGCAGGGCCAAGATATTACTGTGCTCAGCGTGTATTTAACGAATAATTTTTCTTCCGCCCATATTCTTCCTTCCTAGGACGAATACATGAAAAAATTGAGTTTCAAGAGCTTTTCCTCTTTCTCTTGTCGCTTCCGTTTCCGGTCTCCCAGCGCCTAACCATTGTAAAGTGGCAACGTTCGGAACTACGTCAACTATTGTCAGGACATGTATTCACACGGCTAGTTCGGCCAACTATCGTTACGGCGATCACTCGGACAATCTTAATGCGAACGAGGCAGAAGGTAGATTGAGGGTGCCTTCAGAGTTCGGCGTTGCGTTGACGCCACGAGAGCTCCCGCCGCGTCACAGCAAATTTGGCCCTTCACAGATCTGCGTTGCGAAAAAAATGAAAGGCGAAAAGCGTCGGGTCCTATTAATCGGTCCGAGAGCATATCATCTTATGATTTGGAGACAATCGCACTGTATATACATGGTGTCCCATTTATCTTGACCACCCGAAATAACTTTTTGTCCAGATGCAAATTCAAAAATGTGTCAAGCAAATCGCTACCTTGGTTTGACAAGGTTCTAACTGACCTTCAGCTGGTTTTGAGAAAAACCTTGTCAAAGTTTTAAACTGCTCTATTTCTATTATTAATAGGAATTTGTTTTTGATTTTTGGCAATACACTAGTGATCCACTAGATACACTAGAAATTATTACTTTAATAAAATATGTTATTTTTCTTATTTTTTTACATGTTTGTATGAGTAATAAAATAAGTAGAATGCAGTTAGAACCTTGTCACACCAAATATTAGTTTTTTCACCTTGCAGTTGGAACTTTTTCACTGTTCTGAATCTGTTATTATTTTACATAGAGGAATAAAAACCGGTGAACTCATAGAGAAACATAAACTTAGTTATTTTGACTGAAAACACCAACTTTTGCAAAAATGTCGGTTAGACCCTTGTCAAACCAAGGTAGCGAAATGTTCATTAGCCGTCAGGGGGACATTAATCAGCATCAGCATTAATCAGCATGCCTTCCTTGTAGCTTTGTTATTCACAAAGATATGAACAGCGGTATGTCTTTTTTAAATGGCACCCTGGACGTGGACGCGGTTGTGGTCCCGGCCTCGAAGTGACTTTTGTGTTATGTTTTGACTTGCTTGTCATTTGTTTACTGCTAACTCCAGTAAGTGGACGATCTTCTTATGTTTTCATAACGTTGTATTTATGTTAATGGTCCACTTTGCTACATTCCTGAATAAGTCTTTTGGAGAGGAAATGAATTGCCGAATAAAAAATATAGGGTGCCATATAAAAAGACATACCGCTGTTCACATCTTTGTAATTAACAAAGCTACAAGGAAGGCAGTCATGCTGATTAAATGTCCCCCTGACGGATAATGAACATTTGCTTGACACGTTTTGAAATTGCATCTGGACAAAAAGTAATTTAGGGTGGTCAAGATAAATGGGACACCCTGTTTATGTTGTTTTTTTACATTTTTGCGCAATTTTATATCTTAAAAATTCTTCTTAACTATAATTATCATTTGAAGTTAATGTGGTGACCATAATGTCGATAATCATGCATGTAATGACGGCCCTTGCCAATGCATTATTAAGACCTTCAAATTTTATTTCCTATCTCGGAATATATGGAAAATGACAAATTACATACACTCAGTGTACATGAGTAACGTGAAAAATTATCAGGAACATTCATTTATGATAACTGATGTTCAAATAGAGTGTCCCAGACATGTTATATAAATAAAATCTTCTACTAAGAAGGTTATTATATAGCACAATTATAAGATATAAATTTGCATTTAAACGACTGTAGTCACCAACAAGGAGCTCTCACGCTGTTTTTAGCTTTTGATGCGATTGACGGGTATATGTTATGCTAATGTATGCTCCTCAGTGATTGTAATCTAGTCTAGGGTTAACATTTGTCTTATGTTTGGGAAATATACGTAATATCTATGCTTAAAACTTCAACATAATGGTGAATAATGAAATTAATAACAAACGTCACTCCCATTGGAGCTTCTCCTGCATATTTGCACACCTATAAGCTTCCCGTAAACAAACACCAATTCGAAATCGCCGGCGAACTGCCGACTTCACGCAGAGAAAATCCGACACGATCAGATTTTTCTGCGACGACGCAGCAAACGGGCGACATGACGTCATCAATGGGGAACTTGCATGGGTCGTCGTTTGATCTAAAAACTATTTTGAATAAGTCAAATAGATATATTAGCTCGCAAATATACCTTAAGTTTCTCCATTCAACATCAAAAGAAATAAAAAAAATTGCATTTAAAATCGAGACAAATTTCTCTGAGCCGACCACTGCGCGAAGACACCCGAGCGTTGCCGAGGCCAGGCGTGACATCATAGGTGCCTAAACAACCGTAGGGAGTAGGGAAATACGCTGAGCGCATGGTGTAAAATTTGTTTTGAGGGATTATTTAGCTGCTCATCGTCACTTCATTTTGTTCTGTTATTCTTGGGCAAGTTTTCCTATTGCTGTTGTGCCACGATTATTACTTGGGATATTAATAATGCGACATCGGGATGATGAAGTACAAGCGTTTCACTTCGTATGTTTTGAGTAATCAGAAAATGGATGATAACTTTGCCGCTCGTTCGAATAGTACAACTGAAATTCATCCACATCTACATAATACCCCGCAAGATGCCTAAAAAGCGTGTGGCAGGGGGTGTTAGGACACCAGCCTTTTCTAAGAAACCAAAAATTGTTGCCACGACCCTCATGGAATTTGTTAAGACAAATTATTGCTATATTTCGGCGGCAAATCGATATGTAAAAGAAACTTGTTATACTGGAGGGTAACGATCGTAATCTTACGAGCCTTGCTGTTGAATTTGGCAACGCCGTATTAGTGGAGAAGGTAGTCCTATCCGTCCTACGGCACGAATTCACAGCAAAACAGTTTGCACACAATCCACATGTGAGATCGCGAATCGGTTCCGCTGCCAACACACACACACACACACACAAGCTAAAACCTATTTCAATAATATATGTAAATCCATAAACAATATACTAGCATATACCATAAAAATATAGTGGGAAATAGGCAAATACTCTTATCAAAAACTGGTGGTCACTGTCACATTCTTATATTCATCATGTTCAACTTTTAATAACAGAGCTCATTATGATGAAAACAACTATTTATTCACTGATTTAAAACCTTAAATTAGCCCACGTAAGTGACACAGGTGACTTTTATCACTACATACTATGTGTTGAAATAATAGAATAACAAACTTCACATACAGTTTTGATTTTTATAGCTTGATCGTGAAATGTAATATCTACGGTGAACAACGAAGGTGAACACGCCACTGACAATTTTTACTTTACTGTTAGACATTTATCGATAGCGTAATAGCACTTTTTACAATTCAATCACGATGGAACACTGATAACTCTTGGCCGATATTTTTTAACCTTTGTCGAACTTTGTGCATTACAACCACTGGCACTGTGATTATTAGCAGTAGCTTAACGGGAGATGTCACGTTGAAAAACGGCCTTGGCTCAGACTCCGACAACGATGTTATTTAGGTATTATATAATTTTTGGTTTAACTGCTCCAGTTTTATATTTAATGCCCTTAATTAGATATTAATACTATAAATAATACAAAATATGAGGGCTTCCGAGCCTCAATTGTTGGATATTTATGTTTAAATAGAAAATAATCAACACGTCTAACAAACGAAGTTCTCACAACTGCTGGCAACTATTACAAACAATCACAACAATTGCTCCGTGTGATGTTTAGGCACCTTTGACGTCATCGAGGCTTCGTCGGCAGTGGCTTGGGGGGTGAGGGAGTTTTTCCCGCGATTTAAAATTCGTTATATTTATCATTGAATATCTCGCGAAGGAAAACTCAGATATACATGCAGTTTTCTTTGTTGAATTCTGAAAATAATTTTCTCTCCGCCTACGAAATAAAAAAATTCATGCAAGTTCTCCATTCTTCATTAAGAAATAAACCAGAGTTGAGGATAAAATTTCCTTTTAAATTGACATGTTATTCATTGTTATGTCATGCACTGAAGTCCAGGTACAAATTTGTAGAGTTCAGCGGCTCATCATTTTGACGCCGACTATAGTGAATATATAATACAGCCCTAAGTAGTATCAATTTCTTCTTTTAATTTCTTAAGGACAACATTGTTTCACGAAAGCTTTTTTATTTCACTATTTTCTTTTTTTATTCCACTTTTAAATTATTTAATCACTTAAATCGCTGAATTACTGTTTGCAAATATGTCGTTTTCTCATAAACTACGAAATGGTTTTTGGTTATCTGCGCTCATATTTAGTGATAAAATCAATCGCTAATATTTTCTTCTAGACATTTTATAAAATAATAATTCAAGCTTTTTTTTTTAACTGTGCATTCCTAAAATTTCACATTGAAGGCCCATTAATTCTTTTTCTCCTTATCCTTTCAGGAGATCGGCATCTGATCGCAGTTTCAGCTTCGTGATAACTTGAAGACGGCGTATTTTTTTCGGAAACCTTTGATGTATGACCGATGCGAAATGGCCATATACAGACTGATTAGTAACGGGATTAGAGTCAGGTGTGAAGACAGGAGGGGGGGTCCGAACCCCCCCCCCCGAAATATAAGAACTGGGGTTGAGCCGATAATATTTTTTCCGATAACCAATACCCGATATTTAGTGCCGATAAGCGATATTTAAATCCGATAACTTGATCTGGTCCAATATTTCAATCCTAGATACCAGAGTATTAATGAATACTTTCTGATTTTCCTTGATGAGGTAAATACTAGGGGTGAGCCGGTAATTAATTCCGATATAAATACTGGCCGATATTGGACTATCGGCATATCGGTATCGGAGCACCGATATCCGATAATTTTTTCCTCTACCATAACGTTATCTATGTATTAACCTCATCAAGGAAAATCAGGAAGTTTTCATTCATACTCTGATTGAAATATTGGACGAGATCAAGTTATCGGTTCTAAATATCGGGTATCGGTACTAAATATCGGGTATCGGTACCAAATATCGGGTATCGGTACTAAATATCGGGTATCGGTTATCGAAAAAAAAGATTATCGGCTCACCCCTAATAAAAACACATTTATTTTTCACACATTCATTTAAAAGAAAACAAAACATTGAAAAATCATGAATTAAAAAAATTTTTTTTAAACAAAAAAATGTATCAGTTGAAAATCCATTACTTAGTACCCTGTTTATCAAAATGTTTCCCCCTCAATTTGGACCCCCCCCTTCCCCGAACGAAATTCCTGGCTATGCCCCTTATTGGAGTAAAAGCTGCCTTTTTGATGAACACGTGAGGGAATACCGGGTCATACAACAACATTATCATCCTCTTCTTTCTCTCCAGCTATTCCCGATATTCCCTCAATCTTCTTTCAATTTCTGAAGAACGAAAATGTTTCACGAAAGCTTTTTAATTCCTCTATTTTCTTTTTTATCCCAATTTTAAATTATTTAATTACTTAAATCGCTGAATTACTGTTTGCAAATATAGTTTTTTAAAATTACGAAATGGTTTTTGGTTATCTGCGCTGCGTTATGGCTGTGACACTTTCCGATTTGTACGCCAATAATTCGGCGTGCAAAATTGTTTAAATTATTGGGCGTTACGTAATGTACGACACGTACCAATATTTGCAACAATATTGGTATAATGGTGCTCTAAAGTCCCGCTAGAGAACGCCACTGTATTCCGATGATTTTACGTGTTATATGTCTTCGTATGATTTTTACGCTTCTATCAATATTAAGAAATAACTTCTTTCGTCCTCATTTTGGGAACTTCAAGCGAATTTTATGGCGAAGCGACAATGGTTTACAGCCAAACCGGATGTTTTGCGAAGAGCTTCTAGTTTTGGCCACTAGTAGTCGACAAGACTGACTTCTCATTGGAGATTCGCCGCGAGAAAATAGAACCTGTTCTGAAATCCAAATTGGGCAAGAAATCGTGTCCAATATTGTGAAAAGGATATTGGAATAGAAATTGTTTTGTGTCAGTTGGACTACAGTCCAACATCCAATGGATTGGCCAATAAATTGGAAAGTGTCGTAAGGGATTTAGGAATAGCCTAACCGGAATATGTATGTTGAAGACAAATTGCGCGTCGAAACTTTAACAATGGATAGCTGATGCTGGTGGCGTAGCGAATGGAGGGTCTGGGGGTCTGGATCCCCCCGAAATTAAAAAAAATTAATTTACTTCGTAAAAGGAAACAAAATATGGAATAATCATGACTTCAAAAAAATTTCTATGACAAATGAAGTTTTTTTTCGATTAATAAAAGTGTTAAAATTAATTTTAAACCTTCTACTTAGTTCCCTGTTTATCTAAAATTTCCCCCCCTGATTTTGGACCCCCCCCCCCGACGAAATTTCTGCCCAACCACCTGGCTAATCCCAAGATACTGGAACCAAATTTCTCGACAATTTTTTAGCGAAATAACGCCAATTCTAAAGCGCAGAAACTTAGAGCAAAGCGATCTCTGATTGGCCGCGAGTTTGCACTGTTGCCGGATGCCTTAGATACAAACCCTGTCGACACAACAATTTTGGCAACAATGCAGAGTGGTCCAAAATCGGAGAAAAAAACCCGGACAAAAGTCTAAAATAGCGTTTTTTGAGGTAGAGACTTGAAACTGGACGTATGTGCTCAAAAAAATAATTGATAATCATGAAACAAAAACTCATTTTTCATACATCTGATCCGTTGCTAAGACACAGGGGAACAAACACGACCAAATTTCCAAAAACACGCCCGATCTCATTTTTCTTCGAAAACCTTAGAAGTTAAGCTGCTCGTAGAGTTTTGGAAGGATTTTAATGAAGTGAAAAACATTATATGCCAGTAATATGGTACTTTATCTACATTTTCCATTATTTTTAAATGTTTTGATTTATATCGATGTGGTATAATGTCGCAAAATGGTGGCTCCATTTTTATGGCAAAACCTATGCCTGTCCATATACCTATGCTTATCAAGGCCACCATTCAATGATAAAGTAAGGAGTTTTTGGAAAGTTGAATGTGTGCAATAAATTTTTTAAAAAATTTAAAATTTTTATTTACAATCAATTTAAATAATATCTGGTGTGAAATGCCCTATGGTTGTCACCCCATACCCCCAAATAGCACTTTGCGATATAGAGTATCAGAAAGGTAAATGCCAAGAAAAGTACCCACTTCGTAAATGTATATATTTGTAAGTACTTGATTGTTGAAATATATGGATCATATTTAACATAGTATAACTATTAATGATTGTCTAGGTTAGTTACTATAATAAAACAAACAACATTGCAGATAGGCTAGTATTACAGTATTGTCTTGTATTTGAGACAGGAACATGTTAAATGTCCACCTCCAGATATTTTTACTGGGCACACTTTTCAACATCGCAGTACTCACAGTAAACTCACGGAAAGACGCCGAAATAGATTAAATCAATAAATAATGTGGATGCCTTTCCTCCTTAAATAAATTCATATTCTTCTTTCTTTAAAACACTTTCTTTATATCAATAAAGTCAACCAACTCTCATTTTGATAACTCGTCAACAAACCTGTATCCACAGCAACCGTAACGAAACTTATCACCGGTGGCTGCTGTGGCTTATTTCCAATGTGTGGCAATAGTTGCATATGTGTTTGGCAAGCCAAAGTACGGCTTGCCAGTTGACACCCGAAGTCGGGCCATAATATGGCAAGGTGTGGCTAGCCATAGCCATAACTGCCACAGGTAAACCACAACTCGGCCACACTGTGGCCATTTAATAGGGTAGTTTCCTTCATCAAAGAAAACGAAAGGCATTGATTGCGATTCGTTACCCACCATTACTGCATTCATAATATAAAAATTATTTGGTTTTAGAAATCCCAGTTTAGACGAATGGCAATGGTCAATTTTATCCTCATTTGAAAAAGGCAAGATTTGCGCCCATGCGATGCCTCTCAACGTGACGTCACAGGGACCGAGTTTTTATACGAGTAGATACGAGTTTTACATCGTCTGAGATTACAAATGCATGCATGAGACACAGAGCTCAGGGAAACATGTCTTAACAATCACCTATTAAAACTGGCTAAGGTTGGAAAGTTTTCTTCGTTTGATAAGGTATTAATAATCCTTATTTAAGCCAAGTGCTACCAGCTAGCAGGGTATTCTGCTACCTGCTAGCATCCTGCGTCCTATCAGCACTCAGAGCCTCGCCCCAAGGTCACCTCACTTGCGGCAGCGGAAACCAGAACGACGTCACACGGACTTTTCCCGGCATTCATACTTGGCCGTCGCGTTTTCGCGCGCTTGAAAATTTTCACTTTTCATTTAATCGCGAAAAATAGGCATCATCATTTAAAAATCTTAGGGAGCGTGAAATACGAACTCCAGGAGGAATAATCTTTCGATTTAGGCAGTAAAAAAATAATAGGAAACCACCCTATTACCATGTGGAAATATTTCGCGTCTTTATTTCTTCAACCCCTATCATCTCTATTAGTCAAAGTCTTCTTCGTATCATTCTCTGTATCAACTATGACTGCTATATCGCCCGCAAATGCTATCATACAAATTCTTTCTCCGTGGATATCTACACCCAAAGTTTACGAACGGCGTCAATTCCTTCCTGAGGACACCGATGGTAACACAATAGGGTGGTTTCCTTCATCAAAGAAAACGAAAGGCATTGATTACGAATCGTTACCCACCATTAGTGTATTCATAATACACTAATTATTTGGTTTTAGAAATACCGGGTTATGACGAATGGCAATGGTCCATTTTTATCCTCATTTGAAAAAGGCCAGATTGGCGCCCATGCGATTCCACTCCACGTGACGTCACAGGGACCTAGTGTCTATTCGAGTGGATAGGAGTTTTATATCATCTGAGTTTACCAATGCATGCATGAGGCACAGAGCTCAGGGAAACATCTCTTAATAATCACCAACTTATTATAACTGCCTAAGGTCGGAAAGTTTTCTTCGTTTGATAAGGTATTAATAATCCTTATTTAAGCCAAGCGCTACCAGCAAGCAGGGTACTCAGCTATCCGCTAGCAGCAAGGAGCTTAAAAGAATATTCTTCTTAGCTCCTTCGCTAGCAGCCTGCGTCGTATCAGCGCAAAGCCTCGCCTCAAGGTCACCTCACAAGGCGGCAGCGGGAACCAGAAATACGTCACACGGAGAGATTCCCCGACATTCATACTTGCCCGTCGCGTTTTCGCGCGCTTGAAATTTTTCACTTTTCATTTAATCGCGAAAAATAGATATCGTCATTTAAAAATCTAAAAGCGTGTAATACGTACTCCAGGAGTAATAATCTTTCGATTTAGGCAATAAAAAAATAATAGGAAACCACCCTATTCCCGCCGTTCAGACAGCCACAACTCCTCTGATGACACGACTGGACGCAGTTTGTTCAGAATCACCCCTAGAAAGAGCACTGCCGCACGGGTCTCTTTCCTGGGGATAACGAATTCGCCCCGATGCTGCTGCCACCTTTCAGTGCAACTAGAGACTACGTCGATCGTTGCCTTGCTCGCCGCACGAAGTCGTTATAAGCATGAAGATTAATTAATTCCGGAATCAATTCTCCTCTCTTGTGAGAATGTATATTGCTTTTATGGATCAGTGAGCACTCAGATTCGTCCAATAATGTATTGTGTAAACCTCCAGAATCTAATGTATCAGCTGACGAATATTTCTCGGGTTTGCATCCAGGTTAAAGCTTTTACCGTCGGCTTTTATAAAAGCTTTAAGCTGGATGCAAACCCGAGAAATATTCGTCAGAAGTATTCACCAGGAAAAAATAAAATCGTTTATTAATGTATCAGTTGATTTAACATTGAGTTTTAATGATGGGCATGGAATATTTCTTTCGATTAAAATTATTCAGTCGCCGACGGATTGACGTATTATTTTTGTTCGCAAAAATTGTTCCAGCAAAAACAATATGAAAATAGGGTAGTTTCCTTCATCAAAGAAAACGAAAGGCATTGATTGCGATTCGTTACTTAACATTAGTGTATTCGTAATATACAAATTATTTGGTTTTAGAAATCCCAGTTTAGACGAATGTCAATGGTCAATTTTTATCCTCATTTGAAAAAGGCCAGATTGGCGCCCATGCGAAGCCACTCCAAGTGACGTCACAGGGACCTAGTTTCTATACGAGTAGATGGGAGTTTTACATCGTCTGAGGTTACCAGTGCATGCATGAGGCGCAGAGCTCAGGGAAACATGTGTTAATAATCACTTATTAAAACTGGCTAAGGTCGGAAAGTTTCCTTCGTTTTATAGGGTATTAATAATATTTATTTAAGCCAAGCGCTACCTGCTAGTATGGTACTAGAATATATATATATTCGCTCATTCACCAATAATTTTCTGAATCACAAATTCATTCCGATTCAAGGGCTGTGTGGCCTGGTCGGCAGTTTGGTAATCGACAGGGCTCCCTGAACTTCTTGAAGCTTAAATATGAAAGCTGTAATAAAAAAATTCTCAGATTACTACTTGAAGAAGTTTTTATGCAATTAAAAAATCCTAATTTTTCATTAGCTTTATCATTTAAAATATACTCTGTGTAAAAAATTTATTTAAAAAATAAAATAAAGGTGTCAGAAACTATTGGAGAACCCGATTCTTTTTTTTGAAAGGGATATTCGTGTACGTCACACGTTTATGTAGGTTTTTTTTAGATTTCATTGCATTTTTAAGGAGATAATTCGCTGATAATAAAAGAAGACCATTATACATTATTAAAATATATCAGCTCTGAAATTATCACTTTTCATAGAAATTATCTTGCGAAATTGCTATTTTATATTAACTTTTATCTATTTGTTCAACAGCCAGAAAAGCGTCGAAAATCCATTTCCGGGTATCCAATATCCCAATTTTTTCGGAAGAGGACACCCGCATCCTCCGATAATAGGGTGGTTTCCTATTATTTTTTTATTGCCTAAATCGAAAGATTATTACTCCTGGAGTACGTATTTCATGCTTTTAGATTTTTAAATTACAATATCTATTTTTCACGATTAAATGAAAAGTGAAAAATTTCAAGCGCGCGAAAACGCGACGCGTAAGTAGGAATGATGGGAAAAAGTCCGTGCGACGCATTTCTGGTTCCCCCTTCCGCCTAGTGAGGTGCCTTGATCGAGGCTCTGAGCGCTGATAGGACGCAGGATGCTAGCGGGTAGCTGAGTACCTTGCTGGCTGGTAGCGCTTGGCTTAAAAAAGGATTATTAATATCTTATCAAACGAAGAAAACTTTCCGACCTTAGCCAGTTTTAATGGGTGATTATTAAGAGATGTTTCACTGAGCTCTGTGCCTCATGCATGCATTGGTAACCTCAGACGATGTAAAACTCCTATCCTCTCGTGTAGAAACTAGGTCCCTGTGACGTCACGTGGAGTGGCATCGCATGGGCGCCAATCTGGCCTTTTTCAAATGAGGATAAAATTGACCATTGTCATTCGTCTAAACCGGTATTTCAAAAACCAAATAATTTGTATATTATGAATACAATAACGGTGGGTAACGAATCGCAATCAATGCCTTTCGTTTTCTTTGATGAAGGAAACTACCCTATTGGGACCCAAATCATCTCAGACCGCCCCTGTTCCCGCAGGTGTTTATACATATTTTTGTATAATTTGGAACACTAATGTTTTTTATTGAGACATTCTTCTGTATGCACATACTTCTCAACATTAAAAAAATCATTTTTGACTTTATCATTGTGCTGAGGTGCAAGATTGTACTCCCATATCACTCGTAATAGGGTGGTTTCCTATTATTTTTTAATGCCCTAAATCTAAAGAGTATTGCTCCTGGAGTACGTATTTCACGCTTTTAGATTTTTAAATGACGATATCAATTTGTCGATTTCCTTAACCGAATGCATGGTGAACGACTGCCGATAAGGCTTAAGGTATTTATTGCACCCACCGGGAAAACACAACCATAGCTATCTGTATAAGTATACAGATAGCTATACTGTATAAGTATACAGATAGTTATGATAAACTTATTAAGCTTTATTTTAAACCTGACGTAGGCCACCTGTGACTTCTGCCAGCAGAAAATAACAGAATATTTTTTCAGGAAACATGGTTTGGATTATTTCAACCTTGAGATTAACAGCCCATATAAATAGAATACGATCGAAAAAAAATTCCACAGCGATATTTTCATTTAAAAAAAATATAGTCGTAGAGTAAATAACATGCCTAAGTAATTAAACTTTGGAACGTAGCTTATAGTACTATTAGTAAGTTGATATTATGATTGTATAAATAAATCAGTTGCGCCGACTCCATGGGCTCTGAGGGGGCCCGAGCCCCCTCAAAAATTCGTTACAGATGTGAGGAAAAAATGTGTGAGGCTTGTAGATTAGATAGAGTATCCAGATATCGAGATTCGAGTTATCAGGGTTCTGATGTTGATCATATGACTCTTCTAAAATGCTTAAAAAAACTTTTCTCTAACTAACTAACTCTCTACTTAAAAAATTTCCCGGGGCAAGATCCCTGGTTTCCCCCCCCCCCAATATTTAATGTAAGCCGTCATTCCAGTCAGCGATATGATAATAATACTTTAAATATCAACAAAAGAAGGACAATAGGGTAGTTTCCTTCATAAAAGAAAACGAAAGGCATTGATTGCGATTCGTTACCCACCATTAGTGTATTCATAATACACAAATTATTTGGTTTTTGAAATACCGGTTTAGACGAATGGCAATGGTCAATTTTAATCTCATTTGAAAAAGGCCAGATAGGCGCCCATGCGATTCCACTCCGCATGACGTCACAGGGACCTAGTTTCTACACGAGAGGATAGGAGTTATACATCGTCTGAGGTTACCAATGCATGCATGAGGCGCAGAGCTCAGGGAAACATCTCATAATAATCACCTATTAAAACTGGCTAAGTTCGGAAAGTTTTCTTCGTTTGATAAGGTATTAATAAACCTTTTTTAAGCCAACCGCTACCATCCAGCAAGGTACTCAGCTATCCGCTAGCATCCTGCGACGTATCAGCGCTAAGCCTCGCCTTAAGGTCACCTCACCGGGCGGGAGGGGGAACCAGAGATACGACGTACGGAGATATTTCCCGGCATTCATACTTAAGCGTCGCGTTTTCGCGCGCTTGAAAATTTTCACTTTTCATTTAATCGCGAAAAATAGATGTTGTCATTTAAAAATCTAAAAGCGTGAAATACCTACTCCAGGAGTAATAATCTTTCGATTACAGCAATAAAAAAAATAATAGGAAACCACCCTATTCACGTGAAGTCATGACAATATTTATTATTAATGATATTTTATTATAATACATAAATACAGGGATGCCGACTTACAAAAAATATTGTGGGTCCATACCGAGGTTATTTCCCGAGGAAATTTTATAATTAGTTAGTGTCAAGTATTTTTAAGCATTTTTGAAGAGTCATATGATCAACATTAGAAGCCTTGTAACTCGAATCTCGATATCTGGACACTAAAGGTAAATTCGGCGAGAAACATTTTTCCCTACACCCATAGCGAATTTTTGAGGGGCTCGGGCCCCTCAAAAATTCGCTATGGGTGTAGGGAAAAATGTTCCCCCCCCCCCCCCCCAAGCCCCATGGAGTCGGCGCCACGTATAAATATTCTTTTATTTGATTCATTTAATGAGTTATATGATGATAAAACCTTTTAATATCAACAAAAGGAAGACAGTTAGACAACAAGAAATGCTTAAAAAAAACTTAAAACTCACTACTTATAAAAATTCCCGGGGCAAGATCCCCGGTTTGGGCCCCCCAAATATTTTTTTGTAATTCGGTATCACTGTGATAAATTGCACTTCGGCCACCGGGGATGAACGTAGTAAGCCTCTTCACCATTCACGTGCGAATTTTCTTGGAAAATGAAGAACCTCACCCATTTGGAAAGCCCAAATTACTTTTAGACAACGATTGTCAGAAAAATGTCGCGCTAAACTTCAATTTTACTCAGAGTTGAAAAAGTTTTCTCAAAGAAAGTCGTGAAAGTGAGTTTCTTCATTTATATAAGAGGTCGCGGACTCAACTTCGCGTTTTGAGAATAAGACTGCAGGATTGAAGAAAAGGGACCATAGAGGTTTGTTTTGGCGTAGTTGATTACCTCTCTGTTGAAGTTGATAGTGATTATTTGAACGAAATGTCAATATAATATTAGAAATAGTGATTATTTGAACGAAATGTCAATATAAATCAACAACATTAGGTGTTGAAGTTTATAAATAATGAAATGGTTGTTAAGGGTAAGACAAAGTTGTTGACTAGTTACCAGTGCAGTTGAAATAAGTTAAAAGAGACAACAACATCGTGTTTAATTAAGAATAATAATTGAGTCACAATAGTCTCTATTGTTATGTGATTATTACATCATACAAAATTAATTTTTTTTGATGTGGGGGTTCTGATAAATCTCTTTTCGGATAATTAATATGGCTCTGTATAGCCTGTCTCCTGTCCTAACCCAACATATCCAGCCGACCCGGGGTGTCTAAACCGAAATAACTGATGGTAGTCGTAGTATTTAGAAAAAGCGTGTATTAATAGAGACATGAAAGGCTGCAACCATCGAGTTAATTTTACTGCAATGCGCCTTGCTATTCTCTCCACTCCCGTGACTCCATTGATTCCCGCCGGTCGCAAGAAGTAGTGGCGCTCAAGTCGCTAGAATACTTGTCCATACTCGTATCAGCCCGCAAGAGCTATTGTTATACGATTGTTATTAAAGTATTCTACCGATTAAGGTTAAATTTCATGGAGTACTTAAGAAAAGCTCATGGAAAATCCCCTTTCCATCAAGCACTTTCCTCTTCAATTCACAATAAGGCCTACTCCGTTTCATTCTATCTAAAAATCCTATTCTATATATCCTTCCCATCCCTCGTGTCCCTAACATTCTACCTTCTATAACACTGTTTTCAACATCCCCTCCTCGCTAAACACTCGCTCCATCCATACCTTCTGTCCCCTCTATATCTCATTCTAAAAGCTGCCTCTCCTCACCCACCATGTCCAGCACTTCGTCGTTCCTCCTATCATTTTACCTTCTATAACACTGTTTTCAACATCCCCTCCCCGCTAAATACTCGCTCCATCCATACCTTCTGTCCCCTCCGCATCTCATCTAAAAGCTACCTATCCTCACCCACCATGTCCAGCACTTCGTCGTTTCCCTAACATTCTACCTTCTATAACACCTTTTTCAAAATCCCCTCCCCGCTAAATACTCGCTCCATCCATACCTTCTGTCTCCTCCGTATCTCATCTAAGAGCTGCCTCTCCTCACCCACCATATCCAGCACTTCGTCGTTCCTTTTCCTTTCCGTCCACTTCACCTTCTCCATTCTTCTCCATACCCACATTTCGAATGCTTCCAATCTTCTCTCGTCATCTTTCTTAAGTGTCCACGTTTCCGCACCGTACAGCGCTACACTCCAGATAAAACTCTTCACTAACCTTTTCTTTCAAAGTCTTACATGATGAGCCTCGCAGAAGCTCCTTCCTGTTCAATAACGCCTCCTTTGTTAACGCGATTCTCTTCCTCATGTCCTTACTGCTGTATCCGTTTTCCTTTTATGTGCTGCCCAAATACTTTATATTCCCTATCTGATCACGTAGTTGACCACCCATTCATCGAGTGTCACATTCCTAGCACGCGATAGTTCGCAAAACTTTGATATTTTGAGTGATCCGTTCGCCATATTTTTCGCAACATCGATTTTCTAACACGTAAACCTGTGCCTGAAAACCTTATTTTATATTAGGAGAAGAAATTAATTCTTTATTATTTATTTGCTATACACACATTCCTCTACACGTCAAGGTTGCTAAGTAAATTTGTTTACAATTTAATCTCCCATCCAACGCATCCACTAGAGGCTGAAGCCCTCTCGCTAACTGATTCTTTCTTCTTTATTATCTTAATAATCATTCCCTTCAGTAGAATGTACTTCCTCACCCCACTTATAAAAATTTAAGTTTCAAAAACAAGTTAAATGTAAATAGAAATCATTCGTCGCCTTAACAAATACAAAGTGGTTGAACTCGAACACAGAAATATCAAAGGGACAAAATAAAAAATTGAGATAATTATAAAACTTTAACATGACTTGGGGTAACTGAGTTACCCCGATACAGTCACGAAAGGGATAATTATAATAACAAATATTGAAATATAACTGCAGCAATACTTACAAGAAAAAATGAGCAATACACAACAATGATAATAACGAAATAAATTGCTATATGACATTAAACACGTTGAATGTGAGGTGTCCTTCATCTTATGACGATTGCGGTATAAGTTCAACAGATTCAGGCTTCAATAGGGAAATTGCATACTTTTTATAAACAGTATGCTGATATACTACAGTAAACACTTAGTACCGCAATATACTTTTTTCCGCTTAAAATTCAGTTTTTACCCTAGAAAATGACTCCCAAAAGTCTCCCGAGTTTCGCGGGCTAAAAAATACCGCCCCCACTAATCTTTGGCCGTGACGTCATAGTTCAGTACGAGTCCAAGATTCAAGCCCAGTAACTGCAGGTTTGGAAGAGCCACGTTGCGTTTAAAGGAGAACATGGCTGAAATAAGGAAAAATTACAAGTGGTGCATTGTCCCTCTGTGCAATAACACCCCAGAAAAAATTTTCGTCTGCATTCCCACGGAGGAAATTAGAAGAAAAGCCTCGATGCATATGCATATGCCGTCTGTTGGGATGAGCGTTACGGAAAAATAAGAGTATAATAAACGGAATGATAAACCCGTGTGCTATGTGAGCGAAGATAACTTTAATATTAATAATATATCCATATTTCATTGACTGAATAACTTGAAACTGAGATTTTTCGATTATTCGGCCGCCGTAGAATAAAAACTCAACTTCACAACAAAAATCGAGATAGGTGTTTCTCGATGGTTAGGATGGACTCAAATTATTTATGGCACTTGTTCAATTTCAGTTACGGAAGGACATAGAAAATTCCATGATGTTTAAAATCAAGAGAGGAAATATGAAAATACAGAGCAACGTTGATCCTCATGCATTCGAGTGCCAGCCAAGAAGACAGCGTTTTCTTCTACTGTCGGCGTCAAAATGATGTGCCGCAGTACTTTGCAAATTTATATCCTGGCTTCACTGCATGCTATAATAATGAACTATATGTCATTTTAAAGGAAATTTTATCCTAAATTCTGATTTATTTTATTACAAAAAAATTGAAAAATGTATATAGACACGGCCAGTGCAATATAAATGACTCCGCGCACCGAAAAATTAGCCGTTTTGTCAACTTCATGAACTTTGCAACTCAACCTAAGGAAAACTACTACGTCTACAGCATTCATCTTCCACATTAATTTACACTCGTCAGTGCCGATTAATAAAATGGCTTTTGGGTATTTTTAGAACTTATATTTTGTTATAAATTAATGAAAATATTTAAACATCGTCTTGTCCCAAAGATAAAGGAAGTTGTAGATGGAAAAAGAATGGAATCCAGAGGTGGTCACAAAATATGAATCGCAGCATTCTTTGATTTTATTCTACGCCGGCTTGCTTTTCAGAAAAAGTTGAGTCACAATGAGGAATATTCTGCGGCCCTTGATTTGGAAACTGTGGAGATAGAGGACGACGTGTGGATCAGCAATTTCCATTTAGTTGGTTGTCAGGATAAACCAAGGATCCATTTAAAGGTTGTTAGGCTATCGTATAAAGATAGGACTGATGTGCACCACAGGGGAAATGGGATGTTTGAGGGAAAGTCAAACCCAAAATTGTCCAAAGAATGTGCAGTTCTATGTTGCTCTTTCCCAGTTAAAACCAAATAGAAATTGGATTGGGATGATATTTTCACCACGGGTTCCAGTGATAGTGAGAGTGCAGGTGATCATGGTCATCGTCGAAGGTCATCCCTCTTGGATTTCCGATACGGAATTTTTAAGTGACAACCGATCGCAATGACGATGAGCTCGCCTTTAGAGTAGGTTTCAGATATATCGTGAGAAAAGCTCCCAAAATGTATTAAAGACTCTGTTTGGAAAATATTCAAATTTTAATGTTACTTTAGGAAGGCCTTCTAATTACAAAAGTAACTTATTAACACCTGAAGACGTTGTATTTATTATATTAATCAAAATGCGATTGACCGATTCTTTCTGCAGAATAGGAAGTGGTTTCGGGGTTTTGAGTTACAAGATGGTAGATTGTGTTGGAAGTTCGTCTATATTATCGCTACTAAATTGAAATATTAATAGTCTGGCTTCCTCAGAGCTTCCTGTCGCCCTCCAGGCAAGGTATTTTTAAGTTGAAAGTATCATCGACAGCTTCGAGGTGGAAATAAGTTCACCGTAAGGCTCTCTACCGGACTGCCAAAAGAATACACATTTCACATGAGTATACGCTTTCGCCAATGTTATACGCAAGTCTCACTTTGTTATGAACTATAAAACATTTCAGATGCACATCGGTTGGTTCCTTTAATTGCGACGATGTTTCCCGGGCGACCACCATATCGAATTCCCATCGTAAAAAATGCCCCAGATATGATACGCTAAATTTTTTTCGCGTATAGAAGCCGATATTCACTTTTAACATTGTTTCTTATGGGATATATGTTTCGATTAACGTCATTTCGTTTATCGTCACATTTTTCAGGAACGGTAAGGGACGTTAAACGAGGACTCACTGTACTGGAAATGCCTCACAACCAAGCCGTCGCTTGTGTCCAAATACCTATGCTGCTTCCTTCGCTTCCTCGTACTGAACTATGACGTCAATTTGCCGCTAGCCAATCATCGGGCGTTTTCGAGTCCCACTCGTATTTGAAAATTCTCTTGAACTTTAATGAATAAAATATCGCTAACGACATCAAAAAGTAATAAAAACCTTTTCACTGTGAAACGCAAACATGTATTTCTACATGATTTTGGAGCTCACAACTGTTTCTGAAATGTATGCAAGTTCCCTATTGGTGGATGTTAGACATATTTAAATTAATAAAAGATCGTTGCACTTTTCCACAAATATTTTTACTGCGTACAACGCGTTTCGGCTCGCTGATCCATCGTCTGGTACAAGACTTGGACCGGAAGATCTTTTACCAGATGATGGCTCAGTGAGCCGAAACGCGTTTTATGCAGTTAAATATTTTGTGGAAAAGTGCTACCTACGATCCAGTATACGCACAAGCATCTTTTATATTATTTCTACTGTATAGATACCTTTTTCTCAACTTATACGCAACCAAACTCTACAAATGAGGTACCAAAATGCACAGAATTTATCAGAGAACATGCGACGGCATATCTTACTTCATAAATATTGCTATTGTTTCCTAAAATTGGTTTTTAAATAAAAAAAAATAAAAAACGGTAAATATTCCTGACGTTAACGGCGCACAAACTGATATATTTGTTCATTTGCAACAATATCTCGCATTCTTTAAGTAACTATCATCAAAATGTGGCTGATTCCACATTAAAGTCTCCTGTTGATACGTAAGTATGAGTCATCATGTGCGTTTAACAGAGGGTAGTGTAATTACTTCCAATGTTGCGTTTAAAGAGGTCCTCTGACCTCAATTTGTACATGAACATTCCAATTAAATGTGTGCATAAGACCCAGCCTTTTTTTCTACATTTTAAAATAAGAAACGCGCCTATTCCTCTGTGGACTTACATTGAAAAGAGCGGGGGAAGCCCCCATGGGAGCAGGCGCATCACGCTCGTCTTTTATTTATTAAAATTATGGCATACATATATAAAATACATACGTGATAGATAATGGAAAAGACGTTAGTGAGAAATACATAATATATGCAAATGCATTCAAAAATGGTTTAAATGCATATCAATTACACAAAAAAAATATTTAACTCCGCCAAAGCTCGTCACAATGCTATCACGCTGAAAAAATTCATTTGAACTTTAAAAAGGTCTTGAACGGAGCCATGAACGTATTCATCACTGATTTGGATTGAGGCATATTTAAGTCTTTAGCCTCTGGGGACATTCTACTGAAGACAAGAATGATTAAGATATAAAAAACAAAGAAGAAGCCAGGAAGAGGGCTGCAGCCTCTAGTGGATGAGTTGGATAGGAGATTCAATTGTAAACAAATTTACTTAGCAACCTTGAAGACAGGAAAGTGTGTATCACATAAATAGGAAAGAATTATCTGCTTCTCCTAATATCGAATAAGGGTTTAAGGCACTGCTTTATGAATTAGACAAGCGTGGAAGACAAAATCCATAATCTATAACAATGTTTATATTTGTGAATGTCGATAACTTCTATTAATGTCATGTTGCCAAACGGGGCCGCGCCAGGCCTGTGCTGGGTACCAGGAAGTAAAGTTTAGCGAGCAAGACGTGGCAACGCAGCTTTCGTTCGCTCCGGCGAATTTTTTTAATGCCCATACATAATCTATGCTGCATAAAAATCATGTTTTTTCGGATCATAGAAAAATTGCAAATAAAGTCAGACGTGTTTCTTTGTCTTTCGGGGTAAATTGCAGGACTAGATATTGTTTAAACATTTTCGTTATTTTACAACAAAATATGCGTTTTAAAAACACGCAAAGGCCACTTTATTAATCTAAATAAATGTTTGAAACATTTTGTATGAGATGAATGTTGTGGACGAAGTAGTTTTCCCTAGGTTGAGTTACAAAGTTCATGACGTTGACAAAACGGCTGATTTTATGGTGCGCGGAATCATTTATATCACTCGCGTGTCTACATTAGTGAGAAATATATAATATACGCAGAAGCATTAAAAAATGGTTTAAATGCATATCAATTACACACAAATAAAAAATATTAAACTACACCAAAGCTCGTCACAATGTTATCACGCTGAAAAAATTCATTAGAACATTAATAAGGTCTTGAACGGAGCCATGAACGTATTCATAACTGATTTGGATTGAGGCATACTTAAGTCTTTAGCCTCCGGGGACATTCTACTGAAGACAAGATTTTCATAAAGAAGACTACATTTCTCATAAAATAAAAATTTAATTACAATTGACAATAAAATTTCCTTTAAAGTGACATATCATTCATTATTATGGCATGCACTGAAGTCCAGATATAAATTTGCAAAGTACAGCGGCACATCATTTTGACGCCGACAGTAGATAGGGTGCGTCACTAAAGTTTTATTATTGCTAATGTATATTTAAAAGTTTAAGTCACGGTTAAAACTTAGTCAGTTAATTCACAATGTTACTCAGTACTTTTTGAAATTGTAATTGAATTGATGCTCGTAAATGTTCACAAATATTTGAAGTTAACTATAGCTAGATACTTCTTTAAACTGTTACAAACATAATTATCGTTTCCAGTGTAATGCCTCGTTCACATTACGATTGTCCGAGCGATCGTCCTAGCGATAGTTGGCCGAACTAGCCGTGTGAATGCATGTCCTGACAATAGTTCACGTAGTTCCTAACATTGCCACTTTACGATGGTTTGGCGCTGGGAGACCGGAAATGGAAGCGACAAGAGAAAGGCGAAAAGTTCGAGAAGCTCTATTCACTCTATTTTTTATTCATGGATTTGTCTTAGGAAGGAAGAATATGGGCGGAAGAAAACTTGATCGGTAAATACACGTTGAACACAATAATGTCTTGTCCCTGCACCCCTCAACAGCTTGGCTAACCGTCAATTTTCCGTACACTTTAGATGTCAGCACTAGAGGGCAGCACAGGTTATAACAATCGTCGTGTGAATGCACGATAGTTCCGACAATCGCTGGAACAATCGTAATCTGAACAAGGCATTATTGTCAATGTATATTTAAAAGTTTAAGTCACCGTCAAAAGTTAATCAGTTAGTTTAAAATGCTACACAGTACTCTTTGAAATTGTAACTGATACTCGTAAATGTTCACAAATGTTTGAAGATAACTATAGCTAGATGTCTCTTGAAATACTAAAACATAATTTTCATATCCACTGTAAGACGCTTATAAATATATTGAATCATAATCATGGGTACCAATTACAATTTTAAAAAGTATCCCGTTAACGTTATAAGTTTAGTTTCAGTTAAAAATATAGTTACTGAAGAGAATAATGACTAAGTTATTAAAAAAAGAAGAATAAGTCGGCTAGAGGGTTGCGACCTCTTGTGGATGAGTTTGATGGGAGATTAAATTGTAAACAAATTTACTTAGCAACCTTGAAGACTGGAGAGTGTAAAGGACATATACTTATATTTACTGTATACAAGTATATTTCCTGTTACAAGAATATTTACAGTTACGAGTATAGCTACAGTTACGGAGTTAGCTTCAGTTACAAGTATAGCTACAGTTACAGTTACAAATATATTTAATGTTACAAGTAAAGTAACAGTTACTTTCCTGAATTAGTTTTCAAATATATGCCGTAAGAGGCCTTTAGTCTGAGCCACCGACATAGCAGTTCCCCTTTAAAAATTGAGTTGGCTTAAGGCTTTTCGCGAACAGAACTCTGGGAAGAGTGGTAGAAGGGGGGAGACTACGTTCATATAATACATATCCCCTTCCCCTTTCTGCAGGTAGGAGAGGTGGGGGTAGAGCTGGAAAGGTAGCTTAGTTCTCATGCCATGAATACGCACACGGCCTACGTGGATGCATGGAAGCAATGGGTTTCGGGCCGCGAATGTCATTTTTTTCCTTCTCTCCGCGCGAGTCCGTTTAAAAAGGAGGTGGAGGGGGGATTGTTGGGAGGGAGGGGTAGGTCCCCCACTCCCTTTTCCCCTCCCCTTCCATCATACCTGCGCGGGACGGGTCGCAAACGCGTCCTCTCTGCGCAGGTAACACGTCAATATTTAAGTTGAACCCTCTTCCCATTCCAAGTTTCGAAATGGATTTCCTGCCCCCATTCCACCATATTTCTTCGCGGGAGTCGCGTGCCGCGGAGAACAGCGAGTTATAGCACGATGTATTCGACCTGTACGCATGGAAAGATCCAACATAGGTTTATTATCTTTTCAAACAGATATTTTATTAATATACATAAATATTCGTTCATTTGATTCATCTAATGAGTAATATGATAATAATGACTTTTGATATCAACAAAAGAAAGACAATTTACGAGTAGTCATAACAATATTTATTTTTAAAGACATTTTATCATTATACATAAATATACCTTCATTTTATCCATCTAATGAGTAATATGATATACATATTATTGATATCAACAAATGAAGGACAACTTACGCGAAGTCATAACAATATTTATTATTAAAGACATTTTATCATTATACATAAATATTGGTTCATTTGATTCATCTAATGAGTAATATGATATACATATTATTGATATCAAAAATTAAGGGCAATTTATGTGAATTCATAACAATATTTATTATTAAAGATATTTTATTATTCTAAATAAATATTCGTTCATTTGAAACATCTAATGAGTAATATGATGGTAATACCAATTGATATCAACAAAAGAAGGACAATTTTCGCGAAGTCATTACAATATTTATTATTAAAGATATTTTATTAATATACATAAAAATTCCTTCTTTTGATTCATTTAATGTTACTCATGTAATGTGATGATAAAACATTTCAATGTCGGCAAAAGAAAGACAATTTATGCGAAGTCATGACAACATATAGTATTGAAGGTATTTTATTATTATACGTAAATATTCATTCATTTGTTTCATCTAATGAGTAACATGATAATAATACCGCATAATATCAACAAAAGAAGGACAACGTACGCGATGTCATAACAATATTTATTATTACAGATAATTTATTATTATACATGAATATTCATTCATTTGATTCATCTAATGAGTAATTTGATGGTAATACCAATTCATATCAACAAAAGAAAGACATGTTACGCGAAGCCATTATAATATTTATTATTAAGGATATTTTATCATTATACATAAATTTTCCTTCAGTTTATTCATCTAATGAGTAATATGATATACATATTATTGATATAAAAAAATGAAGGACACCTTACGCGAAGTCATATCAATATTTATTATTGAAGATATTTTATTATTATGCATAAATAATAGTTCATTTGACTCATCTAATGACTTAAACGATGAAAACACCTTTTAATATCAACAATAGAAAGACGTGTTGCGCGAAGTCATTACAATATTTTATTTTAAAGATATTTAACATTATACATAAATATTGGCTCATTTGATTCATCTAATGAGCAATATCAGTGATACCAACTCCATGGGGCCTGCGGGGGGCCCAGGCCCCCTCAAAAATTCGTTATGGGTGTGAGGAAAAAATGTGTCAGGAATGTAGATTTTCCTCAGAGTGTCCAGATATCGAGATTATAGTTATCAGGGTTCTAATGTTTATCATATGACTCTTCTAAAATGCTTAGAAAAACTTAAAACTCACTACTTACAAAATTTCCCGGGACAAAATCGCCGTTTTGGGACACCCCAATATTTTTTTTTTAAGTCGGCATCCCTTAGCAACATGATAATAGTACCTTTTAATAACAACAAAAGAAAGACAATTTACCCGAAGTCATAACAATGTTACAATGATAAATGGATCAAGAACGTTTGGTCCTGCTAAGCCATTTAAGGCTTGTCAGAAGGTGCCGTGTTTAAACTAATTTGGTGATCGGACGTCTGTAAAGGAAATTGTTGAGAATAAGCAAGGAATAACGATTGTACTATTTATTTTTATTAATATATTATGCATAATACATATTTTCTTCATGGTACAAATGACAATTTTAGGTAAATTTTTACAAAAAGGTCATTGTAATGTGAAATTTGAATGCATACAAATGTAATATATAATATAAAAAAAGTTATAATGATAATCCTCTTTGATATCAACGAAAGAATGACAAAGAGAACAGCAATTTGTGCGAAGTCATGACAATATTACCATAATATACGGATCACGTTGGTTTGGTCCGGATAAACCATTTGTGGCTTGTCAGCAGGTGCCGTTTCCAAACTAATTTAGTTATCGGACGTCTTTAAAGCTAATAGCGTAGTTTCCTTCATCGGAGAAAACGAAAGGCATTGATTGCGATTCGTTACCCACCATTACTGTACTCGTAATATAAAAATTATTTGCTTTAACAAATACCGGTTTAGACGAATGGACATGGTCAATTTTAACCTCACTTGAAAAAGGCCAGATTGGCGCCCATGCGATGCCACTCCACGTGACGTCACAGGGACCTAGTTTCTATACGAGTAGATGGGAGTTTTACATCGTCTGAGATTACCAATGCATGCATGAGGCACAGAGCTAAGGGAAACATGTCTTAATAATAACCTATTAAAACTGGCTAAGGTCGGAAAGTATCCTTCGTTTGATAAGGTATTAATAATCCTTCTTTAAGCCAAGCGCTACCTGCTAGCAGGGTAATCTGCTACCTGCTAGCATCCTGCGTCGTATCAGCACTCAAAGTCTCGCCCCAAGGTCACCTCACTTGCGGCAGCGGGAACCAGAACGACGTCATACGGAGTTTCCCCGGCATTCATACTTAGCCGTCGCGTTTTCGCGCGCTTGAAAATTTTTACTTTTCATTTAATCGCGAAAAATAGATATCGTCGTTTAAAAATCTAAAAGCGTGAAATACGTACTCCAGGAGTAATAATCTTTCGATTTAGGCAATAAAAAATAATAGGAAACCACCCTATTGAATCACCAGTTCCGTAATTTTGGTGATTGCACTGAACAGGTGTGCAACCGTGAATTGTCTTGGTGAAGTAATAACATTTTCTATTTCAAATATGGGCCCTTTTCTTGATTTTTGAGATCAACCGGTAAAGACTCCTGGAGTAATCCTCCAGGCATCTCCTGGGTAAAGACTCCTGGAATGATAATAAAGACTCCTGGAGTACGCATTTCACGCTTTTAGATTTTTATATGGCGATATCTATCTTTCGCGATTAAATGAAAAGTCAAAAATTTCAAAAATTTCCGGATGCCTGTGAAGTGAAGTGTCCAACGCCGAAATGATTGAGAAAATTCGCGATTTGATTGTCAGAGATAGACCAATCTAAGTGCGCGATATAGGTAAGACCACAGGCATATCGCTATGCACATTTTTTTCGAATTCGCACGGAAATTTGGGTGGGAAAAAATCCCGTCAGGACAGCTCCCGCGATTTCTAAAAGGTGGAGAATAAACGCAATCGTGTGGTACACTCCGAGGTTGATACGTACGTCGTTTTTCCTTCGCCATCCTGAGGATTTTCTGCGTCGATACATATCTTTTAATGAAATATGGATTCATCACTAGACTGCAGACACAAAAAACGCGTAAAACAATGCAATAGGGTAGTTTCCTCCATCAAAGAAAACAAAAGGCATTGATTGCGATTCCTTACCCACAATTAGTGCATTCATAATATACAAATTGTTTGGTTTTAGAAATCCCAGTTTAGACGAATATTAATGGTCAATTTTATCCTCATTTGAAAAAGGCCAGATTGGCGCCCATGCAATGCCACTCCACGTGACGTCACAGGGACCTAGTTTCTATACGAGAGAATAGGAGTTATACATCGTCTGAGGTTACCAATGCATACATGAGGCACAGACCTCAGGGAAACATCTCTTAATAATCACCCATTAAAACTGGCTAAGGTCGGAAAGTTTTCTTCGTTTGATAAGGTATTAATAATCCTTATTTAAGCCAAGCGCTACCAGCTAGCATGGTAATTAGCTACCTGCTAGCATCCTTCGTCGTATCAGAGCAGAGCCTCGCCCCAAGGTCACCTAATATACATAAAAATACATTTATTTCGTTCAATTGATTGATTTGTTTTCTTGACAACTGCATTAGATTGTGAATTTACAGTAATTTACACATGGATAACTTTTCTTAACACACACACTTTCATAACACGCTTTCCCTCGAAACGCATATGAATTACATACAATATACCTATATTTGTTTGATAAGGTATTAATAATCCTTATTTAAGCCAAGCGCTACCTGCTAGCACCCTGCATCGTAGCGGCGCACACATCCTCGCCCCAATATTACATCACACGGCGACAGCTGGAATAACCTCAAACGTGTTTTTCCCAGCATTCATACTTAGCCGTCGTTTTTTCGCGCGCTTAAAAATGTTCATTTTATATTTGGTGTGTGAATAGGTCATTTTTTTTCCGTACACCCCCTCATTTTATGCTAATTAGTTTGAAAACGTATCCTTTGAAATATTATTGCAATTGGATGACGGGAAGACGTGCCGCATCGCACTCAAATTTGAGAAATTTTGACATTTTCGACTGTTTTCAAGATATGAATGGCGATTAGAAGGCGCTGGTATTTTTCAACTGATTTTCTATGGTAACTAAGGATACAATAGACGTTTTACATGCTGCATCTAAAATATTTTCCAATTGTGTTTAGTGGTTCCCGAGATAGGGCCCCTAGAGTGAGCGCGTGCCACCCCTGGCAGACATTTTGGTTGAAACGCGGGTTGCCTATGCTAAATTTTTATTGATATTTCTCATACATCGTAAAACCATAGAATTCTAAAGATAAACTTTAAATTTCGTCAATATAACCTTGAGTTCCACATTTATCGCTGTTTATGGCCAAAACGGGCTTGTATTTGGGCTTAGTGATTTTTTTCTCCGTATGTTTTGAAATATTTAAAACAGAGGAACTTTAGTGTGCGAAGTATTTCCTATCTCCGCGTCGAAGACACTTTTTTTAAATCAGATGGTATATACAGGGTGTCCCATTTATCTTGACCACCCGAAATAACTTTTTGTCCAGATGCAAATTCAAAAATGTGTCAAGAAAATGTCCATTAGCTGTCAGTGGGACATTTAATTAGTATGATTGCCTTCCCTGTAACTTTGTTATTCACAATGATATGAATAGCGGTATGTCTTTTTTAAATGGCACCCTAGATGTGGACGCGGTTGTGGTCCCGGCCTCAAAGTGACTTTTGTGTTATGTTTTGACTTGCTTGTCATTTTTTTACTGCTAACTACAATAATTGGACGAGCTTCTTATGTTTTCATGACGTTATGTTTATGTTAATGGTCCACTGCGCTACATTTCTGAATAAGTCTTCATGAGAGGAAATGAAATGCCGAATAAAAAATATAGGGTGATTTTTAAATGACGATATCTATTTTTCGCGATTAAATGAAAAGTGAAAATTCTCAAGCGCGAGAAAACGCGACGGCTAAGAATAAATGCTGGGAAAAGCCCGTGTGACGTCATTCTGGTTCCAGCTGACGCCGTCTGAGGTGACCTTGGGGCGAGGCTCTGAGCGCCGATACGACGCAGGCCGTTAGCAGGTAGCGTAGAGTACCCTGCTAGAAGGTATCGCTTGGCTTAAATAAGGATTATTAATACCCTATGAAACTAAGGAAACTTTCCGACATTAGTCAATTTTAATAAGTAGGTGATTATTGAGAGATGTTTCCCTGAGCTCTGTGCCTCATGCATTCATTGGTAATTTCAGACGATGTAAAACTCCTATCTACTCGTATAGAAACTAGGACCCTTTTACGTCACGTGGAGTGGCATCGCATGGGCGCCAATCTAGCCTTTTACAAATGAGGATTAAATTGATCATTGCAATTCGTCTAAACTTGGATTTCTAAAACCAAATAATTTGTATATTATGAATTCACTAATGGTAGGTAACGAATCCCAATCAATACCTTTCGCTTTTTTTATGAAGGAAACTGTGTTTTATACTGTGGAATTTAGAAACCCGAATCTCTTCGAGGCAACTGTTTATGCAGTTCTATCCTGCTATTATCCCGCCCTAGTCTCTTCCGTCTCCGACTTCAATCAGACCTAGTATTCATTTCCAATGCCATTAACTCCCACTTCAATAGTCCTGATTTTGTGTCCTTCAATGGCGTGACGATGGGGGGGGGGGATTAGGGGATGTTTCCACCAAGGCCCAAGAGAAATCAAAAAATTGTTTTAAAATCTTGCCTTGATTTGATATACAGTGTGTCCCAAAAAGAGTGACCCGATTTTAAATAAGATTATTTATTAGGAGGAAGGGTTTAACATCTACATATTGTATACTAAATTACTCACAAAAGACAAAAGTTTATAAAAAACTATCATAAATGTTCAACATGTCCTCCATTGGCTGCGCGGACGACATCTAGTCGATAGCTGAATTCATCCCAAACTGAGCGTAAGGTGTCTTCTGTCACTGAAGCTACAGCGGCTGATATTCATGTTTTTTGTTCGTCAATGTCATGACGTAAGGGAGGAACGTAAACACGCTGTTTAACATTTCCCAAAAGGAAAAAATTGCATGGGTGTTATGTCCGGGGACCTAGGAGGCCAAGAGTGTAAAGACTGTTCTCGCGATCCTGTACGTCGTCTTCAGCGAGACTGGCTGCACCTTATTGTTAGACCTAATTGTTAGAACAATGGTCTAAAGGGTCGCACGCTCCACATCAGCGCTCGTAGCGACATTCAGCGGATTTTTCTAAAACTCTAAACAATGCCGATCACATATGGCGCTGTTTCGCTTGCCTAGTGACATTTGTTTCAATATTATTACGAGTTAAAATCGGGTCATTGTTTTTGGGACACACTGTATAATAAATGCGTATGCTTAATGTGAAATTTTAAGTGCCAAAACGATGTAAAATGCATTTTCAGGCATGGTATTTCTCAAAATTTTTCCTGAACACCCCGTTTCCTGGGGGGGTAGCCCCCACAAACCCCCTTTATCACCCCCAAAGCCCCCGAATTCCCCTCGCAAATCATATTCCTACTTATGCTACTGGTGTCCTCCTTCAACATTAGAGTAGCTTCCTTCCACACTCGTTCTACCTCTCTACTCCACATGCCAACATACTTCGGTAGATCAGATCACGTAAATAAAATAAGAGAGATTGACGGTAGAACAGACCAATTGATAATGTCATTTTTCCACGACCAATATGAGACTCACAAATAGATTAGACGACTTGCAGTGTAGTTAATGGTCAATTTTAACCGCATTTGAAAAAGGCCAGATTGGCGCCCATGCGATGCCACTCCACGTGACGTCACAGGGACCTAGTTTCCATTCGAGAGGATAGGAGTTATACATCGTCTGAGATTACCAATGCATGCATGAGGCACAGAGCTCAGGGAAACATGTCTTAATAATCACCTATTAAAACTGGCTAAGGTCGGAAAGTTTTCTTCGTTTGATAAGATATTAATAATCCTTATTTAAGGCAAGCGCTACCAGCTAGCAGGGTGCTTTGCTACCTACTAGTAGCCAGCATCGCAGCGGCGCACAATATCCTCGCCCCAAGGTGGCCTCAGACGGTGGAAGCGGGAACCAGAATGACGTCATACGGAGTTTTCCCAGCATTCATACTTAGCCGTCGCGTTTTCGCGCGTTTGAAAATTTTCACTTTTCATTTAATCGCGAAAAATAAATATCGTCATTTAATAAATCTAAGAGCGTGAAATACGTACTCCAGAAATAATAATATTTCGATTAAGGCAATAAAAAATTATAGGAAACCACCCTATTTAATTCAAACGGGTTAATTTTCCAATTAGATTGGCATTCGCAATGACAGTCAATAAAGTCTGAAGGCCAAAACGATGTCCGTTTGTGGCTATGATTTGGGCACACCGTGTCATTCACACGGACTTGGCATGTTTTGCATAGGGTAAAACATCGAGATTGTTTGTGTTAACTAAAGATGGACTCACTATAAAGACATCGTACACTCCATTGCACTGAGTGACTGATAAGGTTTTTTTTAATATACGTAATTTGTTAAATTGATGCTTTTGAAATTTATGGATTAAGATAATAAATATACAATGCACTAAAACAAATGAATGTTTAGTGTTTTGTTATTTCTACATGTCGTCATCGTTCATAGTGCTCCAATCCACTTTAATACATGTATCATATGCCCACACGCTTAAAATAAGTCAGTTATTTTCTCTTTGACTGCCAAAATATTCACTAAAAATAATTCATACGGCAAAACAGCATTTATTGGTTCAACTAGTTGACTATAGAACTTGATAAATACTGATACTTTGGCCAGTGGCGGATACAGATGGGGGGCGCAGGGGGCGCGCGCCCCCCCCTTGCGGTTCCGCCCGTATTGCCGAACATTGCAAAACCACAATTGCAACTTTTTCATATCATAAGGTGGCATTATCTTTTACATGTTTACAATCATTTTAAATAAAATTTTCTTATACTTTGGCTGTGACTTGACTGTGATCTTTTATTACGATAAAAGTAAAGACAACTCAAGATATGCTGCGCCCCCCCCTTGAGTTTTTTCTGTATCCGCCCCTGACTGTGGCCATGGTAATCCACTGTTGTTTTGTTTTGAAGTTGTAACGGGCTCATTCGTTTAACTCTTGTTTATTAGTGCACTTTAAATTGGTAATCTAGCTGTAAGTATACCATTCCATTCAACATAAAAATCAATACATACCTCTTTACGTGGGGAAAATAGACTTTAGTGCGGAACAGAGATATCTGTGGTCCGGAAGATAGCGCTACTCATACCACCACTGTGGGCGGTTCAAACAAAAGTTGGGGGTCGCCTACGTCGCTTAAGGCAGTATCATTCTCGGCCACCCGGTGGCAGTGGCGTCGCGCAAGGCGATGATGGCGCCCTTTGATACGGCAGATTGGATAACCACGTAGTGAGCACTAACTGGATTTTGAAATTTTTTGGAATATGGATTTAATTTTTTTAGATCATTAATTACTGAAGTGAAGACGACCTAGAATTAATATTTATCGAATAAAAAATGGAATTGGAATTTGAAAAATTGAATTTCTTGAAATGCATCATTTATAAATCAAATACTTTATTATTTGTATACGAACTCGACTTAGAGTTTTATGTCATTTATATTAAAAATATATGTTCCGAAATTTCGAATATTTAATGGACATTTTTATGTGTTATTATTTTATAGTGAAAAATTATTCAGTAAAAAAATTGAGTAAAAATTTATAAGATAAATAAAGATAATTGATCGACGTTTATCCACTTAATTTGCGAAATAATGGCTGCTGAGTGGATTCCAGAATAATATCAGTTAGCCATTGATTTTATTTTTATTGTATTTCAGAATTGTCGCGCGGTTATAATATAAAGTTAAATGTATAATTTTTTTAACTGTGCATTTGTCATAAATGTAACATATGTTTAGCCTACATTCCAAAGTACTTGGCTGTAGTATTTTAATTTCCTCGTGTACTTCACGATTATGGCTAATACACTTTATAAACACTTTCTATCAGATCTCCCAGCGAAAAACCTCGGGAAACACGACACCTAACCCCACCCACCAAAAATTTCAATACAATACCATTCTCTCATGCGCGTCGTGAACTACAATTATCGTCCATTATCACATGGGTCATTGTTACTCCTCCATCAATTGTTGCGTTAACATATAAGTCAACATTAAGTATTACAAGCAGTGACGGCGCTAGCAGGTGCGGGGCTAGGGGCGAACCTTCAGTGCGGGGCCCTTCACTTAAAATATTAAACTCTATACCTACTCCATCTACAAACTCGAGCATTCTGAATCCCTACCACTCTCTGGCTAAGTATGTGTTCCCCTCCCAAATTCAGACTTCGTAATTACGCCGTTATGATACCATCACGCAGTTGAGTTCAAAATAGTATAATACAAATTAAATTTATAATTATATTTATTCATAAAATTATAACGTAAAATAAACATAAAAAGCGCACTTTTTACTTTAAATTACTGCATTATTATTCCTTTTTCATAATATTATTTTTTGTCTTGCACGGACTTAACAATACAGTAATAGTTGAAATTGCGTTTTCAAACTATCGTATATTTTAATTTCTTTTCACGAACGCGGGGCCCGGGGCAGTCGCCCCGGTCGCCCCGCCCTAAGGCCGGCTCTGATTACAAGGGTCTTGAAATACTCTTATGGAGTCCAGTTCGTTATTGAATGGTTCGGTTTGAATCGTTTTGATTTTATGGTTTAATAGTTTTATCCTTCTTGTATCATGGGCGTACCCAGCGAGGGGTAGGGGGGGGGGCAGCTGCCCCCCCTAGAAGCAAAAATTGCAAAAGTCTTTAAGCAAAATCAGTACTGAATTGAAACGAAAGTATTCAACAAATTTTCTTTAAACCCACGAAAAATGATATATGTATTAGTATAAGATATGTAACTAATACAAAACTATTTTTTCAACTATTCATTTATTATTTATTCATAATTTATTTATTTATTTATTTAGCTTGCCCCTCTAGGTATGATCCTGGATTCGCCCTTGGCTTGTATCTTATATTGGTCGTTTCGCATTGTTGCCAAGAAGTTATTATGTTTAGAATAAATAAACATTCATTCGAGCTGTAAAGGTATTATAGTGCTCATTGCTTCGAATCCGCTGAGTTATTCAACTCTTTTTATATTCATTAATTGTTATATTAACATTTAAGTCAGCATTAAATGTTAAAAGGGTCTTGAAATACTCAAATGGCGTCATATTCATTATTATGTGGTATAGTTTTATTCGTTTTGACTTTATAATTCTATAGATTTTTCATGCTTGTATTTCATATTGGTCGTTTCGCATTGTTGCCAAGAAGTTATCATGTTTAAAATAAATAAACATTCATTCGGGCTGGAATTACGATATAGTGCTCATTGCATCGAATTCGCTGTGTTATTTGACTCTTATTATTTTAATTAAGTCATTTGAACACCCGTAAGAACCTTTTACCTCCTGAAAACAGCCCTTTTTATAGTCTCCGCGGTCTTTTAAGTTCTGCCTCGCGCCACCAGATGGAGTCACTGGTGGTTTTTCTCGACGACCGAAAGGAGGGGGGTTTGAGTTTCTCCCGCCCTGGGAGGTGGGGGGGGGCTGACGTTGTGTGAGCACATTGTTGCGTTGGAGTTGGTGTACGTCCCATCTGGGAATCGACCAATGGGAAGCCTGCATTTCCATTTACTCGCCCTACGTCACGCGGGGATATTAAGAAGGAGGGGGGGAGGGAGGAAAAATGATTTTCGAGGAAAGGGGGGTGGGGGAAGGGGGGTTGAGAGAGGTTTTCCAAGGTATTGTGGGAAGGGTTGTCAGAGAAATTGAAAATGCAGCCGAAGAAGGAAGCTTTTTCATCCGACCAACGCCCTCAGGGGAAACGTATTGAGTTGATAAAGCAGTGTAAACACTATGCGAAATAGTATATGAGATACTTATTCCGTATGAACGAGTGATACAAGACCGCATACCGAGTAACGAATACATATATTAATGCTAGATGACCCTCCTAACGTTGTTCTGGCATTTGAATTATTTACAGGGAATATTTTGGAATTAAAAGTAAAAAAAAACTAACTTATCGTAAGTGTGTGGGAATATGGTACATGACTCTAAAGGCCTGTTTACACGGTACATCAACACGTACGGGTTAATGTCTAAATGTATGAACGCCAAAATGCACCGTGTAACCACCCAACTTGTGCGAATGCATGCACAGAAAATAGAACCTGTTCTAATTTGTTTAATGCATTCGTACATGTTCCGTTCCGGTCCACAAAAATCATTCACGCAAACAGGCATTAACTCGTACGTGTTAATGTATCGTCTGAACAGACCTTAAAGGCCGTTTTACACGGTACACGGAATTGCGCAATCTGACGTACGTGCGAAGGCGCAATAAAAATTGCGTCGTGCAAAGCGGTGAATTGCTAGAACACATGCGAGAATGCGTGGATGCGAGACGGCAAAATAGCACCTGTTTTTAATTTCGTTCATGCATTCGCGCAATTCCACGCCATTTTAGAAATTAATGCAGCTCTAACCTGCGCAATTCCGTGCCCCGTGTAAAACGGCCTTAAGTGTAATGGCGCTCTGTGAATTATGACGACCCATAAAAATAACAAAACACCAATCATTTATTTTTTTTAAATTCATTGTACTTTTGATGTCTTAATCGATAAATTTTCAAGTACACATCTGTCACAAATCATGCGATAAAAAAAGAAACATTATCAGTCTGCTGGAGCAATGGAGTGCACTACATCTTTGGTGAGTCGATCTTTAGCCAACACCATCAAACTGGATGGTTTACCCACGCGAGAACATGCCACGTATAATTTTTTCGTGTGAAAAACACGGTGTACCCAAAATCTAAGCCACAAAGCGACACCATTTGGACATGAGATTCACTGATTGACATTACGAATGTCAGTATAATTGTAAGTTCAACCCTTTTTAATTCAATAGTGTAGTTTCCTTCACCAAAGAAAATGAAAGGCATTGACTGCGATTCGTTACCCACCATTAGTGTATTCATAATACACAAATTATTTGGTTTTAGAAATACCAGTTTATACGAATGGCAAAGGTCAATTTTATCCTCATTTGAAAAAGGCCAGATTGGCGCCCATGCGATTCCACTCCACGTGACGTCACAGGGACCTAGTTTCTACACGAGAGGATAGGAGTTATACATCGTCTGAGATTACCAATGCATGCATGAGGCGCAGAGCTCAGGGAAACATCTCTTAATAATCATCTCTTAAAACTGCCTATGGTCGGAAAGTTTCCTTTATTTAATAGGGTATTAATAATCCTTATTTAAGCCAAGCGCTACCAGTTAGCATGGTACTCTGCTACCCGCTAGCATCCTGCGTCGTATCAGCGCTCAAAGCCTCGCCCCAAGGTCACCTCACTTGCGGCAGCGGGAACCAGAACGACGTCACACGGTGTTTTCCCAGCATTCATACTTACGCGTCGCGTTTTCGCGCGCTTGAAATTTTTCACTTTTCATTTAATCGCGAAAAATAGATATCATCATTTAAAAATCTAAAAGCGTGAAATACGTGCTCCAGGAGTAATAATCTTTCGATTTAGGCAGTAAAAAATAACAGGAAACCACACTATTGGCAAATCTGTCGGAATAATAGGGATTGGTGGAAGATATATATGTTCTCCTTGGAACCTGCCATTCCAAACGCTGGATTTGACAACGTTTATCGTCAGGGATGCCGGCTTACAAAAAAAATTGGGGGGGTTGACCAAAACGGGGAACTAAACATGGGAAATTTTATAAGTAGTGATTTTTAAGTTTTTTAGAATAGTCATACGATCACCATTTGAACCCTGATAACTATAATCTCGATATCTGGACACTCCGGGGAAAATCGACAAGCCTGACACATTTTTTCCTCACACCCATAACGAATTTTTGGGGGGGCTCGGGCCCCCTAAAGGCCCCATGGAGTCGGCGCCACTGTTTATCATCAATTTTTAACGACTAATCGCGTGCCATTGCAAAGCCTTGGTGGGTTCAAATTACGAAGCAAAGTAACTGGAGATCCAAAATTTCAGTTGTAAATGGTGCGATAAAATGTCTGGAAAATCCAATGAGTTCAAAAAATCTGCTGGATAATTTACAGCTTCGTTGGTATCGCAAACTCTATCGATAAATTCGTAAGGCTAAACTTGGAAAGAGATGTCAAACACCATAAACAATACTGACGGTCGTCAAGGGGACAGCAAGCCGAAAACGTTAAAATTTCAGCAGTTTTTTGGAATTTGTTTTCTAAATTCACCAAAAATCAAGTGTAAAACGAAATTCTATTCCAAGAATAAGAATTTACATTTCTTTTTCTTTCCAATGGTATATGTCTCAACTTAATGTGATCATTATCACTAATTTAAATGTGCAAAAGAAAAAAGGTTTGCAGGCATTAGTAACGAATTTTACATGTATTTCTTATGGAAATGACTCAGGGCCCATTCCACGGCCTCACAGGCCCTGGAGAAGAACGAAAAATAGTTTACAACATATTATCAGTCCTACTGAACATATCCACCAAATTTCGTAGGAATAGGTCAAGCCGTTTCGAATTAGTTTGGAGACAAAAAAACGTTACACGATAATTTTATATATTAAAGAAGAGATTGATAATGAAAATTACCTGGAAGAATTGTGCGAAATAATTATTTTTGTCCTTATTCCTTTACATCATAAATCAACCATTAAAAATGGTTTAATGTAGCTCTCCATTCATCTTAAAAAAAAATATTTACGTATTTCTTTTGTTTTACTCCCTTAGTAATCTATCCCATGTAAGCAATAGCAGCTTTGGTATTATTTACTCATTGATTCACCAACGCTTTCAAGTTTATATTCCAGTTTTAACTGTTTATTATTAGTAGTAGTCATAGTAACAACGAATTCAGAGCTCCTAGTGACCTATACAGCAATCATGCGTGCATTGTGCATTTTTTTTATTCTTTATTCTTCATTCCATTTCATTCTGCTGTTCTTTTATATAAACGATTTTTTTCTCCTTCACATCCGTTATAATCTGGCCAATGGATTGGCTATGGGATTCTTTATATATTGATGGATAAATGCTTTCTAGTTCACGGTCTGTTATTGAGTATTTATTATTAGTTGTCATGGTAACAGCAAGCATTGTTCTCCCATAAGCCAACCCAGCAATCATGCACGAGGCAATGCACATTGCAGCAGACAATCCTAAGATTTGTTTGACGCAGCTCTCCATTCGATTCTCCTATCTGCAATCTTTTTAATATTTACGTATTTCTTTTGTTTTACTCCCTTAGTAATCCGTCCCATGTAAGCAAAAGCAGTTGTGGGATTATTCACTCATTGATTCACCAACGCTTTCAAGTTTATATTCCTTTACTAACTGTTTATTATGATAAGTTGTCATAGTAACAACGAAGGCAGAGCTCCTAGTGACCTACACAGTAATCATGCGTGAGTACAGTGGCGTAACTATAGTAATATACCTTAGGAATGGCGACCACTCACCCCAGGCAAAATCTGCTAAAATTTTAGAAATATTGTAATATTTCTAAAATTTGTGGATATATATTTTACATCATTTTGGCGCTTAAAATTTAAATTTAAGCAGATGTAGATATTATACGTGAAAACTAGACGATATTTTTTATTGTTTTTTTTTAAATTGTCTGAGTCTTCTCATATTTACTCATTCATTCTCTTGTAAATCCTTAATAATCCATTCCATATGAATCATAACAGTTCTGGGAATCTTTACACATTGTTACATTAAGGTTTTCAACTTCAAAGTCCACTATTAATTGTTCTATATTATTAGTTGTCATAGTAACAACGATCACAGAGATCCTAGCGGCCAACCCAACAATCACACATAACGAAGTGCATTTTACATGAAACAATACAAAGATTTTTCACACATCTTTCCTTTCCACTCTTCTACAGCTATAGTCACTGCTATACTTTCCATATTTACGATTTTCTTCTTCTTCTCAACATCCGTTATAATCTAGTAAATACGAATTAATAGAATGGCCTAAAATTTAGATGAATTTTCGAAACAAAATTTATATTCATCCATACATGGATATGATTTGCATAATGATGCGTTTCCAAAATGCTGAGAAAATCCGGTAACTGAAAGATTAACTTTTCAAAAGTTTGGTTGAATCTTTTATTTTTCGTCGTCACTTCTGATGAAATGCGTGAAAATATTCTGCTTTAAATTAAACAATGCATTTGGAACACATATGAATTGTCAGCGATTTGCACACACGACATTTTCAATTTGGGAGTGAGTATTATTGGTATCTATAATTATGGTATTACAGTGAGCGAAGTTACAAATTAATGAAAAATTATCAATAGGGTAGTTACCTTCATCAAATAAAACGAAAGGCATTGATTGCGATTCGTTACCCACCATTAGTGTATACATCTATATACAAATTATTTTGTTTTAGAAATCCCAGTTTAGACGAATGGCAATTGTCAATTTCAACCTCATTTGAAAAAGGCCAGATTGGCACCCATGCGATTCCACTCCACGTGACGTCAGAGGGACCTAGTTTCTATACGAGTAGATAGGAGTTTTACATCGTCTGAGATTACCAATGCATGCATGAGGCACAGAGCTCAGGGAAACATGTCTTAATAATCACCTATTAAAACTGGCTAAGGTCGGAAAGTTTTCTTCGTTTGATAAGGTATTAATAAACCTTTTTTAAGCCAAGCGCTACTATCCAGCAAGGTACTCAGCTATCCGCTAGCATCCTGCGACGTATCAGCGCTAAGCCTCGCCTTAAGGTCACCTCACCGGGCGGGAGGGGGAACCAGAAATACGACGTACGGAGATATTTCCCGGCATTCATACTTAAGCGTCGCGTTTTCGCGCGCTTGAAAATTTTCGCTTTTCGTTTAATCGTGAAAAATAGATATCGTCATTAAAAGAATCTGAAAGTGTGAAATGCGTACTCTAAGAGTAATAATCTTTCTATTTAGGCAATAAAAAAATAATAGGAAACCACCCTATTGAAGCGGCCTGTTGACCTGCGGGGAGGTACGGAACTGAGGATAAAACTTTAGCTGTGTTTAACTAGTTACATGTAAGTTCTTATTTAAAATAAAATGCATTGAAAATAATACATTCCTAATCCTAATAAGGTACTTAGAATTTTGGGTGTCACCTACAGGTGACGTTGGGAAGCTAAGCACATTGACGTACTGTACTTTTTGGAAAAAAGGCTGTATCGAGTATTTTCAAAGTCTCCATTATTTTCACAGTAGGATTCTTAAATTTTCATAAAGATTTCTTCCCTGCTGATAGTTTTGCTTATTATAAACTGTATTCGTTGACTGTTGTTTTGAAATATGGACAATAAAAATCAATATTAATATAGCGATACAGATATAAAGATCCGTGTTGAATGGTTCAACGGTTTCATTCTTCCGATCACATGATTCGATCAGGGATTTCAGTCAATTCCATCTCATCGATAAAAATGAATGAAAGACCGAAATGATTGAATCAGTTGATGAAAAATGTTCCAGAATATCTTCGAAATACCACTTCGCTTTTGACTCTTAATTACCGAAGATTATTTATTCAAGCTTAGCAACTGACTACAGTTACCATGGTGCGTTTATTGAACTCATTTTATGAAATCTTTCGATCATAATTCGATTAAGCCATGCGATATATTTCAATCAATAGTTTAACATCCGTCTATCGATCGGTGGTGATTGGTTCTACAGTTTAATTCATCTGATTAGATAATTCATTCAGGGATTTCAGTCAATTCCATCCCATCGATCAAAATGAATGAATTATCGTAATGATTTGTTCATTTGATGGAATCAGTTGCTGAAAAATATTTCTGAATATCTTCGAAATACCAAGTCGTTTTTATGTTCTTAATGTCAGGAGATTATTTATTTAAACTTAGGACCTGACTACCGTTTCTATGGTGCATTTATTGACATCATTTTCGGCAATCTTTCGATCGTATATCGATTTAGCCATACATTTCAATCGATATCTCACCATCCGTCCATTGATCCGTGTTGAATGGTTCAACGATTTCATTCTTCCGATCCCATGATCCTATCAGGGATTTCAGTCAATTCCATCTCATCGATAAAAATGAATTAATGATCGAAACGATTGAATCAGTCGATGGAATCACCCAAGTGACTTGAGTCATAAAGATCGAATCTTTGAAAAGAACGAATTCGCCCATCTCCTCACAACGTGAAGATGCTGGTGGGTCGTTCACTATCGATCCGTTCAAAACGATTTAATCTCCGTTCGAATCAAAGTCTCATGATTCAATAAGCATGAACGAATCGGTCACCAACCATAAATCAGTCTGTCTTCCGGATTCACGAGACCGTTCATTGTTACCACCAATTTTGGTAGAAATTGATAGTCAACCCCTTTGTTAGACGATTGACTGTAACGCTGTTATTAAATGAAACGAGCTTCATTTACAAATTACAAATCGACATTCGACATCGAAATCGACCTTCCGCTGTTCAAGAGAAGTATAAATAACTGAAAGAATAATATTTCTTTAATAGAACTCGCATATTCATTGCATATTCCTCCTTTATCTGCAATATAATGGATTCTATATTTTCTTAAATTGCCTAAATCGAAAGATTATTACTCCTGGAGTATATTTTTCACGATTTTAGATTTTTAAATTACAATATCTATATTTCGCGATTAAATGAAAAGTAATAATTCTCAAGCGCGCGTAAACACAACGGCTAAGTATGAATGCTGGGAAAAGCCCGTGTGACGTCATTCTGGTTCCCGCTGCCCCCGTGTGAGGCCACCAAGGTGCGAGGCTATAAGCGACGCTACGATGCAGGCTGCTTGCAGGTAACAGAGTACCCTGCTGGCAGGTAGTGCTTGACTGAAATTAGGATTTTTAATACCCTACGGTAATCTCAGACGACGTAAAACTCCTGTCTACTCGTATAACATCTAGGTCTCAGTGACGTCACTTGGAGTGGCATCGCATGGGCGCCAATCTGGCCTTTTTCAAATGAGGATAAAATTGACCATTAACATTCGTCTAAAATGAGATTTCTAAAAGCATATAATTTGTATATTGTGAATACACCAATGGTGGGTAACGAATCGCAATCAATGCCTTTCGTTTTCTTTGATGAAGGAAACTACCTCATTATCTTAATCTACTTTCTAATTCCTTTGAAAGGGCAGTGATATAGTTAATTTGAGTAATAGGTTATCTAGCATTCCACTCACCGGATTTCATCTATTATATCATCTACTATCTTAGATTTCCTATAGATCATAGAGTGACTCGTTATAGCCGATTGATTAGTCTGCGATTTTCTCGGATGATAAAGACACCAAGAATCAACAGACCGAAGTGATTGATTCAAATGAATTTTATTTTAATCTTAGACTTATGATAAAAGTAGGTGTGGTGAGGCTTGAGCTGGTAGAGCAATTCAACCATTTAGGAAACATATCGGAGGAAAACGGATACAGTAGTAAGGACATCGGGAAGAGAATAGCATTAGCGAAGGAGGCGTTAGTGAACAGGAAGGAGCTTCTGAGAGGATCGTTGTGTAAGAGTTTAAAGAAAAGGTTGGTGAAGAGTCTGATCTGGAGTGTAGTGCTTTACATTGCGGAAAATTGGAAACTTAGGAAGGATGACGAGAAAAGACTGGAGTCATTCTAGCTGTGAGTGTGGCGAATAATGGAGAAGGCAGTGCTGTAGTTAGGCCGATACGGCGTACCCCCTTAAAATCCAAAGTAGCTGTAAGCGTACCTGTTAAACTACCTTTTTAAATCGGTATAATACTTGTTAAGCTGTTGGCAAATTTCGGGTGAGCACCGCTTAAATTTTTTTCCCAACTACAGCACTGGGAGAAGGTGAACGTGAACAGGGAGGAGGAGGAACTACGAAGTGCTGGACATGGTGGGTGAGGAGAGGCAGCTTCTAGATGAGATACTGAGGAGACAGAAGGTATGGATGGAGCGATTACTTAGCGGGGAGGGGATGTTGAAAACAGTGTTATAGAAGGTAGAATGTAAAGATGAACGACGAAGTGCTGGACATGGTGGGTGAGGAGAGGAGGCTTTTAGATGAGATACGGAGGAGACAGAAGGTATGGATGGAGCGAGTGCTTAGCGGGGAGGGGATGTTGAAAACAGTGTAATAAGAGGTAGAATGTTAGGAGGAACGACGAAGTGCTGGATATGGTGGGTGAGGAGAAGAAGCTTATAGACGAGATACGGAGGAGACAGAAGGTATGGATGGAGCGATTACTTAGCGGGGAGGGGATGTTGAAAACAGTGTTATAGAAGGTAGAATGTAAAGATGAACGACGAAGTGCTGGACATGATGGGTGAGGAGAGGCAGATTTTAGAATGAGGTACGGAGGAGACAGAAGGTATGGATGGAGCGAGTACTTAGCGGGGAGGGGATGTTGAAAACAGTGTAATAAGAGGTAGAATGTTAGGAGGAACGACGAAGTGGTGGATATGGTGGGTGAGGAGAGGCAGCTTCTAGATGAGATACGGAGGAGACAGAAGGTATGGATGGAGCGAGTACTTACCGGGGAGGGGATGTTTAAAACGGTGCTATAGAGGGTAGAATGTTAGGTAAACGAGGGACAGGAAGGAAAGGAATATGATATTATTAAATAGAATGAAAGGGTGTAGGCCTTATTGTGAATTGAAGAGGGAAGTGCTTAAAAAAATGGAGGCTCCCGGATCACTTCTTTAGTACTCCACGGGGACCTACCTTAATCGGTAGAATACTATAATAATAATACAAATTGATCTGGGCATCGGTTTGGCGTGGTGGCTAGAGTGTTGGCTTCACACCTTAGTGGGCTCGGGTTCAAATCCCGGCAGTGGTTGAGATTTTTCAGAGACTGCCCGATCCCTGCTTGAATGTTGAGTGGAGGACATTTCAAGCGCAACACTCCGTCCGTCGGATGGGACGTTACAGGGGCGCAACTGGAAATTAAGGCTGGGGGTCGGGGGGGTTTAGGTGCGGCTAATACCGGGGTGTGTGGGGGTATGGAATACCCACCAGGATAAGCGGTAGGTGCGAGATTAATATATTTCGGAATTTTAAAGATAAAAGGTTCATAATGGTGAGTTTTACGGCTTTCTGAGGGATATTTTATTGATCCTTACACTATTCTATTAGTAATATCAATCAAATTAAGTAAAATGGATTAAACTTAAAAATTTCTCTGAGCTCTGGGGGGGGGGGGTTTCCCCCAAAATCCCTCCCCTCGCTGCGTAAAGTTGGCCATGAGAGAATACAGGGTCAGGCAGGAATAATCCAGCTTTTTGCAAAGTGTGACCCTGAGCCTTGTTAATAGTCATCGCATAGGAAACCTTAATGGGAAATTGTCTGCGAGTCAAATTAAAAGGCATGGTGGGATCCGACGGCGTTAACTGTATTCTTGGGATGAGGACACTCTCACCGGAATCGATTATTATTTTTGAATCGATTATTTTTTTTTATTTAAAAAAAACAATTTTTGGGAACAATAGCAATATTTAGGAAGTAAAATATGCCGTCGCATGTTCTCTGATAAATTCTGTGCATTTTGGTACCTCATTTGTAGAGTTTGGTTGCGTATAAGTTGAGAAAAAGGTATCTATACAGTATAAATAATATAGAGGATACCAGTTTAAATGCAGATAAATGACTACTTTGGTCTCGTACAATTAAATTTTCAGCCAAGCTGGTTGTAGAACGTAACCGTGGAGATTGATAACAATATTTTATCAATACAAGATGATTCAGGAATAACTTCACGAAGCCCAGTGGCTCCTACTCCAATGGGGCCTGTGGGGGACCCGAGCCCCCTCAAAAATTCGTTACGGGCGTGAGGAAAAAATGTGTCAGGCTTGTCGATTTTCTACGCGGTGTCCAGATATCGAGATTCGAGTTATCAGGGTCTAAAGTTGACCATATGAATCATCTAAAATGCTTAAAATGCTTAAAACTCGCTACTTATAAAATTTCTCGGGGCAAGATCCCCGGTTTGCCCCCCCCCAAATATTTTTTTGTAATTCGGCATCCCTGACGAAGCCTACCGATGAAGTAAGGACATAAAAAGGTTTAAATTGTGCGTTACATAGTTTATTTTAAATGTATTGACTAGTTATTACCAATAAAATTCACCGAATAGTAAGCATTGACCCTTATGGGATTGTCAGTGTTTTGGTCATAGTAGGAAATTCAAACTCTTTTCAAAGCTGTCCTTCCCAAGCAATACCAAAACAAGTGCAGGTAAATGACTGGTTAGCACTCGTAAAATTTTATTTTGAGCTGAGCTGGGGCCGTATTCTGTATTTCGTCGGTACCGCACCGGTCGGTTTCCCTACCCAGCCCACCGACAGCACATCATTCCGTACCGACGACGGTTTACATACCGACGACGGCTAATTCAGCGATTCAGTATGGTCGTCGGTATCAAACCAGTCGGTACGGTTTCCCCTCCTTCTCAAACAGGGAAAATCCGAATATATCCGAAGTTAGAAGTCATCTAACGTGTCTCTACCAATGAAAGAAGGGTAAAAACAAGTGAAGACTCATTGGCACAGTTTGTTGTCGTCATTCTCAATCTTTTTATTTGCGGAAATTACGACTTATTGCTAGATTAAGATAAACGATATTGGATAAGTTGTTAACAATGCTTATATAATGTGTGGTAGTAATGCTGTACCTACAGAATCGAAGGAAACAATATTACAACATCACAATAAAGTTTGGAGATTGGATGATGGAGATTGTTGTTGCTGGAATGAATTATTGAAACTATCCTTGAGATCGTAGTTTCTTTTTTTAAATATTGGTTCCGTATATTGCTATTTATTCATGATTTGGTAATATAGTTGTCATTAAGTAAGTTCCGTCTAAATGTTATCAACGGAAGGTTATGCCATTGGCACCGTAGCAGACGAAAATAACATACCATGGAACGTGAACGTAGGATTCAAAAGCAAATGTAAATGTCATATTAGAGGAACAAGTTAGGAAATTGTTATAAAAATATGGAACTGGGTGTAATTAAAAGAAGTGTAATGACGAGGAAGTAAAGAAATTGTGATTGGGTGAAATACATATGTTTAAGTTGCGCATTCCAAGTGAGAGAAAATGATAATATTGCGGTAAACCTCATACTTATAAACAAATATCTTCTTTTATCGTCAAGGGAATCAATGGCTGACGATAAAATGAAATATAGTTGCCTGTTACAAATGAAAGAAACTGATACCGTTGTGGCAAACTTCATACTTAAATAAAAAGATCTTATTTCTATGCCGAAAGAAACGCCAAATGATGATTGAGTGAAATAATAGTTGCCTATTCAGAGTGAGACAAAGTGATAACATTGCGGCAAAACTCATATTTAATCAAAAATATCTTTTTTATGTCAAATGAGCAAGCAAATAAATGATGATAGAGTGAAAGAAATCCTATTACAAGCGAGTGAAAGTGGTAGCATAAATGAGAGAAAGTCATTATATAGTGGCAAACCTCATGTTTATTAACCAATATCTTATATTTATGTCAAGGTAATCAATATAGATGATGATACAGTGAATTATAGTGGCCTATTCGAAGGGGCAGAAAAAGATAACATTGCAGCAAACCTCATTATTTACTCGGTGATGAGATAAAAACAAAATAAAACGTACAATGCGCACCGACCTACAATGCGCAACGCAATGGGGAGTTGATGAAACCCACTAGTCGGTGGCCGTACCGACACCTTTTTGCTGTCGGCAAGGCTACCGACGATCTCCCGTCCTCTCATCGGTGCCGCACCGACCGGGTTCGTACAGAATCGCACGACTTCTTACCGGGAGTCGGGGGTGACGTCGCACCCGACGAATCGGTGCCGCACCGATCGGTTTGGAGTTACAGAATACGGCCCCTGGTTGGAGAACGTAACCTATATATTAATACATAGGTACATTAATACTATTTAATAATAACACCATCTTCTTTTTTACTCATCGTTACTGGTGGCTCGTGAGTCAAATGCTGGGGGGGGGGGGGGCACACTCCACCGGGGGGGTCAAAATGTTTTAATTTTTGTCTGTTTTAGTGAGTTTTAAAGGCAATCTAGAGACCATTATGACTCACTAATACACAGACCAATCACCAACACAAAAACACAAACAACCACTAACTCTATTAACTCAACTACAACTAGGCCTATTTACTTTAAAACAATAGGGTGGTTTCCTATTATTTTTTATTGCCTAAATCGAAAGATTATTACTCCTGGGGTACGTATTTCACGCTTATAGATTTTTAAATGACGATATCTATTTTTCGCGATCAAACGAAAAGTGAAAAATTTCAAGCGCGCGAAAACGCGACGCGTAAGTAGGAATGATGGGAAAAAGTCCGTGCGACGCATTCCTGGTTCCCCCTCCCGCCTTTTGAGGTGACCTTGATCGAGCCTCTGAGCGCTGATAGGACGCAGGATGCTAGCGGGTAGCTGAGTACCTTGCTGGCTGGTAGCGCTTGGCTTAAAAAAGGTTTATTAATACCTTATCAAACGAAGAAAACTTTCCGACCTTAGCCAGTTTTAATAGGTGATTATTAAGACATGTTTCCCTGAGCTCTGTGCCTCTTGCATGCATTGGTAAACTCAGACGATGTATAACTCCTATCCTCTCGTGTAGAAACTAGGTCCCTGTGACGTCACCTGGAGTGGAATCGCATGGGCGCCAATCTGGCCTTTTTTCAAATGAGGATGAAATTGACCATGGGCATTCGCCTAAACTGGGATTTCTAAAACCAAATAATTTGTATATTATAAATAAACTAATGGTGGGTAACGAATCGCAATCAATGCCTTTCGTTTTCTTTGGTGAAGGAAACTACCCTATTACACATAATAAGTCAACTGGTCACCAAAACAAGGTATTCTGCAACACACCTAGATTATAATGCCGCCGGCCGGCGCGGCAATGTCAACTCACTAGATACGTCGTTCTGCGCATGCTCGGGCGGCGTCCCAAGACTTCCACAAGGCACAAGCTTAGACGCGTCATAGCACCAGCAGCCCCCAACACTACCACACTTCATATAACTGCATGGCGATGGATTGGAAAGTTCTGGCCAGCGCCCCGCGGTGGCAAAGTAGAATTTGTCGCTCTATTTTTGCATGTTTTCCCTACATTTTCGGTGTAAGCGACTGAAAAAATACTTTGGTTAAATAGATGTATAGTTATAATTGAATGGGTACTTAATTTTTTTCGTTTTTTCAAATATTTGGGAGGGGTGGTGTCCGAGAGTCCTTATGGGCAAGCCGCCACTGTTTTTACATCCTTTATTACTCATTGTCCTAGTCTTAATCACGTCATCATCCCTCATAATGTGGCCAACTAAGTTATCCCAATGTTGGCTGGTTCTTGCTTCAACCAATCTATAGTGTATACATAAACAACAAATTCAAGCCTAATTTGAAAAGAAATTAAGTTTTCACCAATAAACAATCCCTGAAATAGATTTCACGATGTTTCTTCCAATCGTTGCAAGACATATTCCCTGTGCCCGAAGGATAACGACTCATAATTGTCGAGGCAAACACGGAGGGATTATTATCGTCTCCATGACGACGCTTCGATTGTTCACGATCTTCGAACAAAAGGCTAACGGGAAGCGCACGACGCATCGATTATCACCATTGTTGCGTGAGTATTCGACGCGGTTGCGATAATCACTTGTGTTATTTATTGTTCTCGTCCTTGGAAGTAAATGGAGGAGGTGTAAATAGTTGTGTCGACAAAACAGAATCGATTTCTTCGATGGAATATAATTTGTTGAACGGGTAACAGAGAAGAGCTTGAAGAAGATTGTGGTGAATGTGGGAAGGACTATGGCGAGATAACAATTGAAAATAAACGATAAGAAAACTATGATTTTTAACATTGCAATGGTTCGCCGCGAGGAAATTCATACTAACAAAATGGCAATTTTCGTCTTTGTGGTCCATTTGCAGTAAGAGGGATAATATCAAAATTTCCTCGCATGAAAAGTTTGTAAATATTCTTTTCCATACGGCATACTTAACTTCAATATTAATGTACTTTTCTACACATATGAATTTGAACTCATTCGGCATTTAAAAAAGTCAAAGGATGGGCAAAATTTAAATTTTGAAAAAACTAATTGCGACGTGAAAATGTCGTTATCTCTACAAAAAAATGCAACGAATCCACCAATCAATTATATTACCCGTGACGACATGAAGAATACAACAGTTTCGCCGTTCTCATAGTTTTTCAACTATTCATTGAACATAAATGTTTCAACTAGCTCTTGTTGAAAACGTTGATGTATCGACGCGATAAAATATCAACGTCGATTAAAGCTCCGTTAACTCATGATGAACGTCTTATGAGTTACATGGAGAGATTTAAAAGATAGCAAGCACGTAAATATTACAAGGCTAAGCGACAGAAAGTTGTAATAGAGAGCTGCGTAAAACTCCAATCTTAAGTCGTATTTTTGACCAGTGATGGCGTAGTTAACTACTAATTAATTTTTCGTTTTATGGGTTAATTTTTCCGCCTTAAGGTAAATAATCTGTAATGTCTTCCTTTTCCATTCTTGCCTTCCACTTGTCCCTCGACGATTGTCTTCATCAAGCCATCATGTCTCAAGATATATTGCCTATAAGGTTTTTCCGTCTTCTTGTTATGGTTTTCATGAGGCTTCTCTTCTCTCCTACCCTTCTTAGGACTTCCACGTTACTAACTCGGTCGATCCATTTGATCTTCATCATTCTTATGAATAGAATTACATTTCAAAGGCCTATATCCTTGCTTTCTCCGCTGCGGTCATTGTCCATGCCTCTGTAATCAATTTATCCTTTCACACCTACGTATTTCTTCTATTTCACATCCTTCTTTACCTGTTCCATATGTTTTGTTCGAAGTCTTCTTCTTACTTTACTGTCATCCACGTGTCCTTCGACAATAGGGTAGTTTCCTTCATCAAAGTGGAGTGGCATCGCATGGGCGCCAATCTGGCCTTTTTCAAATGAGGTTAAAATCGACCATTGAAATTTGTCTAAGCTGGTATTTCAAAAACCAAATAATTTGTATATTATGAATACGCCAATGGTGGGTAACGAATCGCAATCAATGCCTTGCGTTTTCTTTGATGAAGGAAAGTACCATATTAGCGTTTTGTCAACTTCGTGAACTTAGTACATCTGGGGAAAAATACAAAGACTTCATCATTTGCCTTCCGCTATATTTTGTGGAAAGTAATAGAATCACATTAGAAGGCTTTGGCGAAGGATTAGATCCAACATATTTTATTGTTAACTAACGAAAATCTTTAAGCATTATTCCATTATTATTATTAGTCCAATAGTTTATAAATTAAATCGATATAAACGCTTGTTAATTTATTTGTAATTTCTCTATTGTCCATGATGTAAATAAATATTAATAATATTCATGCACTATGACGAAGTCAAAAATGTAGACACGCCAGTATAATAAATAACTAAGCGCGCCCTAAAATTAGCCGATCATCTATATCTACGTACTACCCCATAAGCCGCCAAAAAGGCGCGTGGCAGGGGGTGTTTGGTCACTAGCTGTTTACACATAAAAAAGGAAAGGAAATTACGACTCGCATTTATTGTAGTCCTTTATGGTTTGGGGGAAAAACGAATTCCCATATCTATCCGTTCGGCAAAACATCTCTCTTAATTTATCGCTTCTATCGGACCTGGAAATATAGTTTGGCTCTAATATTATGTTCACCGCGTCACTCATAAAGATATCCTTTCTCAATTGTTCAAGCAATCTAAGCCTAGCGCGCAGCCTCCGAGTCTCCAGCGGCTCCCAGCCTAATTCGCTTATCATCTGGGAAACACTGTCTGTATGCCAGTAGCAGTTTTTGACGAACCGCGCAGCCTTCCTTTGTATTTTATTCAGTTCGCGGATTAAGTCTTTCTGCACCGGATCCCATACGCTCGCTGCATATTCTAGGTGCGGTCGGACGAGAGGGAAATAGCACCTTTCTTTTACTTTCTCATCCGAAAATCTACCCACAATACGCTTGACGAATCCTAATTTCTTCACCTTGAAGATGTCTATTCTTAAAAATACCTTTACATTTCTCAAAAAACACATTTCTATTACTTTCTCATCCGAAAATCTTACCACAATACACACGACGAATCATAATTTCTTCAGGGCTTTTCCGCAAATATTCCTTATATGTGTTCCCCACGAGAGGTTCGAGGTTATATCGTAACTCCCAGTTACTTCAATTCGTCCGTTGCCTTTATTTTAATACCATCCGCAGTAAAATGGCCGTTTTGCAAACTTCATGAACATTAATTAGAAGCATTCATAGCATTAATTTACATCCACTATTAATGAATACATATTTCGATGATATAACACACCTCACCCCATACGAAGCATTTACCATAGTGTATTTTGATCATAATAGTGTAGGAACTGACGTATAGTACGTATGTTATAAATGGAATAGAAAGCCCTCAATAACTTCAAATGTAAACGTTGTCATGGACAACAATGGGACGTTGTTGATTTTGGCGAAAGATGGAGAACACGGAAGGTTTCGTAATTTTTGTGTGTCAAAAGATTAAGCGAAAGAATAGAGAAAGTAAATAAACTGTAAGTAGAGATGAGAAAATTAATTCTATCGCTGCGTTACGATAAATCGGCGACCGTGACAGGATTTAGCGCAAGGAATTCGCGATCGGAGGAAAAAAAAAGAATCATGGCTTGGCCCAGCGGTGACCTCTGTCAACGGGAAATGAAGGAGATCTGGAAATACGTCTTCGGCAGGATCTCATTGAAACCGGAGAAGATCATGAGAACTTCGAAATTAACGAGGTAGGACAACAAGTAAGCGTGATGTTTGTGAAATTAACGGAACAAATGAAGGTTCAATCCGGAAACATTAAATTACGAATCGAAAGGAACGAAATCAGACTTAAAAGAAGATATTAAATTTTCGAATTGAATCGCAATCCAAAAGAATAGAATCAAGTAATGAAGAACTATGTGAAAATTTTAATGCTAGATTTCAAATGTCGGATGCGAGGATTATAGCGATAATAAACAGAGAGTTGCTAACTTAGATGTTAATGGACTTAGCCTTTACGCCGACCTTGATAAAAAAACATCGCGATTAAATGGCTTACGACAGATTTTGACGAAAGATAGAGAGCACGGAATTTTTCATAAGAGGGTGGTTTCCTATTATTTTTTAAATTCCTAAATCGAAAGATTATTACTCCTGGAGTACGCACTTCACGCTTTTAGATTTTTAAATGACGATATCTATTTTTCGCGGTTAAATGAAAAGTGAAAATTTTCAAGCGCGCGAAAACGCGACGGCTAAGTCATCTTTTTCAGCAATATTTCGATCCTAATTCGCTCGAGTCATGCGATTCACTTCAATCGATATAACGATCCACGTTGAATGGTTCAACGGTTTCATTCTTCCGATCCCATGATCCTATCAGGGATTTCAGTCAATTCCATCTCATCGATAAAAATGAATTAACATGATCGAAACGATCGAATCAGTCGATGGAATCACCCAAGTGACTTGAATCATAAAGATCGAATCTTTGAAAAGAACGAATTCGCCCATCTCCTCACAATGTGAAGATGCTGGTGGGTCGTTCACTATCGATCCGTTCAAAACGATTTAATCTCCGTGCGAATCAAAGACTCATGATTCAATTAGCATGAACGAATCGGTCACCATCCATCAATCAGTCGGTATTCCGGTTACACGAGACCGTTCATTGTTACTAACAATTTTGGTAGAAATTGATAGTCAACCCCTGAGTTGGACGATTGACTGTAACGCTGTTATTAAATGATACGAGCTTGCCTAAATCGACAGATTATTTTTTAAATTGCCTAAATTGAAAGATTACTACTCCTGAAGTACGCATTTCACGCTTTTAGATTTTTAAATGACGATATCTATTTTTCGCGATTAAATGAAAAGTGAAAATTTTCAAGCGCGCGAAAACGCAACGGCCAAGTATGAATGATGGGAAAAGCCCGTGTGACGTCATTCTGGTTCCCGCTGCCGGCGAGTGAGGTAACCTTGGGGCGAGGCTTTGAGCACCTCTGAGATGCAGGCTGCTAGCAGGTAGCAGAGTACCCTGCTAGCAGGTAGCGCTTGATTAAAATAAGGATTATTAATACCCTCTCGAACGAAGAAATCTTTCCGACCATAGGTATTTTTAATGTGATTATTAAGAGATGTTTCCCTGAGCTCTGTGCCTCATGCATGCATTGGTAATCTCAGAAGATGTAAAACACCTATCTTCTCGTATAGAAACTAGGTCACTGTGACGTCATGTGGAGTGGCTTAGCATGGGCGCCAATCTGGCCTTTTTCAACTGAGGTTAAAATTGACCATTTACATTCGTATAAACTGGGATTTCTTAAACCAAATAATTTTTTATATCATGAATACACTAATGGTGAGTAATGAATCGCTATGAATGCCTTTCGTTTTCTTTGATGAAGGAAACCACCCTGTTTTTATGCGTCAAAAGATTAAGAGAAAGAATGAAGAAAGTGAACAAACTGTAAGTTGTGAAAAGAAAATTAATTCAATCGCTGCATTACGGTAAAACATAACAGTGTATAACTGTTCTGTTCATAAATACATCGTCTAGTTTCCGATTACCACGGGATTTTTTTTTGTACGGGAAAATTTTTCGTTTCCGCGAGAGAAAGTTTTCGGATTATCCAGGAGAGTTTTACGAGAAATAAAAATTTCCCTTCTCTCTCTCTCAGGCTTTTGCTTTTCAGATTGGTCGGGGGAAGAAGAAAGCTGGTATAGTCGGCCAAATGTGGCGATATAAATATTTACGGGATAGATTTAACATCGTCAAAGATAGCGATGATGTTAGAATACACGGTGAACCCAAAATCTAAGACGCAAACATGCATCGTTTAGTCCTTCAGACTTTATTGACTGTCATTGCGAATGTCAGGCACGTATGTGAAAAAAGTAAAGGCCTTTAAACTAATTTCAACACTTTCTATAATCGGAAAAACTTCATTTGTCAAAGAAATCTTTTGTAAACTCATGATTTTTAAATATTTAGCTTTCTTCCATGAAATAAGATAATTGTGGTTTTACATTTCAGGGGGGGATTCCGGACCCCCGGTCCCCCCCCCTCCCCTCTCCACGCCACTGCCTCAGATTATACAAGATATCCCGTTCACTTTAACTACCTGATATCACATATCCCAACCAACTGTAAAATTAATTAAAATACATAATTTCAATGGTTTTAAAAACTCGAAATGTTTAGATGGGTATTATCACACTTCTATATACTCCAATACATTATCTATTCAAAAATTGTGTACGTATTCCTAGAATATTACTCCCTGACATGGGAAAAGAAAATATACTCGCGCAGCGAAAAACTAGGTAAGAAGTAATAAATATGTTCTTATTGGATTCCTACGAGTAGTCAATTTTATGAAAAATGGCATACAAGTTAATATCAATTTTAAGGCCCGAATTCTTAGTCGACCCTGTAGGGTCAACCGACCCTGGATACGTCATCAGCCCCTAAATAAACCGATCTCGCCCTGCACACGCCACATCAAGCCCTACATATGGCCGTTTTTGGAACTAAACGGGCCCTACTTGATGTAGGGTACCCGAACCAACCCTACACCCTACAATAACATGGCGGCCAAATATCGTCTGCTGATCACTTCGATTAAAGAATCTGCGTTACAAATGGATATTAAGGGAGAATACCTCACACAAGCCATTTTAAAATGTACAGTAACACGGCGGAAATGTAATAATACTACCACTTTAATACCACCAAGTTAAATAAATTATAAAATTAACTGAATTAATAAGAACAATATAGCGGTATACATGCACCTTGTTTCTGCGAATATATAATAATGTTTTTCACGTTTGGCACTTGTTATACTTTTAAGAAACCAATACTTCGTTTACGTATAGCCATAGAAAACGTATTTTTATGCCACTATTTGCCACATCATAAACTTAACTACGGAAGGTGAAAGCGAATTACGAACCTTGATGATGCAACGTAATTTCCCACGTCAATGCTCATATTTGCTCCGTACTTATTACTATCTTGTGCAGACCGCTTTTGAAGTAATTTAAAGACAATTAGGTTCTACTTTTGGCTCTATATGAGAGTATTTGTAGCGATAATTTAATATAAACTGCCACGAATTAATTACATAGGACAATGAGTAATAAAGAATGCAAAAGAGAATAAATGCATAGTTATGAAAAGGCTATACAACTTTATCCTATTTTAAATAATATGATGAAACATCTACATCTAGTGAAGATGATTATTTTATGTGATTAAGTGTTAGATAATGAAGATGAAATCGTAAGAAGACTGGGAGAAAAGAGAAGCCTCCTAAAAACCTTAAGCAGAAGAAGGGACAACTTAGTTGGACACATTATGAGTAGAGAAACGTGAAAATCGCACTTTCATTTTTGTTTTTATCGCAATTTCAATAACAGTTTATCGCATTTTGTCACGTCTATATTTTTATTTTCATAATTAGGTAGATGACGATAAAAAGAAGTGAAACACAGTTATATGGCAAAATACAGAATGTTTTAAATAACTATGTTGCGGAAAAATTTAGGAATAATACATATAGTGGCGGAGGTGTAGCTTGCCCGCGCCCACATGTAGTTCGCGGCCACGTAAGAGTCAGCCAGCCAACTATAGCAAGCAGCTGGCCAGTCGCTCACATACTTTAAGCGGTGAGTGTCGGCGGAGCATTTAAACTGCGCTCGGCACAAAATGTACGAATTTTGCCGTCGAAAAGGCAAAGTTGCGTAAAAATTTCGTAAAAGTCCAGTCACCGCATCTATGTCGTATTTATCTGCGCACATCGCATCTATATCGCATTTATCGCATTTGCGATTTTTACGCATCTCTAGTCATAGAGACATCATGGCCTGATGAAGACAATTGTAGCAGGACAGGTGGATGGGAAGAATGGCAAGGGACGGCCACGAATGTGTTACAAATAGGACAATTAGTAATAAAGGATGTAAATGAGAAGAAATACGTCGCTATGAAAAGGTTAGCGGATAGGAGAGAAGAATGGAGATATGGGTAAAAAACCATTCTTAGGATTGTTGACTAATTATGATGATTTATTTCATTAAGGATGTGCAAGTAGCACTTTTTGATCTACAGTCGATTTGAAAACTACTCGCAAGAATCGACTCGAGTGTGTTAATTTCTGGACCAGGCATTCAACAATGGATTCTCCAACATATTATCTTTTTTCCCAATACCCTTGTACCCTTGTAATGTATCTTGATTCTCACATTCCTAGCTTGCGATGCTTAAACTGATGTCTACCAGTGATTAATCCTGATGCCATATTCAATACAACGCTTGCGTAATCCATAAAACAGTGCCTAAAAACCTTTCTTGATATTAGGAGAAACATTTAATAGGGTAGTTTCCTTCATCAAAGAAAATAAAAGGCATCGATTGTGAATCATTACCCACCATTAATGTATTCATAATATACAAATTATTTGGTTTTAGAAATCCCAGTTAAGAAGAATGTTAAATGGTCAAAACTACATTCATATCACATAGTACTGAAATTTAGTACATACGTTATGAACGCATTTTTCTTCAAGTGAGACGAAGTACATATGCTTTTATTGCCTGAATACTTTTTACAGTACTGTATTTCACCCACCAAAAACCGTGAACGCGAAGACGACTGGATAAAATTTAATTACTTTAAAACAGTCGGAGGAATTTCTTTTGTACTCCATAAGTGAATGCAGTACAAGTGACCTCTTAGATAAACTCAGATTGGAATCTCTGTCAGACCGTAGATTGATAAATAGACTAAACCTTTTAGATAAATTCAAGAGTGCCATCTTTTTTAACGCAGTTAGCCGTATCTTACGGACGCCAACATACTACGGAAGATCAGATCATATAAATAAAATAAGAGAGATAGATTGTAGAACAGACAGATTCGGAATGTCTTTTTTCCACGATCAATAAGAGATTATAACGGCAGCGATAGAACTCACAAATAGATTAGATGCCTTGCAATAGGGTAGTTTCCTTCATCAAAGAAAACGAAAGGTATTGATTGCGATTCGTTACCCACCATTACTGCATTCATAATATACAAATATTTGGTTTTAGAAATCCCTGTTTAGACGAATGGCAATGGTCAATTTTATCCTCATTTGAAAAAGGCCAGATTTGCGCCCATGCGATGCCACTCCACGTGACGTGACTGGGACCTAGATTCTACACGAGAGGACAGGAGTTTTACATCGTCTGAGACTACCAATACATGCATGAGGCACAGAACTCAGGGAAACATCTCTTAATAATCACCTATTAAAACTTCCTAAGGTCGGAAAGTTTTCTTCATTTGATAAGGTAATAATAATCCTTATTTAAGCCAAGCGCTACCTGCTAGCATCCTGCGTCGTATCAGCGCTCAGAGCCCCGCCCTAAGGTCACCTCACTTGCGGCAGCGGGAACCAGAACGGCGTCACACGGGAGTTTTCCCGGCATTCATACTTACGCGTCGCGTTTTCGCGCGCTTGAAATTTTTCACTTTTAATTTAATCGCGAAAAATAGATATCGTCATTTAAAAATCTAAAAGCGTGAAATACGTACTCCAGAAGTAATAATCTTTCGATTTAGGCAATAAAAAAATAATAGGAAACCACCCTATAGTAGCCGGCTAACTTCTGTATATCTTAATGCCTGTTTCTGAATTTTCTTATTATTTCTAAGTGGATATTTTCTTGTGTTCTACCCTTATTGGCTGAAATCCTTAACGATTAGTTGATAAGTTGTGCCTCTGAACGAATGTGGTAGTATACTTTGTTAATATGCGTGACGTTATTTTGGACTATGTTGTGTGCATGTGGGAGTCCAAGTTATTGATCACCCCCTGCCAAACACCCTATTGGTGGCTCGCAGGGTATTATTTCGATGTAAATATAATCAATATTTTTACTACCATAAACTGTGGACGTGACTATGAATGTGTTTTTATAACAAAAACATATCATGATACATTCCCATTTGATGCAGACCTACAGAAAATAGGAGTTATATTTGATGTAGACTTACGTCGATTAGAAAGAGATTTTAGAAATTTTAAGTCCAAGCTGTTGATACAACTAAATATTGAGTCGAAGGAATAGAAAATAAATTAAATACGTTCAATCCAGTAAAACGCAATGTCTTGAGGATTAGGACCTGAAAAAAATGTGATATACACTTGTTAAAATAACGTCGTAATGACAATATTTGTTTTTTAAATACTTACCATTAGGTCTCGTATGACTTCGAAATAGAGAACAGTCTGTAAATTTCTTCTAACAGTACGTAAAAATCTTACAGTAGCCATCTTCAGTTCAATTGATCTGTAGCAAAAACTAATGTGAAGAGTTTCCATAAATTCTTTCCGTAAAAAAATCTCGTTGTCGTAGTCATGCGAGACCTAATGGTTGTAATTTAAGGTGAAGGCTCCATATAATAAAGTAATTAATGAAGTAGGAACAATTAGTGATGTGCCCATTTGATAAATTCTTAGTTCTGAGTGCATTACATCACGAAAAATTGGCAAAAAATGATTTTTAATGACACAAATCTCTAGATATTTTTAACGGAGATGTTATGACGTGGATGGTATTTTTCTGTTCCAAATTGTTAAAGGTATCATCTACATCTACATCTAAGATTCGAGTAGTATTCTACATCTACATATTACCCCGCGATCTGTTTAAAGGGTGTTAGGCAGGGGGTGATCAATCACCAGCATGCCAGAGGATTCCCACATGCACACCAAATGGTACAAAAAACGTTACGCATAATAACAAATTTTACTACCACATGAAATGCAAAGGAAAAAAAATGCCAATTACTCATTAAAGAGGGTTTACACACACAAGGCATGAAGGACAAAGTTTCGTTACGATAGTCTTGTTAGTGTAACTGACCTCTTAGATAAACTCGGATGGGAATCTCTGTCGGACCGTAGATTGAAAAATAGACTAAACCTTTTAGATAAATTCAAGAGCAGTGTCTTTTCTGACGAAGTTAACCATATCTTGCGGACGCCAACGTACTACGGAAGATCCGATCATACAAATAAAATAAGAGAGATAGATAGTAGAACAGACAGATTCCGAATGTCATTTTTTCCACGATCAATAAGAGATTACAACGGCAGCAATAGAACTCGTAAATTGATTGCATGACTTGTAGTGTAGCCTACTAACCTATGTAAAACTTAATTCATGTTTCTGAATTTCTATTCTATATTCTATTTCTAACAGCATATAGTAGTATAGTTTGTTATTATACGGGACGTTTTTTGGACTGTGTGGTGTGCATGTGGGAGTCCAATTGCATGCTGCATGCTGGTGATTGATCACCCCCCTGCCAAACACCCTAGAGGTGGCTCGCAGGGTATTATGTAGATGTAGATGTAGACACACATGAAACATGCAATTAGAAACACCAACAAAGTTCACAAACCTGCGCATGGAGTTTTACGAAATTGGACGTTTTTAATTCATATTCTGTTGCTTAGAATCAGTTTTATGTTGGAATAATAACTTGAACTCAACATTGCTATGATTTTTGACTGTATTTTTACAAAATAGAACGAATTTTTTTCTTATCCTGTTGCCAAGGAACAATTTTAAGTTGCAGCTATAACTTGAACTCAACATTGTTATGATTTTGTCTCAGTTTTACCAAATCCAACGTATTGTATTCACATGCTGTTGCTAAGAAACAATCTTGAGTTGAAAAAAATAGCTTGAGCACTGCATTGTTAAAAGTTAACTTGAATCTTATAATGAATGGATGGGTTGGTGCGGTGGCTAGAGTATTGGCTTTTACAATAACGAACGTTTTAAATTCATATTCTGTTGCTTTGGAACACATTAAAGCTCCAACAATAACTTTAATTTAACATAGTTTATTTTTTGCGAAATTGGTATTTTTTATTTCATATTCTGTCGATTAAAAACAACTTTAAGTAACAACAATAGCTTGAACTCAGCATTGTAAAAAAGCTTTCATTTGAGCTTCATATAAATGAATGTTTTTAATTCACATTCTGTTGCATAGAAACTATTTTAGGTTTCAGCTATAACTTGAACTCAACATTGTTATGATTTTGTCTCACAATCAGTTTTACCAAATCCAACGTATTGTATTCACATGCTGTGGCTAAGAAACAATCTTGAGTTGAAAACAATAGCTTGAGCTCTACACTGTTAAAAGTTTACTTGAATTTTACAATGAATTGATGGGTTAGGTGTGGTGGCTAGAGTGTTGGCTTCCCACCTTAGTGGCCTTGGGTTCAAATCCCGGTGGTGGCTGAGAATTTTGAGGGACAATTCGATTCCTGCTTGAATGTTGTTTAGCGGACATTTCAAGCGCAACACTTCGTCCGTAAAATGGGACGTTAAGCCGTGGTCCCCTTGGCGCCTTTCGTTAAGAGAGTAGGCTATATCCGACGCCAGGTTTTTCTCCAACCTTCCTTCCATACCCTTCCCTCATGGCGCAATAGATAATTCAATAGCAATAGTTCTTGATTGCCTCATGCAATTGACATATCATAACACCAGGTTTACGATATCGAACGTTTTAAATTCATAGTCTGTTGCTTTGGAACACATTAAAGCTCCAACAATAGCTATAATTTAACATTGATTGAAATCGAAATTGATCGTTTTTATTTCATATTCTGTTGATTAAAAACAACCTTAAGTAGCAACAATGGCTTGAACTCTGCATTGTTAAAAGATTTTACATTAGCTTTACATAAACGAACGTTTTTAATTCAGATTCTGTTGCATAGATACAACTTTAGGTTTCAGCAATAGCTTGAACTCAACATTGTTATGATTTTGTCTGAGTTTTACAAAATTTAACGTATTTTATTCATTTTGTGTTGATAAGAAACAGTTTTAGTTGCGGCAATAAGTTGAACTCAACATTGTTATGATTTTCTCTCAGTTTTACAAAGTTTATCGTGTTTTATTCACGTGCTGTTGCTAAGAAACAGCCTTGAGTTGCAACAATAGCGTGAACTCGACATTGTTAAAAGTTTTCTTGAGTTTTACGATGAATGGATCTGGTCGGTGTGGTGGCTATAGTGTTGGCTTCCCACCTTAGTGGACTCGGATTCAAATCCCGGCGGTGGTAGAGAATTTTCAGAGACTGCCCGATATCCCACCTGGATAGTTAACCCCAAACTAGGGCATGGTTGTTTGTTAATTGTAATTTGTAATGTTAATTGTTGAAATCCCTCCGATATAAATGCCAAATAGTGCTGTTTCCGAGGTGATGGAAATAAATACCTACTGGAATATTGTTTGGAGAATATTTCAAGTGCAACACTCCGTCCGTCGGATGGGACGTTGAGCCGTGGTCCCCTTGGCGCCTTTCGTTAAGAGCAGGCTAATGCCGACGCCGGGTTTCTCTCCATCCTTACTTATTTACTCTTACTTCCCTCATGGCGTCAAAATACGTATATTTCCTCTGGATTACCTCATTTAAATTGCATATTATGCCATCTGTTTTACGATATCGCTGGTTTTAAATTCGTATTTTGTTGCTTTGAAACATATTAAAGTTGCAATAATAGCTTCACATCAACAAAGCTAAAATTTCGTTGTTTTTTGTTGAAAAACTGAACGTTTTTGATGCATACTCTGTTGCTTAGAAACATCTTTCAGTTGGAACAATAGCTTGAACCAGTTGCATGGGCAGAAATTTCGTTCGGGGGGGTCCAAAACCAGGGGGGAATATTTTTTAAAAAGAGAGTACTAAGTAATGGGTTTTAAACTAATTTCATCACTTTTCAAAATCATAAAAACTTCATTTGTTAAAGAAATATTTTTGTAAATTCATGATTTTTCAATATTTTGTTTCCTTTAATGAAGGAAAATAATTGTGCTTTTATATTTCGGGGGAGGAAAGTCCGGACCCCTTCGAAACCCGCCTGGCTACGCCACTGGCTTGAACTCAGCATTGTTAAAAGCGTTTAATTTGAGCTTTGCAATATTTAGCATTTTAATCTATATTCTGTTGCCTATAAACAGTGTTAAACAATAGCTTTAACTTAGCATAGTTAAAATTTTGTTTTTTTTGTTGTAAAATATAACATTTAAAATTCATATTCTGTTGCTTAGAAACATCTTTAAGCCACAACAATAGCTTGAACTCAGCATTGTTAAAATTTTGCTAGAATTTTACAAAATTGAACTTTTCTGTTGCCCATTGTTTTAAGTAGCAACAATACCTTTAACTAAACATTCTTTAATTTTTTCTACAGCTAATGAGAAATCTTTTTGATAACTCGTCATCACTGCGTTCTCCGCACGAAATATAACGATGTTCTTATTTAACATTGATTAATTACGGGACAGTTTTTTTCCTAAAAACTACTCGTTATAACCAACCCTATCTCCTGTCCCGTACACTCCGTGGAGCTTCGAGGAAAATGCCTTTTAGGTCGAGAAATATCCCCCATCCCACTGCCTTTCTGTGTAGGAACAAGTTGGTATTACTGGGAGAACGGCTTATATATCCACTGGAATAGACTTCCATAATTCATTTGCCTCTGAAGAGAGAGAGAGAGAGGAGGAGGAAGGGTATATGGGGTTGAGGGGAGGGGGGAGAAGTTTCTTTTCAACTCGTAAAGGTTGGCAGCGCCGTATTTCCCATGTATATACAAGCTTATATGGGAGGGGGGATATTCCTTCCACTGAGGCTTCAATAATGCCTCTCTTTCCCCTCCCCTTCTCCCCAACACCCCTCCCACCGCCCCTCCTCCCCCCTCCACTACATTTTGAAAGACCTTATTTCAACGTCATGCATGCTACACGCACACAACTCCAATCCTCACACACACAAGAGCAAGCGAGCGCGGTGTTGCCACTTCTCCTCCCCCCTCGCGCGCTCCTCTCTCTATCTCTCGCACCCACCCCTCCTCTCCCCGTTTCACTTCCCCTACTCTTCTCCCTCCCCTCCCCCTCCACCCTCCCGCCTCCGACCAACCACCTATCGCAGGGAAAATTTTCTCTTCCCCCCTTCGAGAACACACACATTTCGTCTCGTCGTACAGTAGTAAGCTGATCGCCGTCGTGTTTTAAACGCGAGTCCACCGGCGCAAAGTATATTTATAACGTAATATCGTTGTCAAACGGACGTTCGCAATAGTTTTCTGGCTTTGAAAACGAGCACGGGTTGTGCCACGTGTCGCTCAGCAAACGCGTGTCGACCCAGCCAGGTAAACCGCTCGTTAACGAAGAGTAACAACAATAGTCGTGACAACAATCGAGTCGCCGCGCGCATTGTTGTCGCGACGGCACGCCGTGATTGTTTGCAAGCTCCTTGGATTATTGCATCTGTGTGTTGTGAGTGAACTTCAAGAATCAAATGAAGTACTTGATTTGGATTTAACGCTCTTCCGAAGTGAACTGTTTGATTGTTGACCGGCCGCCGTGAATTCGGCTCGTTGTGTTTGTTCGAGAAACAAAAGAAGGGGACTGTGCGACGAGCAGAGATTCGCGTGATCGCCCCTGTTGAGATACCTTTACTCTTCACGAATCGAACCTTATTCTGTGACTTTTCCATTTCTCACAAATTCGGCAACCGCGAGAATACATCAACGGGTCACGTTGTCTTGACTATCGGGACGAACTTTTCTTTCGTAAATGTAACACTGTTTAAAATTAAATTTTCTCCCGTTTGTGACCGGGATTCTATTGTAATTCGTGCGATTGTGGTCTACAGTGTTTTGAATCTGTTTTTTTCCTCGGAAAGAAGAATAAATTTCGTTTCGATTTGACTGTCATCTCGTTTTATGCCTTCTTCCGTGTGATATTTGTTTGTTTGTGTGTTCCCGCTCCACTCTCGCAACCCGGAAACGCTTTGCTATTTCCGCGACTCTTTTCAGTGTGGACCAATAAATGACAGCGAGAATATTGTCGTTCGATTTCACCTGTTCCGCGAGGTATTTCTGGACGCCGCCCGCAACGAATCACCACGGAAACATCTGCAATATTGTTTCGTAACCAGGTGGGGCTGTGTTGGATGCTGTGTGGTGACCATTGTTGGAGGCAGAAGAAGAAATAAACGGTCTTCACCAAGGATTCGATCGATCCGGAAGTATCGATAAATTGCTGTAAATATACCACGTCGTCTGTTTTGGAAGGATAGACAGGTTGTTTTCGTTTCTGCTTGTATATATATAAGAATATCCAATCCAACTCCGGACTGTTTCTGTTTTGGAGAAGAATATATTGACTGGAAATATAGAAACTTTGCATTTGGTTTCCGATCACACACTGTTCTGTGCGTTTCTGTAAACATCCGCGAAAAGACTTTACACCAATTCCGCTTGGATGACATCTGCCGCATTATTATCATTGTAAGCAGTTATTCGATCGGCTAAAGATAAAATTCCTGTCCGAAAACATCGAAGTGTGGTAACCTGGCAAATTTAATTTGACCGTGTGTTTACGTTCGAGCGGTCCGTCAATTTTCGCGCGTGGACTTCTGGACCGAGTGGTTACCATAGCGACGGCGTGTACGTTCTCCAAACAACGTGAATTGCACGCCGCCCTCACCACGAGACATTGTTGAGAACCATATCTGTCGCGTATTGTTGTTGCGACAACGGAGGTACCCATCCATTGTCGTCGCGACGGTTTCTGTGCGATCAATAATATAGCGTTTTTGTTTGCCGGGACGAGTGTTAGTTGTTGTGGTTTGATTGAGGAAGGATCTGTTTCGGGGTGTACAAAACTTCGATTGTCCTATCGTTTGGTTGTTTATTCTTTCGTTGCCTTGGCGACGTAAGGGCGGTGTGCTTAGAAATATCCCCTCGGCTCGCTTCGGGGCGAACTGCTCCAGGCAGTGTACTGACCTTGGGAGCGTATAATCTTTTTCCAACTCCAAGACAGGTTCTTTCAAGGTGTCTATGAACCTTAAACGTCTGAGCCAGGGGAGGAAGGGCAACGGGGGAAGGAAAATTTTAAGCTGTAATCGCCGCTTATTGTTGCGTGTTTAAAATACACCGAGCGCGTAATTCCAACCCAAACCCGACCGTAATAAAATTGACTCAACTGCTCACAGCAAAAGCGGCACGTTTTACAGTAAAGTTTTGCCTATCTAACTTTCTAGTTCTTGTACCAAACACGGACTATGCGATAAATGAACAGTTTTGTCAATTTTTAAAAAATATAAGCAAGTGAACAACAATTTTTTCTTTCATTCACGTCAGCGTTTACGTGGGCGATTTTATTTCGACAGTCACTTTTTTTCACTATCCCTTAATCCTGTCGCAACGGCTCCCACCGTGAACTGTTACGGAACGTACTGAGGTCTGCAATTTTTTTCGTCAAGTCTCTCATTTCGTGCTTAGGAAAGGAGAAAAAAAATACATATAGACTCTTGACCAATGGTGGTGGAGGTATAGGCCGTTCCGTTCCAAGTACGTGGATTTCAACACCATCCTAGGAGGTGTAGGAGAGAGGGGAGGTTAGCTGAAATTTCTCTCAAACTCTTGCCAGCTAATCAAATTCTCTGCGTTCAAAAGAGAATTTCCTCTTTTCTCCCCGCGAGAGAGTTTGGCCGAAAAAAATAATTCCCTCCCAACATCTGTCGGGAGATTAAAAACCAATAAAAAAAGACTCGTTGCTTCTTATTCGAACACTTTTTTTTTTCAAATCCTCACGGGTTTTCTGAAAAGTGTTTCCTGGAAAGGACAATTTAACTGATTTTGTGTCGACGTTCTGAATTTTTCTATCACTTATGATTGGTCAGAATAACGTACTCTTGATACAAAGTTGGAGTTGTGTATTCTAACGGCTGATTCGGGACGTTGCGAGGAGGATTATTGTTGTCGGGCATTGTTGTAACAATGGGTTGGTCTTTATCGGCGCCTATGGTATGGTGGAACAGTAAACACCACTTAGAATGCGGTAGTGAAGCTGGGCCATTCGCAGAAGCCTGATCTGTTGTCTGATATATCTGTATTGTTGTTGTTGCTGTCAGTTTTTTGGGAGTCTGTTGGGATCAGTTCGTCACCGTAGAGATTTGACGCTCCGTGAAGAATCGCTCAGGATTTTGTTCGGTTCTATAGAAGCTGCAATCACCCACATTCCATCTTTATTTGCGGCTTGGGGCTAAAACATCATCTGTGTTTTTTCACTCCACAAAAGAAGCATCGTTGAACTGAAGACTATAATCAAAAGAATCTATTTTATCACCCCCGGAGACGAATACGAAGGCGTTGCTGTTGTTTGGAATTTGTTTCTTCCTGTTGCCGTGGTAACCCTGTTGTTAATAATTGTGAAGATAAATTCTGAACTGCGGACTGGACTTTGAAGTAAGGCGTGGCAACTATATTATTGGATTGAAGATTCACCAAAACTCTGAACTCTCTTAATATCTTACCAAATTCGTAGGGGTAGTTGATAGGATAAGTGAAGAAGGAAGAAGATCAGGTAAAAGGAGAGTTTTAAATCCGGGGAAAAAAGAAGTGTTGGTAGGATATAACCGGCGTGTGAGTTCCGTGTGACCGGAGGATATTTGGCAACGTCGCGTCGGCTGGCGCGTGGCAGCGGGGTCGCAGTGTTGCCGGTTCTACGAGGGGCATGGAGGCCACCTACTCTGTGGGGACTGACGTAGATTTCTGTAGAATGTTCGACCAGTATCTTTACAAGGTGAGTGAACCTTTTAAAATTTTCTACACTCATCGCTCTACTGTCGGCGTCAAAATGATGTGCCGCTGTACTTTGCAAATTTATTTCTAGTCTTCAGTGCACGCCACAATAATTAATAATACGTCATTTTAAAGGAAATTTTATTGTCAATTCTAATTTATTTTTTGTTTTATGAAAAATTCTAAAGTGAAGACACGGTAGAGCAATAAATGACTCCGCGCACCATGAATTTTTTCTATGATCAGAAAATACATGATTTTTATGTAGTATAGATTTAAAAATACGCCGGAGCGAACGAATGCTGCGTTGCCACGTCTTGCGCGAAACTTTGCTTCCTATTAAACGGCACTGGCCCGACGCTGCCCCGTTTGGCAACATGGCATTAATAAAAGTTATTATAAATATTTTTACAGATTGTGGATCATGGAAAAATTGTAAATAAATTATGAAGTATTTCTATCAATTTTATTTTGTCTTTAGGGGTAACCTGTAGTACAAGTATGTGTTTAAACTTTTTCGTTATTATTATTTATTTATTTCATTATAACAATAAATTTCTATTCTAAAAGTACGCAAAAGCCATTTTATTAATCTTCACTAATGTTTGGAAGTTGTTGTGGAAGATGAAAGTTGAAGACGTAATAGTTTTCCCTTTCCCAATAAGTGACTCCGCGAACCATAAAATTAGCCGTTTTCTCAACTTCATGAACTTTGCAACTCAACCTAGGGAAAACTACTACATATCTACGACATTCATCTTCCACAATGAGTTGCAAAAATTAGTATAGATAAATAAGATGGCTTTATAGTGTTTTTAACGAACGGTAACGTCTACGAAAATTCCTGGACACCGCCGGCAGATGTTTTTTTTTTTTTTATACGACTGTGGTTATCGTCATTTTTTTTGCATGTATGTTCTACTTGTGTACGTTTAGTAATAATTGTTAGTCAACATGTATCAGATTCGTCTCCTAGCGACAGCGAATGTGATCTTACACGCGCACCTCGTTTTTAATTTTTTGATGTACGAAATGTACTCTTAAAACTTATTTCACATACTCATCGATCATATTTGAAATTATCAATAATTTAAGGGGTAGTTATTTTCTTCTTTTTGACTAAACGCGATTTTGGTGATTGTTTTTCGGCTTCATTCCGCGTTCACTCTTGTTTTTCTCTTTCGTTTCGAAAAGTTTTCTTATCTTTTCTAAAACACAAGAGGCTACTTGGTTTGCAGGAAAGAATGATCTATAAATGATACGAGCACATCAAATCAAGTAGAATAATAAATATATTATTGTCATAGTTGCTCTTTTTCCTTTTGTGAACTTCACTTTTTGTCCGCGGAATGAACCGAAAAACAATCGCCGATCAACTCACCGCGGAAGCCTCCGTAATAAAACGCGGTTTTCATAAAACTGTTTTTTTTAAATTTTTAATATTATTTTAGACTTTTTAGTTTTGTTAGAGAGGAATTTATCTGTCGATTTAAATTTTAAGTACAACTATCAAGTGGTTGTCTAAAAAAACTGTCTTCTAAACCCGAAAGCGGTAAGATTATTATAATTTCAAGCAGCAAAAAAAGTTTTCTAATTATTTTGAAACAAATGAGCTTATTTGGTTGGCAAGAAAGACTGATCCATAAATGATACAACCGCCTTTAATCAAGTAGGATAATTATTATTATCGTCATAGTTGCTCTATTTCCTTCCGTGAACTTCCATTTTTTTCGTCTACATCTACACATTACCCCGCAAGCCGCCTAAGAGGCGAGCGGCAGGGGGTGTTAGATCAGCATCAATTTGTATCATGTGAAATAACGTTGACTTGTTTCGAAGTCATTTATATCGAATTTCTCTAAATTGTCAATCGGAAATTGGGAAATATACACGCTTCGCATTTCTCAATACCCAGCGGCGCAGTGAGAGGGGGGTTTGGGGCATAAAACCCCCCCAGAACTCGGAGGAATTTTAAAATTTAATCCATTTCACGTAATTGGGTAAATATTACTTATAGACTAGTGTAAGGATTAATAAAATGATGCTCAGAAAGCCGAGAAACTCACCATTTTAAACATTTGTCTTAAAAAGTTTCTGGGGAGGGCACTCACACCTCCCGTATTCCATAACCCCATTATTATTTGCTCCTAAAACCCATTTAACACTGGAATGCCCGGCTGGGTCAATTTGACCCTAAAGAGAATATTTATGTTCATTATTTTGAGAGGAAGTAAAATTTTAAGACTCATATTTCATGACTTTTAACTATTTAGTTTGGTCTGCCACAGTGCAAAAGTTATGCCTGGATGGCTCATTTTAACCCAGACTATCAAATCCAATTGAAGCCTTTCTACACTTCCTTTGTATTCAATGTGACGGTGTGTTTTTAAGGCCGTTTTACACGGGGCACGGAATTGCTCAGGTTAGAGGTGCATTAATTTCTAAAATGGCGTGGAATTGCGCGAATGCATGAACGAAATTAGAACAGGGGTTATTTTGCCGTCTCGCATCCACGCATTCTCGCATGTGTTCTAGCAATTCACCGCTTTAAAACGACGCAATTTTGATTGCGCCTTCGCACGTACGTCAGATTGCGCAATTCCGTGTACCGTGTAAAACGACTTTTATACTGATGTTTTTCTCAAAGTGTTACCGTATTTTTTTTTTTACCTGATACCATTGAAATTCTTCGTACCTCCCAAACTCATCGTAGTAAAAGTGAAAGGTATTCACAAATTTGTGGAAGCTACTTTCTCATAACACCATAGAAATTATTGAAAAACTACAATTTTAATATTTTTATCCTAATTACGTTTCCTCTTACCCTCCCAAATGCTTTATAAACAATATTAATAAATAAACTGGGAAGGAATTAAGTATTTTGAGTACAATATGCAAACATGGTCATATTGGCTCAAATTAACTCACTAAGTATGGCATAATAAGACGTAAGGATTGGTGGGGCATGCTAGTGCTAAGGTCCAATGAACGTCTATGTCCCAAATTTTTGAAATTCTTTAAAACTTAAATGAGAAGGTAAGAATTGATTGCGTTGAAGAAGAGACTATTGGCTTATAGTGCTTAATTCTCTTTGTGATATCCTATAGATAAATCGCAAAGAAGTGTGGGTGCATTTTTGAAAAATATTAAAAATGAAGTCGGGGAGGGCATACGACTTTGAAAGTGCCTACGATGACCTTAAAACGGCCCTGTTCAAGCCATGAATGTATAGGAATGCGATTATTACGTGGGCCGTTTATTTCAATCTCCGACAGTTCTTCAAAAACGCCGTACAGGCGATAGGATGTTACTGCGCAGGTAGGGCCATTGCAAGTCCTCTACACCGCACGCTCAAGTCATTTCAGACCGTAAGTTTTTAATTTGAAGTAATCTCATTTACTACACTGCATCAATTATTTTCTCCCGCCACCGTTGGCACTGCGAAGCGACATCCAGAGAACTCGCCGAATGGCTTCAGCATTGATCTTCATGCTGATAAAATAGTATAGGGTGGTTTCCTATTATTTTTTTATTGCCTAAATCGAAAGATTATTTACTCCTGGAGTACGTATTTCACACTTTTAGATTTTTAAATGACGATATCTATTTTTCGCGATTAAACGAAAAGTGAAAAATTTCAAGCGCGCGAAAACGCGACGGCCAAGTAGGAATGATGGGAAAAGTCCGTGTGACGTATTTCTGGTTCCAGCTGACGGCGTGTGGGGTGCCCTTGGGGCGAGGCTTTGAGCGCTGATACGACGCAGGATGCTAGCAGGTGGCTGAGTACCCTGCTAGCAGGTAGCGCTTGGCTTAAATAAGGATTGTTATTCCCCTATCAAACGAAGGAAACTTTCCCACCATAGGCAATTTTAATGTGTGATTATTAAGAGGTGTTTCCTTGAGCTCTGTGCCTCATTCATGCATTGGTAATCTCAGACGATGTCAAACTCGTAATCTACTCGTATAGGAACTAGGTCCCTGTGACGTCACGTGGAGTGGTATCTCAGGGGCGCCAATCTATGCCTTTTTAAAATGAGGTGAAAATTGACCATTGCCATTCGTCTAAAGTGGGATTTCTAAAACCAAATAATTTGTATATAATGTTTACAGTAATGGTGGGTAAGGAATCGCAATCAATGCATTTCGTTTTCTTTAACGAAGAAAACTACCCTATTTGAATGTTAATGCAGCTTCTCAGCGGGAAAAATTACGCCCATTCCCATTCTAAACTAACGAAGTGGCATGTTGAATTCCGGAAGTATTCCGATGCATGAAAACGGAGTTCATCTCAGAGCTAATGCAGCCCTATTGCTTCTTGAGCGATTCCAATGGGGCATTTTCGATCACCCGCCGTGCAATGCGGACCCAGTGCCGGGGGACTTCCATATTTACGCTGAAATGAACGAGTGGCTTGGAGGGAATCGTTTTCAAACGGGCGATGAGCTAAAGAGCTAAGGAGAAAATCATTGGAAGTCGTGGCGGCATCATCCTATGAAGAAGGTATAGTAAAGCTCGTCCGCATCACGACTAATAGGGTGGTTTCCTTCATAGGATCAAACGTATCTAACAAATCTATCAAAAGTATCTAAAAAAAAAACAGATTTTCTGGAGAGCAAAAAAACGAATGATATTTGTTACTTTCACACTAATTAATAACCAAAAGTTCATAAAATTGAAAGAGAAGCATTCATTTGCAAACAAAGTGTTGTAATTTGCTTTTGTTTTAATTCTTTTAATGTTATTGCGCTTTGTTTTTAACCTTTACATAACCTTAAACGCTGCCGAAATAGCTAGACCTGTCTCAAACCGAGAAATGTTCGCAGACCTACACAATCCCGTGCGACCCAGCATTAAGGCCTGTTTACACGGTACATCAACACGTACGAGTTGATGTCTAAATGTATGAATGCTAGAATTAACGCCCAAATGCACCGTGTAACCACCCAACTTGTGCGAATGCATGCACAGAAAATGCAACCTGTTCTAATTTGGTTAATACATTCGTACATGTTCCGTTCCGGTCCACAAAAATCATTCACGCAAACGTACATTAACTTGTACATGTCAATGTGCCGTGTAACCAGGCCTATACGTTGTTTTGGAGAGGGTAACCAAAGGTAACTGTATGGATGAGACCCAATGGGGTAGTTTCCTTCTTAAAAGAAAACGAAAGGCATTGATTACAATTCGTTACCCACCATTAGTGTATGTATTCATAACATACAAATTATTTGGGTGTACAAAAGGCCAGATTGGCGTCCATGCGATACGTCACAGGGAAACATGCTATACGAGTAGTCAGGAGTTTTACATCCGGGAAACATCTCTTAATCACCTATTAAAATCGGAAAGTTTCCTTCGTTTGATGAGGTACTAATAATCCTTATTTAAGCCAAGCGCTACCTGCTAGAAGCCTGCATCGTATCGGCGCTTCTAGCCTCGCACCAAGGAGGCCTCACACAGCGGCAGCCGGAACCATAGTGACATCAAACGGGCTTTTCCCAGCATGCATACCTAAACGTCGTATTATTGCACACTTGAAATTTTTCACTCTTCTCTTAATCACGAAAAATGGATATCGTCATCTAAAAATGTAAATGCGAGAAATACGTACTCCAGGAGTAATAATCTTTCGATTTAGGCAATTAGAAAAATAGGTAACCACCATATTCCACAAGCGTAGAGTGGAAATATTTTCGGATGAGGAAGTAAAAGAAAGGTGCTATTTCGCTCTCGTCCGACCGCACCTTGAGTATGCAGCGATATCATTTGGGATCCGGATCAGATAGACTTAATCCGCGAACTGAATAAAATACAAAGGAAGGCTGCGCGTTTCGTCAAAACCTGCTACGGGCGTACAGACAGCGTTACTCAGATGTTAAGCGAATTAGGCTGGGAGCCGTTGGAGTCTCGGAGGCTGCGCGCTAGGCTTTTGCAACAATTGCTTGAACAATTGAGAATGGATATCTTTAAGAGCGACACAGAGAACATAATCTTAGAGCCACACTATATTTCCAGGGCCGGCAGAAGCGATAAATTAAGAGAGATGTTTTGCCGAACGGATAGAAATGGTAAATCGTTTTTACCCCGAACCATAAAGGCCTTTATAAATGCTATTCGTAATATCGCATTTCCTTTTTATGAGTAAACAGCTGGTGTCCTAACACCCTCTGCCACACGCCTTTTTAGGCGGCTTGCGGGTTATTATGTAGCTGTAGGTGAAGAAAAACCGCTCTTATGAAAGCCCGGGAAATGATATAGTTGTACGACGTCATAGCATAGATAAGATAGACGAAGTGCTCTTACGTCAAGGCTAGAAACTTCAAGAACAGACATGGCCTCGAACAGGCATGGGAATAAAAAAAAATTAAAAGAATTAATGAGAATTTAAGAAGGACGTGCACATTTATAAGTTCATCAATATATATATGTAGATCCATCCATTCCCCTCTGTCACGTGACATGGGGAAGTGAGATAGAGAGGACCGAAGGGTTAGCAGGAAGTCATTACGAAGAATTGAAATTCAGATAAGGTCGAGATGTGAGCAGGATAAATGGGGTGTGGGGGATGAGAAGCTATTTCCAAAGACACGCGTAAAAGGACAGAATGTAGGACGCCCGGATCCATCCCATATAGAAGGCTGATATCTGTTGCCACTGCGGTCATATTTTAATCGGTTTCCAAAAATGTCCGCGGCGCTGTAATCAGTGCAATGCATCCACGTGCAGAGATCCAGTGATCCACGTGAATGTTCATCCTTTAAATATCAATTTTTAACTAGTAATCAAGAAACGGTTAACCAAGGAACGGTTAACCGAGTTAATTATTTAACTGATAATCAAGAACGGTACCCGGATTTTCTTTTTTACTCTTAAAAGAAATGGCAATGTAAAGTTTATTTAAATTAATTCGCCCAAAAAATGCTTGCGTAGAATATTAATCCTTTCAGTCAATGTCAGTCGTAAAAAATTGAACAGTTTTAGATTCTGGACTCGTTCCCACCCAGTTTAGCTGTTTGGCAACGGGTAGTTCGCGGTAAACAAGTTGATGTAACACCAGAATATTTCACTGGATCAATAATGACTATTTTAACATCTCCAGGGCAGTTCATCATATATGATACACGTGGTTTTTTCATAATTTCCTGGCCTAAGAGTGCTATTCGGGGACCTTTATTGAGAAGCCCCAATTCCATCCCATAGAAGGCTGATTTCTGTTGGCACTTCGCTCGCATTTTAATCGGTTTTAAAAATGTCCGCGGCTCTGTGATGAGTGCAATGCATCCACGTGTATATATCCTGTTATCCATGTGAACATTCATCCTTACATCAATTTTTAACTAGTAGTCAAGAAGCGGTTAACCAAGAAACGGTTAACCGAATTAATTATTTAACGGATAATCAAGAACGATACTCGGATTTTTTTACATTTACTTTACGTGGAACCTCAGGAAAGCTGCCTACGAAATTTATAAAGGACGATTCCATTGATTGATTCCGTAAAATTGACGTTGAACGCATAGTTTTTATATTACTGACCTTCGGCAGAATTCAGCGCTTAGAAATGCATTAGTTCACGTAAATATTTTAGCGTACGCCTGTCCTTGCGGTCAGGATGGGACAGTAACGATTACTTAAATGCACAGTCAATACAATAAACGTCATATTATAGTGGTGGGTAACGTGCCCAAAAAAGTAACTGGGCTCAGTTAGGGTTTTTTTTGTAACTTGTAACTATCTGCAATTTATCTCTTACATTTACGAAAGGTAACTACTAGCTTCATTTACGACTTATCGAGACTACAGTTAGTGTTCGTAAAACCATTTAGAAACTGCCAGCGATATTCTTGCAAGAGTGCAAGTGCAAATAAAAATATCATATACTTAATAGTTACCGGTAACAGAGTTACCTTTACTACTCTTTATCTGGTTAGAACGTAGGTCTTTGTGTTCAAGTTTTCGATAGGTTAAATATATTTATCGGAACATATAACTCCATTTGACGCCGTGTTACATTTAAAAGATAATTAATTAAGGGCATACATTTTTACTTTTGACCCACCAATCAATAAATAATCTTCATCAATATGGAATAGTGTGATAATCGTCGGTATTAGTTCTGGGATTATTTAAACATTGATGCATCATGTTCTTCTTCAAGATCACTATCCATTATTACTTGTTTATTATTTGTTGGCATGGCAACTACGAGCCCTAGTGGCCAGCCAAGGAACCATGCTTTGGGAAATGCATATTGCAACAAGCATTAGAAGTTTGGATTTTTTCACGCAGGTCTTCTGTCCGCTATTCTTTTAATAATCACGTGTTTCTTCTGTTTTAGATCCATGATAACTTCTTCGTATAGCTCATTCAAACTTAATCACATGTTATAATTGACGATAATATTTATGGAATTGTTTAAAAGTTAATACGTCAATGCTTTAAGGCTCACAATACATTACTCACTTCTTATGTTGTAGTAAGAAGGTGAGTAATGATTAAGTTTTACTGTTAGTCATTGTAGAATCGACCGCAGAGCTCCTCGTGGCCAACCCAGCAAACATGCTCGACGAAATTTATATGACAACTTTATGGCGCAAAATCCGCTTTACCACTAAATAGCCTTTCATGTTTAAGTTCGTATTTATTTTGTTTTAAATATTGAATAACTAGTCCGATTCATTTTTTTCGCGATCTCCCTCGCCCTTCTTACGTTAAACCTATCCTTCTACGATTGTCTTTATCAGGACTTTATGTCTCAAGATATACATTAGGGATGGTCGGATCGGACACCTCGGATCCAAATATCCGCGAATATTGCCCTTCATCGGATACATCGGATCCAAAGTCGCGGAAGACATCGGATCTGGATCCGAAATTTTGAATAATAGATTCAGTGAATGCAACAATAAGGGTGGAAAGAGTTCCGATTCTCTCTTCGAATGCGCCGTCGCATGCGATTCTTGTCCTACTTATGAACCGTTTTGTTTGAAAGCTCTCGCAGAGGTTAGCGATGAGAATTTCAGCCGTGGAAAATAAAAAAAAACAAAATATGACTGGCACACAGTGTGACTCTTCCCAAGTGATTGAACAATCATCGGGGGAATCTCAGCGTCAGGAATTTGAAAATGCATTCGGATCCGAAAATATCCGATCCTAAAGATCCGGCTCCGAAAATATCAAGGATCCGATCCGAATCCGGATCCGAAAAAAATCCTGGATCCGACCACCTTCAATATATATAGCTAATTAATTATCCAGTCGTCTTCTTGAAATTAGAGTTCTTTTAAGATTTATATTTCCCAGTTACCTTATTGTCATTCAAATCATTCCCAGGAAGAGTGTAAAATCATACTCAATGCTACGTTATTCCTTTTCTTACGATCGTCTATAAGCCGATACGCTATCAACAGATCCAGCATTCATTCTCCCTGCCACCTATATATGTATAAAAGACGGTGCGCGCGTGAAGAAGTTTTCCATGCGTGTCCAAGAGACTTTCATTTGTTTTTTTTCTCCTTTTTCCATTTTCTTTTTTTTACGCGTCTTTATGTCTGTCTCTCTCTCTCTCGCAAGGAAGGAAGGACCCTTTTGACGACAACAGGTGGTTGAGCCGGAGGGAGGGGAAGGGAAGGGTCGTCTTCTTCCCCCTCCCTCCCCCCACCCTCCCCTCATGACAGCGGTCACCATGGAAACAGAACATCTCTTGTTTCTTTCCCCCCTCCGCCTACCTACATTGTTAGTGGTAGTAGTAGTAGTAGTATAGGAGGGCCCTTTTTTTATTATCATCCATCCCCCACACTTGGAGGTTGTCTGACCCTCCTTTCTCGTGGAACTCTCGCCGTACAATGAGCTGGTGTGGTGTATTGGGAGGAAGGATATATATCGTATATGTATATTGTCTCTCTTCTCAAAGCCCTTTTGACACTTTCCAATGGTGTAGTTTCCCTCATCAAAGAAAACGAAAGGCATTGATTGCGATTCGTTATCCACCATTAGTGTTTTCATAATATACAAATTATTTGGTTTAAAAAAAAATACCTGATTTGACGAATGGCAATGGTCCATTTTATCCTCATTTGAAAAAGGCCAGATTGGTGCCCATGCGATGCCACTCCACGTGACGTAACAGGGACCTAGTTTCTATACGAGTGGATAGGAGTCTTACATCGTCTGAGATTAACAATGCATGCATGAGGCACAGAGCTCAGGGAAACATCTCTTAATAATCACCCATTAAAATTACCTATGGTCGGAAAGTTTCCTTCGTTTGGTAAGGTATTAATAATCCTTATTTAAGCCAAGCACTACCTGCTAGCAGCCTGAATCGTATCGGCGCTCATAGCCTTGCACCAAGGTCACCTCACATGCTGACAGCTGGAACCAGAAATACGTCACACGGACTTTTCCCATCATTCCTACTTAGCCGTCGCGTTTTCACGCGCTAGATATTTTTCACTTTTCATTTAATCGCGAAAAATAGATATCGTCATTTAAAAATCTGAGAACGTGAAATATGTACTCCAGGAGTAATAATGTTTCGATTTAGGCTATAAAAAATTAATAGGAAACCACCCTATTGTCGTAATCCGCCAATCCCGATGAGAAGGCACAAATATTGCTGTTTTCGAGGTAATGAATAGAAATAAATGAAATGATTGTGTCAATGCTTAACGCCGGTTGAAATTTGAGAAAAAATTGAAGTCATAATGTTAAAAATCCTCGAAAAGTTTATTATTGATTATCATTGACTGTAATTTTTTTCCGAAAATTATCGAGACTATTTCTGTATTACACGATACATTAACACGTACGGGTTAATGTCTAAATGTATGAACGCCAAAATGCACCGTGTAACCACCCAACTTGGGCGAATGCATGCACAGAAAATTGAACCTGTTCTAATTTGGTTCGTGCATTCGTACATGTTCCGTTCCGGTCCACAAAAATCATTCACGCAAACATACATTAACTCGTACGTGTTAATGTATCGTATAACCAGGACTTTACACTATTCCCACTAGCTTTGGACAACTCTTAAAATACATATTTCCTTTTGGGCTGTTACGTATGCCTATTCAGAAGGCCATAAAAGACCCTTTTTTGGACCCATAGGCCCAGTTGTTTGAATTGGGAAGTACCGTTATGTCCTTGTCGTCAACATGTGTCTAAAATGTTGTGCTCCTTTCAGACTACGAATGTCCTAGCGATCGTCCCAACGATAGTTGTCCGAACTAGCAGTGTGAATGCATGTCCTGACAATAATAGTTACTGTAGTTCCGAACGTTGCCAGTTTACGATGTTTAGGTGCTGGGAGACCGGAAAAGGAAAGACGAAAGACGAAAAGTTCGTGAAGCTTTCTTCGCTCAATTTTTTTCATACATTTGTCCGAACAAGGATGAATATGGGAGGAAGAAAAATTATTCGCTAAATACGCGTCGAACACAGTATTATCTTGACCCTGCATACCTCAACAGCTTTGCTAACCGTCAATTTCTCGTTCACTTTTAGATGTCAGCACTAGAGGGCAGCACAGATTTTTAACCATCGTAATTTCAGCGCTAGATGGCAGCACAGGTTTTAACCATCGTTGTGTGAATGCACGATTGTTCCAAATATCGCTCGATCATTCGTAATATGAACAATGCATAAACGTTCGACTTCGCTTGGATTACGTCATTTTGTACCTTGGAGGTGATGTAGTAACAACGAATCCTTGGGCGGGAGTAAAAGGTTGTAACGGTACTCACCTACCACTTCTTAATTTGCGTTACCCTTGGGTACAGAAATACACTTAATTAAGAAATAACGTGCGCCAAAATCATTTTTGACGAATTATATTCAAAATGTCGTAAAGAAGACTAAATGGGCCCGATTTACAATCTGATATCATACAAATATATTGCGTAATTTCCCTTTCTGTTCCCATGGGGACAATCGAAAATTGTATATACATACAACTGAACTCCCGCCACGGAAATCTTTGTTAAAAGGAGAAAGATTTATACGGACTGACTCGAGTTCTGCCGAATCTCCTCCTCCGCGATCTTTCTCTATCTTAGGCACCTCCTTTTTCTTTGCTTCCTTTTCTTCTTTCTGCCGATCTTTTTAGAACACGCCCATCTCTTAGCTCTCCCAATACACGACTCTTTTGGTGTCTCATTCCGCGTCCCTCACTACCATTATTGCCTCCTCACTACCATTGTTGATTTTAATTAATTTATTTAAACAATCAACATGGCGGTTTGTTTACAAGGTTATAATCGTGTAAAATTGCAAGTTTTTCTTTCAACATGGACACTCCATCACGCATTGTCTGTATAATATTATAAACATGTTTCGCAATAATTGCGTAACCTTATTGACTTCTTGCTAAAAAAAATAAAAAAGATGATAGTGAAGAAATAGTTCTTGAGCCACTATCGTAGAATTCTGCTTCGACGTGTCAAGAGTGGATGGTTTCCTTACAACGACCAATTTGGGCCTAAGAAGGCCAGTCGGCCATGACACGCTTGTCTATTTAATTCCTATTAGCTGGGACAAGGAAGGCTAGATTTCCTGAGTGACGTCACCTTCCCACAAACCCCTCCTTTACCGCGAACGGTCACGAAGTGGAACGCATCGGAAGAATCTGTAACGAGATCGCGACTTGACTGCAACTCCTCTTCCGGGAGGACATGGAACTAAATACATAGAAAGATAATACCGAAAAGAGGGAATGTACTGACGAGATACGAAATATTGTTTTCTTTTTAAAATTGACTAATAGGGTAATTTCCTTCATCAAAGACAACTAAAAGTATCGATTTTGATTCGTTACCCACCATTAGTGTATTCATAATATACAAATTATTTGGTTTTAGAATTCCCAGTTAAAGTGAATGGCAATGGTCAATTTTTATCCTCATTTGAAAAAGGCCAGATTGGCGCCCATGCGATGCCACTCCACGTGACGTCACAGGGACCTAGTTTCTATACGAGTAGATAGGAGTTTTACAATACCAATGCATGCATGAGGCGCAGAGCTCAGGGAAACATCTCTCAATAATCACCTATTAAAACTGCCCATGGTCGGAAAGTTTCCTTCGTTTGACAGGGTATTAAAAATCCTTATTTAAGCTAAGCGCTACCTACTAGCAGGGTACTCTGCTACCTGCTAGTAGCCTTCATGGCAGCGTCGAGCATATCATCGCCCCAAGGTCACCTCACTAGCGACAGCCGGAACCAGAACGGCGTCACACGGGCTTTTCCCAGCATTCATACTTAGCCGTCGCGTTTTCGCGCGCTTGAAAATTTTCACTTTTCATTTTATCGCGAAAAATAGATATCGTCATTTAAAAATCTAAAGGCGTGAGATACGTACACCAGGAATAATAATCTTTCGATTTAGGCAATAAAAAATAATAGGAAACCACCCTATTATATAGTCCACTACTGACGCCGTTTTTAAAAAGAAATAATTAGTGAAATATTAAAAAAAAGTGTTGAAGAAAAATTTGCATAAAGTCACGTTTTTAGGAAAAATTAGGCCTACATTTATAATATGAACTAGGAAAAAATTAGCTTTAGAACGGGATTATTGGCTAGATTGTCCAACTATTAAAAAACGATAAACAGTGCAATTAAAAATGCATGGGATTAAAATATATTTTGCATGAACCGTGTGTATCAGTGCATAATTATAATTTTTCATGTGTTAGCGGAAATACCATGTTTATAATAGCGTACAAAAATCATAATTTTGAATAGAGATTGACGTGTTAGTAAGTATATATTGTAATCTAATGTGTCAGGATCGATGTAAATGTTAAAAATATAAAAACTGCATCATAGCAACTAGCAAAACAAACTGTATAAAATTGTCATGTTCGTATGTTATCTCCTCTACATTGTCCTCATTGTTACTTTATCTGAATCTACATTCTATCCCGCAAGCCGCCTGAAAGGCAGGTGGCAGAGGGTGTTAGGACACGTGCCATAAAAAGGAAATGCTTGACGACGTAGTATTTATGCCACTTGATGAGATAGCGTGATGTATGTAGTGGGAACTGTAGGATCATGATTACAAAAATGTTCGTAAGCAGTTCATTATTGGTTATCCTTTGCTTGGAATTAAAATTATTGAAGAGCTTGTTTTTTGAAGTGATTTACTGTGTGGATATGGGAGTTAAGGACATAAGAAATTAAATTTGAAAGATCCAGAAAGTGGCGAAGTCAGTAATTTCTTTTACGGGGGGTGAGGGGTCCAAAACCTGGGGGGGGAAACTAATTTTTACACTTCTCAGTATGGAAAAAAACTTCATTTTTCATAGAAATCAATGGTGAATTCATGATTTAAACAAAAGGTATCATGTTTCCTTTTATGAAGAAAAGTAAATGTCTTTTTATATTTCGGAGGGTTGTGAGGGGGGTCTGGACCCCGTTGATTCGCTACGCTACTGGATTCAGGAGCGTTTGGAGAGAATTGTTTTGAAATATTTCTAGCTTACTTTACGGATTAGTTCTCTGTGGGCAAAGATAAAAACTAAGTTTTCCTAAAGATCACACAATTACTTATACTACTTATTTTTCATCGGAGCGCGACCCGAATTTCAATGAATTATCATCATCTTCGGGCGCAAATTATTATTTGTTTATCTTATTATTGTTACCTAGTTACTAGATGAATTTTAAAACGGACGCCAGAATATGGGAAAAGGATGGGTAAAGATATTCATTTATAAGAGTACCATTCTGACTTTAAATGATTTTTAAAATATCTAGAAGCTCCCTAGAATACAATTCACGGCGGTCATTGCAAAATTTTAAAATATTAATTTTAAAATCGCTCCTATTGCAGTTACATATTAACGGCCGTATTCATAGTTTCCTTAGTAAGCTACTAACGCCCAAGTAGCGTTCTAAGTAGTATCATACTAGCAAAATGGTATTCATAGATCGTTAGCAAGGGCTACTAAGCTTAGTATGCTACTATCTTAGTAGCCGGTTCTTAGTCGCCCTCCGGCCTTGTCTAAGGGAGCTACTAAATATGGCGGACCGTTGTGGATGATCGAACTCCGGTTTTATTTGTATACTATTATAAAGTTTTTATGCATTTGTGCCAAAATGGAAGACGAGAATCCATTCTTCAAGTAAGGCAGGCAACGTATGTAGTGTAATTGGTGACAGGAATTGAAAGTTTTTCGTAGCTGCGAGGATGCTACGACTTGCAGTGAACTTGAGCCTCTAGTGTAAGTGAACACAATTTGCACATTCAATGCGCCCCTAAGTGAATTGATTGCATATAGACGATGAAGTAAAGAGTGAAACGACAAGTGAAGTGATTTGTGAGTGTATGAGCTTCGACAAAATTATTTATTTCTTTCATACTGGTTTAACCATTTCGATCAAAGGTATCTACTACCTGTTGCGAAGGGGATATGTTTCATATTTGAAGCAGTTGTTCTTTAGGGATACAGCAAACGCATATAAATTTTCATTCGTTTGTACGCTTATAATTTGTGTTTGATTATATTACTTATTCTAGTCACTTTATCGTGAGCTTTCGGCAGTGTTTACATTTCGCGTATTTCGTTGCGCTGTTGTTTTTGTTTTGGTTACGGTGCGAGTGATAGTGGAGAGTGAGATTGGAAGTTTGTTGATGTTACAATTTCTGGTTTAAAAATTTGTTTCAGCCTATTTATTTCATTGTCTACGTAATGTTAATGTAAAATAACATCAACAGATTCTAAATCATTAGTGATGAGTGGGAAGTGAGATGTGAAGAATTCTTTCGAACGTCAACGAGTGCAAATTCTTTTGGTGTGTGCAGAGTGATTGGAAAACTGATTATCATTGTTTACTAGAGTTACGTTATAGTGTTTTAAATTAAGTGTGAGTCAAGCTTTTCATTGAACCAGTTGATTCAGAATGTACGGATTATAAGTGTCATAAAGACAGCTCGTGAAATGTGAAGTGAAATGTTGTGTGTGTTGTAGTGCTATTTGTGATATGATCAGCAATAAATAAGTGAAACAAGTTACGTTAATTGTGATTTGTTTTTTACATTAACCACCTCTAGTAAACTATATGCCGTATATTTCCGCACGCTGTCAATATTTGAAATATTTAAATGTAGCGAAGCAGATTGTTGTTTCCTTGACTAACATTTTAGGAGTTGCAAACATATGTTACTAATTGCTCGCACGTAGGTGTTTGTAACGTAATGAATGTGTATCATTCACACATTTATCTCAACGTTATTTTCTTAACGTTTCATTTCTGCATTACAAAAGTTTTCGTTTCTACTCCGACATTGAGGTGTATTTCTGCTTTCCGAATACAGATATGTATATTACTGACGTTGCTAGCTATGTTTTCCCATACTAATCACGCAAACACTAATGGAAACAAATATCGGAAGTGCAAACAATATGCAATGTATACATAAATATATATGATCAATAAATATACGGCCGTTTGTAAAGCAATAACTGCATCTCAAACGTGCAAATGCTTCGGTATTACTCATAAATCTACCCTTTCCCAAAGGTATTGCATAATTTTTGTGTACAGCAATCTAAAAATACGTCTGAGATGCGATATCACATGGAATTATCCATTATGAAGTAAAAATTTCAATGCACTTTGCTGAATCAATTTCTTTTGTTTGATAGTGTTACGAATTTTCCGCGCCGCGGAGGAGTCAGATGCAGTGTTGTCAAGCGTAGCCTAGCGGGTTGAACCCAAATCGCTACCGAGTATCGGCTGCCGAGCTGGCTAGTAGCATACTAAGTTAGTAGCTCTTAGTAGCACACGTAATACAATCCATGAATACCATATCTTAGTAGGCGACTAAAAGGTCTTAGTAGCCGACTAAGTTAGTCGCCCTACTAGCGTGTTTTAGCGGAAATCTATGAATACGGCCGTAAGTGTTTAGCAAAATTACTTTTTTCATCTTTGCTATAATTGTAAGCACTTTAATGTTCTTTCTTCCTGATTTCAAAACTTCTTCCTGTGTGTCCACGTAATTGCGGATTTCGATAATAATATATACTTATAATGGAATGCCACAAAGTTAAGCAAGAGTTAGTGAAGATAAAAACTGCCCGGATTCGCTGGTATTTTTTTTTTCTAATAAACATTAGGCCATGACCTGTGACATTCACGGATTCAATGGAAACTGTCGATAAAAAAGGTCGTGTTGTGTTTTTTTTTAAACTCAATTGATTGGGGTCAAGGATGGGCGGGAAACAATCTATTAATTTACGACTCTCTTAGGATCTGTGCGTAAAAATTCCAATATCATCATTCATGCTTGAAGACATCGATTGGGATATTAACTCCAAGGCCATTCCCGGTCTGGAATTTTGGAACGCATTTAAAACTTCGGGTATAAGTTTATTTATTCGTGGAGCTAAGAGTGGGGACTCGAACTTAATGTGAGCAAATGCATGTGTCTGCTTTTCTGTAGAGTTCGTTGAATTTTTTATTAGATAGAATAATATTTATTGTTCAGGAAGGATTTCGTAAGAACAAAAATAATATTAAATTTCATAAATGAATTACATTTTGCTTGCACATTACATTAAATACAATATTAATGATTACAATGAAAATTTCGTTATAAGGATAATTTCAATGATAATCCATCGTAGCAAATCCAAGAAATATAGTAAAAAAACGGCAAATTGAGCTATTTTCCAAGCCGGATTTTGTACAAATAAGTCACATTCTTAACTGAGCAAAAAATTCTAAAGCAAAAAATTGACCGATTTTAGCGATATTAATGCCGTGTGAATGGTATTAAAATGAAGGCAACAGACGAAGTGAAGAACCTTTGAGTTACGGTATCCTCGACCCTTTCATAGGGAACACATATAAGTAATATTGGGGGAATATCCCTGAAGAAATTAGGATTCGTCAAGCGTATTGTGGTAAGATTTTCGGATGAGAAAGTAAAAGAAAGGTGCTATTTTGCTCTCGTCCGACCGTACCTTGAATGTGCAGCGAGCGTATGGAATCCCATGCAGAAAGACTTAATCCGCGAACTGAATAAAATACAAAGGAAGGCTGCGCGTTTTGTCAAAAACAGATACGGGCGTACAGACAGTGTTGCCCAGATGTTAAGCGAATTATGCTAAGAGCCGTTGGAGACTCGGAGGCTGTGCGCTAGGCATAGATTGATTGAACAATTGAGAATGGATATCTTTAAGAGCGACACAGAGAACATAATATTAGAGCCACACTATATTTCCAGGTCCGATAGAAGCGATAAATTAAGAGAGATGTTTTGCCGAACGGATAGATATGCGAATTAATTTTTCCCCCGAACCATAAAGGACTTTAATAAATGCTTATCGTAATTTCGCATTCTCTTGTTATGCATGAACGGCCCTGTGCCCCCTTCTTAAATCCGCCTATGGACATTGATGGTTTAAGTATAATATATTGCAATCTAACGTGTCAAGATCGATGTAAACATGAATAGTATAAACACTGTTACGTAGCAACCAACAAAAAACAAACTAAATAAAGTTGTCATCTTCATTTGTTATCATCCTGTACATTGTCGTTACTGTAAGGACATATGCCGGGTCTACACTAGTAACTTAAGTGACTACTTAAGTTAGCTCTCTATTTAAGGTGGTAGTGTAGGTGTCACCAGCTTCATTTAAGTACACCTCCACTTAAGTCATCTTAGAACCCAACTTAAATTGCGTTGGCAACTGTTTCCGCACGGTTGAAGCTCTTCAAGTGTTGTAAATGGCGCATAATACCCATCTCACTCCTGAATCATCCCGTTGATTATGTTCTAAGTTGTGCTGTATTCCATGATGTGGTGATTGAGCGTTCTATTTCGTTAGTTAACTTTCTAGTGTAGGGGTTATTAAATCGAAGAATTTATTTTGTGGTGTTTCTCATCTTATTGTTGGTTTTATTTCCGTGAAAACTAATTGCTATGCCTGTTGCTCAAGGTGAAACTCGATTTATAAAACTTAGAAACGTTTTAAGGAATTTTAAGACTGACAATGAGACGACGGCAGAGGATCCGGTGAAACAGTTAATTTTCCATGGTGTCATAATCGTAAATAACGTAAACGAATGCACTCAGTAACATCCCACACACTGTTATTGAAACCATTGCATAGGGCTTCAATTTTAGTCCTAGGAATGCCGAGGGAGATAAGATGTGGCGATTTCATTGGACGTGGGAGGAATTAATGGTTGAAATTTAACATCAATGGTTTTAATAAAGCAGTGGAATTTGACTAGCAATAAGTGTTTTTGTTTACGTTATGAATATGTCATTCCACGAAGTCACGCTTAGTAATTGTAAATTCCTCTGGCTCCATCACCTCTCGCCATATAGCGTTCCCTCAGGAACTGAAATCGGTCTTTCCTTTTAACCTTATAAATCCAAAATGGTTAATTCACGGAGTTTGGAAGTTTATTTCAAATAACAGTCGCTTTGGATCAAAGAATCACCAATTGCTCTCCTAGACCTTCATCTGTCAACATAACTGTTTCCCGATATAGACAATCACGGTGCTTAAGTCGACTTAAAGCTCAAGTGTAGCTACCGCACCACATTTAAGATTATATTTAAGTGAAGTCACTTAAGTCTGTAGTGTAGACTAGGCAATAGCCGACTTATGGCGAAGACAAGGAGGAGGAGAAGAGGAATGATGAGAAGCGCAACCCGTGACGAAACGAACGGTTTGAAGTGGCGGTTGGGCCGTAAGGAAGACTGTGTAACGGTACCGAAAGAAATTCCGGAATCCATTCGAGCCAAGTGTGCTATGAGAACATGGGACCACGGCGGGAGGGACAATCAACACGGGAACTATGGCAACGCTCCAAACAAAACAACCTCTTCGAACAAAATGGAAGATTATAAACGAACTATTGAAAAGTTAAAAGTGAAAATGAAACAGTGTATGTATGATATGCAATGCTCCTGAATGTACCTTTTGAGTTCTTATTACATATACAACCGTGTCGTAACTAGAAATATGCTTTTGGGGGGGGGGGGGTCGGGGGGGATGGGAAGACACCCCCAGGTAACGGGGGTCCGGGTCAAAAATCATGGCGTTATGGAAGCACTCAGAACATTGCACTATTGAATCACTACGAGGGTGCTGCGCCCGCTTCCAGTGGGCTTCCCCCGCTCTTTTCAATGTAGGTCCACAGAGGGATAGGCGCGTTTCTTATTTTAAAATGTAGAAAAAAAAGGCAGGGTCTTATGTAAAAATTTAATTGGAATGTTCATGTACAAGTTGAGGTCAGAGGACCTCTTTAAACACAACATTGGAAGTAATTACACTATCCTCTGTTAAACGCACATGATGACTCATACTCACGTATCAACAGGAGTCTTGAATGTGGAATCAGCCGCATTTTGATAAAAGTTATTTAATGAATGCGAGGTATTGTTGCAAATGAACAAATATATCAGTTTGTGCGCCGTTAACGTCAGAAATACTTACCGCTTTTTTTAATTATTTAAAAACCAATTTTAGGAAACAATAGCAATATTTAGGAAGTGAGATATGCCGTCGCATGTTCTCTGATAAATCCTGTGCATTTTGGTACCTCATTTGTCGAGTTTGGTTGCGTATAAGTTGAGAAAAAGGTATCTATACAGTGGAAATAATATAGAAGATTAAAGCACAAAGCACATTGAACTATGTGCTTATAAGGTTAAAATGAAGCAGTCGATTCGAGACTCAAATCACCGATGGCGGCGCTGAAGGCAATGACGTGATTTCCCAACATGGCCGACGCATCGAGGATTATATTGTGATGATAACGTAGGTGTAATAGCCACTACAACTGCGAAAATAATACGACAAATAGCAGTCAAGATTAAGGAATTAATACATTTTAGCTGAAATATCCTTCACTTTCTCATGGAGATTATCCGAAGGGTTCCATAATGACTATAAAGGCGTGACTCCGATAAAAAACATTATTCTTAGCAGGCTGGAAATTAAAAAGTGCAATACGACGGTTACCCTTAGTGCATTAAAGGAACAAACCAGCGTCCCAGTGAATGATGAATTGTGGCGATGAATGGTAACTATAAAGGCATTTCACATGAATATGAATGCATGAAAAAGGTTTGTTTAGAATGTGATATGAGGCACGTGATCCTATGCACTTGTACACGTAATATATATATATATTATATTGTACGTGCGAGGGTTCCAATAAAAAAAACAACTATTCCTATTTCCGGAACACTTAACACATTTATTTCAGTAGAAGTCGTACACATTAACTCTCACTTCGTTCTCAAAACACAATATTCTTCAATCCTCTGTTTACTCTAATCTCTCCGTCGTTAAAATCAATAATCCCCGTTGTCATGGATGATTCCTCCGCTACAATATGTTGGAATTCAATTGAAGATCCTTCCCACTTTTTCTTCATTTGCGTTTGCTTCCGTTGAGGCGTCTATATATTTATAAGGTCCTACGATGTTTTTGCAACTAGAAGTGGCAACTCTAAAATATTTCAGTCCCTGCCTTCTCCCTTTACCATGCATAAAATAAGTGTGCCCTTACCACAACCAAATTTGACTTTGTTTAAAACATGTTTTTTGTACGTAGGACCAAAGGTTTATAATTTGTTCCCCCAGGCATGCTGTATTTCAAAGTCTTTAAAAAAGTTTTTGCAAAATGCACATTCTTGGCTTCTCACTAAAGAAAGTGTAGAACAAATATTGTTATAAAATATCGATTTAAACGAATTAATGAATTATAAATACTACTATAGCTGTTTTTTCATGTACGCACTTAAGCTTTGTTAGCTTATATTACCAAGGTAACACAAAATGAGATACACTGTATGTAAAGCATAATGTATTATTGTTTTGGATGGTAGCCTCAAACAGGTTATCCTTCGCGGCTGCCTAAAATTACTCAATTTCGCAATTGTCACGTAGTATTTGTGTGGAGTAATAAAATTATTTATTTATAACTGAACATTATTTTTACCAAAAGAGTAACATTATAAAATATTACCGACTTTTCAGAAAATCATTAAACCAAGTAAATTCTTGGATCGTTTGAAAGTAAGAAAATTGTCTTATTTTCAGATTTTTATTGCTTTAGAGTGAACTCAATGTTAAATACCGTAGAAATTCAGTGCAAAAACAATTAATAGGTACTAAAAATACGGATTGGAGGAATCAATGCCAATGAAAGAATACGTAACGACAAAATTGGAGGACAATGCGCTACCTTGGTTTGACAAGGTTCTAACTGACCTTCAGCTAGTTTTGAGAAAAACCTTGTCAAAGTTTTAAACTGCTCTATTTCTATTATTAATAGGAATTTATTTTTTATTTTTGGCACATACACTAGTGATCCACTAGATACACTAGAAATTATTACTTTAAGAAAATGTATGTTATTTATTTTATTTTTTTACATGTTTATATGAGTAATAAAATAAGTAGAATGCAGTTAGAACCTTGTCACACCAAACATTAGTTTTTTCTCCTTGCAGTTGGAACTTTGTCACTGTTCTAAATCTGTTATTATTTTACACAGAGGAATAAAAACCGGTGCAACACATAGAGAAACATAAACTTAGTTATCTTGAGTGAAAACACCAAATTTTGCAAAAATGTCGATTAGAACCTTGTCAAACCAAGGTAGCGAATGGTCCGGCACTGAGATTAGGCTCGTTGTCCAGAAAATATGAAGAGGAACACTTGTGGCTCATCACCATTAATGAAGAAATGAAATCTGATATGTCCGGATTCTCTCAGGACAATTGGGCGAAAGGATATAAGTGGTTCGCCGTTCTGGAGCTAACAATCGTGGATAAGTTCCGTATTTATGATATTTTAATTGATATCGCAGCGATTTCACCAAGGGGTACAAGTGATTTCTTTTTTTATACAGAGTTAGGTACAGAAATTAGGTATAGAAAACAAACGACATCAATTAGATACTTAGTATAAAGCATTTGATTTTCCGCTCGATGTCAGCACAGAACAGAGACTCAACTCGTATCCCATGGCAACCAAGGTTTTTGTTTATTTATTCTAACAATTAACTCTACCTAGCTCTGTTGAGAAAATAATCACTTGTACCCCTTGGCTTCCAAACCACTCATATTAGTTACGTAATCCTATACTTGGTAATGGTCGGAATAAAATTGGTATTTCGATAGAAGTGTACTGCTACCAAATTAATATCGCTACTATTATCATGATTTCATCATCATCTGGTATTCTGCTTACTGGCAAGTCCAAACACCGAAGTTGTCTCCACCTATGTTCTAAAACAGTCTTCTATTGCATGGAATACGGTAGTTTAATACATCAAAAATAACGAAAGGCATTGATTGCGATTCGTTACCCACCATTAGTGTATTCATATTATACAAATTATTTGGTTTTAGAAATCCCAGTTTATACGAATGTTATTTGTCAATTTTATCCTCATTTGAAAAAGGCCAGATTGGCGCCCATGCGATGCCACTCCACGTGACGTCACAGGGACCTAGTTTCTACACGAGTAGATAGGAGTTTTACATCGTATGTAATTACCAATGCATGCATGAGGCACAGAGCTCAGGGAAACACCTCTTAATAATCACCTATTGAAACTGGCTAAGGTCGGAAAGTTTCCTTCGTTTGATAAGGTATTAATAATCCTTATTTAAGCCAAGCACTACCATCTAGCATGGTACTCAGCTACCTGCTAGCATCCTGCGTCGTATCAGCGCTCAAAGCCTCGCCACAAGGTCACCTCACAAGGCGGGAGGGGGAACCAGAAATGCGTCACACGGACTTTTTCTCAGCATTCCTAGTTAGCCGTCGCGTTTTCGCGCGCTTGAAAATTTTCACTTTTCATTTAATCGCGAAAAATAGATATCGTCATTTGTAAATCTAAAAGCGTGAAATACGTGCTCCAGGAGTAATAATATCTCGATTTAGGCAATGAAAAAATAATAGAAAACTACCCTGTTGGGTCTCCTCTTTGAAGCTACATGTGGTACGGTAATGGTGGACTCCTATCACCCGGTCCATTTGGATAAACCAACATTACATTCCACTGTCTCGTGAATTGGGCTTTATACATCCAGTTTTCCCATAGCGACACGAACGTTCATAAGTCACCTGCTTGACTCACCGCGTGGAAATGGCCCGAAAACTTGACTCATCCTTCCGGTATTGCTGCGTAAGTGACAAAAGAAAAAAAGGAGGAGAAAAAAATAACTTTTCTCTCACACGCGGAGGAAGTCCATATCGTTCGCCACCGCCGGCAGCTGGGTTCTTTCGTTGTCATGCTAATATCTCCATTGGAAACTGGTCGCGACAATTGTTGTATAACCGCCGCTGCCCAGCTATTGCCCCGGTCATACCACCTGCTGAAAATCAACTTCTAGACTTCCGACGGGTATTTTTTCTATGATTAATTATTATTGTAAGTATTAAAGGGTGGAAATTGGGAAAAGACTGGTGATAGGGTGGTTTCCTATCATTATTTTATTGCCTAAATCGAAAGATTATTTACTCCCAGAGAACTCATTTCACGATTTTAGATTTTTAAACGACGATACCTATTTTTCGCGATTAAATGGAAAGTGAGCATTTTCAAGTGCCCGAAAAGGTGACGGCTAAATATGAATGCTGGGAAAAGCCCGTGTGACGTGTGGCTGCTGCTGTATGAGGCCACCTGGGTGCGAGGTTATGAACGCCGCTACGATGCAGGCTGCTTGCTGCCGAGAATGGCGGTAGCGTAGAGTACCCTGCTAGCTGGTAGCGCTTGGCTTAAATAAGGATTATTAATACCCTATCACACGAAGGAAACTTTCCGACCTTAGGCGGTTTTAACAGGTGATTATTGAGAAATGTTTCCCTGAGCTCTGTGCCTCATGCATGCATTGGTAATCTCAGACGATGTAAAACTCCTATCCTCTCGTGTAGAAATTAGGTCCCTGTGACGTCACGTGGAGTGGCATCGCATGGGCGCCAAACTGACCTTTTTCAAATGAGGATAAAATTGACCATTGACATTCGTCTAACTGGGATTTGTTTAGCCCAAATAATATATGTTTATTATGAATACACTAATGGTGGGTAACAAATCGCAATCAATGCCTTTCGTTTTCCTTGCTAAAGGAAACTACCATATTACATTGCTATCTCACTCGCTTACATTTCTTTGAGAACCTTTAGAACGTATAGTTGTTTTGGTGTTAGTAGGACCAACATCGACTATTTACGCCTCCATGTCACTTTTAAATATTGCGAAATATGTAGCGTAAAGTAATGAGGTAATAGTCATGTGAAAATTCTAAGCAAACGTTTTTAAGATTCAGTGTAAAATTAGGTGAAATTTTCCATTATAATATCAGACTGTTTTCCTGAACAGCAGGGATAGCAATATATACTAAACGAAATTAAACTAAATAGAAATAATACTAAAGTAATGAACTAAGGGAAAATAACATGTTTCAAGCGAATAATTTTAAAACTAATAAAGAGCTGTTAAAATTTCCTTAAAATATTGGTTTGATTCACCTTTTTTTCCATGCTTAAATCTTACCTATAATTGAACAACTATGGCTTGCCCCCCCCACCCTAGTTTTGATCCTGGGTACGCCCTTGGCTTGGAGCTAAAAAGGCCAACATCAACAATGTACACTTCCGTAGTACTTTTAAAAATTGCGAAATATTTAGTGTAAAATAATGAAGTAGTAATCCTCTGAAAATTCTAGGTAAACTTTTTTAAGATTCAGTTTAAAGTATGGTTGAATATTCCATTATATCTTCAGACTGTTCTCCTGAACAGTAGGGATGACTAGTGAAACTAAATGAAAGTCAAAACAAGTACAATTAGAATTTGTAGTTTGGTTCCCTGGAGCGAAATGCAGAAACGACACGAAATGGATTTTAATCCGGGGAGCTAATCTCAAGGTCGAAGCCAAATTGATACCTCCACTATATAAACGCTCAACAATCGCCCACTGAATCAAATCCGCTCATATCTAGTATTATACATGTACATAATACCCTGCGAGCCACCTCTAGGGTGTTTGGCAGGGGGTGATCGATCACCAGCATGCAATGGGACTCCCACATGCACACCACACGGTCCAAAAACGTTACCTATACTAACAAATTATACTACCACACGCTGTTAGAAATAATAATAAAATTAAGAAACATCCATAAAGTTTTACATAGGTTAGTAGGCTACACTACAAGTCATGCAATCTATTTATGAGTTCTAACGCTGCGGTTATGATCTCTTATTGATCGTGGAAAAAAGACATTCTGAACCTGTCTGTTCCACAATCTATTTCTCATACTTTATTTATATGATCTGATCTTCCGTAGTATGCTGGCGTCCGTAAGATATGGTTAACTTCGTCAGAAAAGACACTGCTCTTGAATTTATCTAAAAGGTTTAGCCTATTTTTCAATCTACGGTCCGACAGAAATTCCCATCCGAGTTTATCTAAGATGGCATTATAAGGGCTATCTAGATGAGCGGATAATAACGCAGGTAATATTTCGCACCCGAGGGACCAGGTGCTTCACCTCGGAATGGTTTAGTTTCGACCCACACAACGATACTATAGGGTGGTTTCCTATTATTTTTTTATTGCCTTAATCGAACGATTCTTACTCCTGGAGTACGCATTTCACGCTTTTAGATCTTTAAATGACGATATTTATTTTTCGCGATTAAATGAAAAGCGAAAACGCGGCGGCTAAGTATGAAATCTGTGAAAACCCCGTTTGACGTCAATCTGGTTCCAGCTGTCGCCGTGTTAGGTGACCTTGGGGCGAGGCCTTGAGCGCTGATACGACGCAGTATGCTAGCAGGTAGCAGAGTACCCTGCTAGCAGGTAGCGCTTGCCTTAAATAAGGATTATTAATACCTTACAAAACGAAGGAAACTTTGCGACCATAGGCAGTTTTAATTGGTGATTATTAAGAAATGTTTCCCTGAGCTCTGTGCCTCATGCATGCATTGGTAACCTCAGATGATGTAAAACTCCTATCTACTCGTATAAATGTGGGTCCCCGTGACGTCACGTGGAGTGGCATCGCATGGGCGCCAATCTGGCCTTTTTCAAATGAGGTTAAAATTGACCATTAACATTCGTCTAAACTGGCATTTCTAAAACCAAATGATTTGTATGTTATGAATGCACTAATGGTGGGTAACGAATCGCAATCAATGCCTTTCGTTTTCTTGGAGGAAGGAAACTACCCTATTCTTTCGAATTTCACTGTGATATTATTGTTTTCCATTAAACCTGCGATTATGAAAGGAGCCTGGATCATCAGTAAGACAGTTCAGAGTCTCATGGGTCTGTAGAGGTTATTCATTGACTCACCCTTGTGTTTATAAGTCTTTTACAGTAGATTCCGGGGCTTGTGCACTTTGCCCTAATTAAGTGGCTGCCCCAATTAGGCGACTTATCCCGTATATGGGCATAATAATACGTTGAAATGATAGATAGAATACTAAAGAATGATTTTAATGCAACATAAGTTTGTTAAACTATTAATTTGATTTATAAATCAGCGAGTTTAGTTAATTTATTATCATTTTTAAGAATTATAACATTTTTGTTAAAAATATTTTTCACAGCCACGGGCGACGGTGAATGAATGTCTTTTACTAAGTCCTATTAAAGAAAAGTCCTATCCTCTTGCGGATAGTATAACAACCAGAGCTTTCAAAATAGGGCAAGAATTGGAACATTTGTGGAAAATGAGAGTAAATCAAAGGAGGAAAATATAAAAAAATAGTATTCTGAAAAAAAAAATAATTTAGTCGCGAGTATAGAGTCTATGTATGTCGTCGACTCATGGCCCAATAAAGCGGAATGCTGTCCCAAATAAGCGGAGAATACTCTGGACTATTCCTCCATTGGGTCCTGTTCTTCAAGATCTGCCCCAATTAAGCGGCTGCCCCAAGTAACCGGTGGACCCATTGAACGGAATATACTGAAGAACCTGAGGCCCATTTGCAAGTAATATTATTTAGTGATGCAATGTATATTAAATTGGGGATAGAAACCGACCTGGCTTAAACCGGTCTGAACTCAGATCATGTAAGAATTTAAATCTCGAACAGACCTATTAATTAAGCTATTGCACCTAATTTTTATCTTAATCCAACATCGAGGTCGCAACCCTTCCCGTAAATATGAACTCTTGAGGGAAGATTACGCTGTTATCCTTAAGGTGACTTTGTCTAATGATCAAAATATTTGGATCCAAAAATCATAAATTAATGTAAATATTATGATAAAAGCTAAATATATATTTATTGTCACCCCAACAAGACAATGTAATTAATATAAATTAATAATATTTTTCTTAATAAATAGAGGAAGAAAATTGTCAAGCTCTATAGGGTCTTCTCGTCCACCAATTAAATTTAAGTCTTTTGACTCAAAAGATAAATTCAAGATTGCAATTGAGACAGAGACTATGAGGGTCCTAGGTGAACCCTCTTAAGGTTACAACGCACCGGGGCCGGGACCCAAGCCAGTGGCTTATACGCCCAATCACCCGGGGAGGGGCTGGAGAGGAAGGGAAAAGGAAAGAGGCACCGCCGCGATAGGAGCCCGACGACGCCTCTGGGAAAGGATAGGAGCGGAAGGAACGGGACAGGGAAAAAACACCCCAACGCTAAAGAAGCGAAGGAGGCCCTACTAACAGCGAAACCAAGCGTAAGCTATTAATGTTCTACCAATCCTAGTGTATTTTCCTATGAGGAAGAAAAATCCATCGATCGAATCGTTAGATTGCAATTGAGACAATAGGAACGAAACCCTTGGGTCGGGTTCGCGGGATACGCTCCTGGGGCAGGGACTATAAGCGATTAGCTTTTCTCCTCTGCCACCAGAAGGGGAAGGACGGGAAGGATCAAGGAAAGGAGGCGCCGCCGCGATGAGAGCTCGACGACGCCTCCAGGGGAAGGACGGGGAAGGAAGGAAGGGACGAGGAATCCTGCACCGTCACAAGGCGGGCAGGTCCTACCATCAGCGAAACAAAGCATACGCTATTAATATTCTACCAATCCTAGAGGATTTTCCTATGAGGAAGAAAAATCCATCGATCGAATCGGTAGATTGCAATTGAGACAGGTGGAACGAAACCATTAGGACGGGCTCGCGGGATACACTCCTGGGGCAGGGACTGTAAGCGATCAGCTTTTCTCCTCTGCCACCAGAAGGGGAAGGACGGGAAGGAACAAGGAAAGGAGGCGCCGCACAGTGGTCCCAAATCGAAAAAAGCTGGCCAAAAGTCATTTTTTCGACTTTTTAAGAGGAAGTTTTGAATTATGTATTCGGATTCTACAGGATATGGCCTATAATATTTCGTGCCTGATAGGTCTGTGTGATTATTATGTTGACCTGTGTAACCCGTCAAACATGGGCATGTTCAGCCTAAAACGCCCGAGGCGTAGAAATAGTCGATTTTAGGGCAATTCAACTTAATAAATGACTATTTTAATTTCATGGGATTCATCTGTCAATTTTAATATGGTAAATTTGCATATTTTTTCACAATATTATAGTATTTTTTGTTCGTTTCAGAATTTATTATAACAATATATAATTATTTATAATGTTAGCTATTTTTGGGCCTATTTTTAGTCAAATGTGTCGATATAGTTGTGTGCCCCTCCGTGCCCCTCGAAGATTCCTATGCTCAATCCTTAGGAAGAGTATGTGCAACAAGATGGAGAAAAAAAATCTTGCCTATACTTGCCTATCCGACATCTAGAGGGTTTTAAGTTGAGCGGTGCACCGCTCCGCTGAGGGCGGCTGGCCGGAGGCCGGCGGGAGACAGTGGCATTATCGCTCAAATATTCCTGTACCGGTGGTCAAACTTGCATGGTGTATACATAGCATAATTCTACATCCTGTACGATTACATTCATCAAGTGCTCCACGTCAATCGTATGCACACTTCTCGTTTGTGCACTCACCTTCAAATATTCATGAAACCAATGAGGGCCGGTTTTCATGCTCTTAATGAGAAACATTATGAGTGATCAAAAGCGACTACTTATGTCCTTATGCAAGAACCTTAAATCAACCACAAGATGCTTTTCTCTGCAAAACTTTCCTCATATTTTTATATAGAAGAGAGCGTGCTGTACAGCGTTGTCAGCACGTTATTCCGAAATAAGGTATTGGCGCTAAGAGAAATAAATGCTCCCTAATGCCAAGAATGGTTCACAGAATCATTTCAACAGCCAATAGACGTAGTCAGGATGGAATTCGGAGGGAAAAATTCGTCTAAACCCACCAATGGAGCGTGAATCTTGCAAGTGCATTTTTTAATAATAATGGAATGAGGATGACGGCCTCCCTCACCATAGCCATTGCATGGATGTGGTGAATATTTCCCACTCAGTTTTACTTTATGATTTTATTAGTAAAAAGGGCTGTGCTCCGAACTGTGTTAACACGGCTAACTCGAGAAACTTCTACTGTCCAGATAATTAAAGCACTTGGTTTGCCAATGTTTGGCATTCAAATTTCAGGATACGCCGGAAACTAAGAGGCAAGTCTATATAAGATTGTATATGTTTTATTCAATGTCAACTCATAATTTCCAGTTCATTATTGGTTAAAAATAGACAACTTTTAGAAATCACATTAATCTTTTCAGCCGTAAATACTTCTGTTAAATTTGAATTATGGGTGCCGCAAATTTTTTCGCACCTTGCGGTGTGCAATAAAAATACAGAGAGAAAAGAATATTCATAAGCGAAGAAGAAGGAATATGTCGTGGAATATTTGAAAACAAGATTATGACTGAATGAAATCAAGCATGCAAAAAATATTATGTTGCTGTTTTAGCTAAAATTACGACGTTATTAATTTTGGCCAGCTTTTTTCGATTTGGGACCACTGTGCGCCGCCGCGATGAGAGCCCGACGACGCCTCCAGGGGAAGGACGGGGAAAGTAGGGAGGGGACGAGGAATCCTGCACCGTCACAAGGCGGGCAGGTCCTACCATCAGCGAAACCAAGCATACGCTATTAATATTCTACCAATTCTAGTAGATTTTCCTATGAGGAAGAAAAATCTATCGATCAAATCGGTAGATTGAGACAGTCAATTTCTCGTTAAACCTTTCATTCCAGCCTACTATTAAAACACTAATGATTATGCTACCTTTGCACGGTCAATATACCGCGGCCGTTGATATTATCACTGGGCAGGCCAGACCTATTAAATGATACAATAGGACATGTTTTTGATAAACAGGCGGAAATTTAATTTGCTTAGTTCCTTAATTTCAATATCAACTATTTTAAAAAGCTACAACAAAATTATACTGAATTATACTAAATGCACACTGCATTACAAAATAAATATTGCTTGTTCTTTTGTGAGGACTGTAATCATTGATGGAAATGGGTCATCAATCTGTAAGATGTAGATTTTCCCTTCATTCTCACGGTGTCGAGTAACTAACGCTCGTCATAAAAAGTACGATACGATCACGAAGACACCTTCCGAGGAAATCCACTCACCACGATAATTTCAGCGGAAAAAGATTCCCATAGTGTACCGGCCTTATTATAACGTCACCTGCGATCGAAGAGGAAGACAGATGACAAGAGAAAAGCGCATACATTTTTTTTCGACACGCCACTCTTAAAAGCGGTAGGTAGGGTGTAGAATAAAAGATCGAATTCCCGAGACGAAAATATTTAATTTTTTTTAAAAAAAACCTGAAAAAGTAAATGGTGAGAAACTGGGTAGCATTTTTTCGCGGGAGAGAAGAACAGTTGAGTATCACCTAGCGGTCCATCGCTTTTATTTTTTTAAATTTTTTTTCCGCCTCCTCATTTCGGTACGCATCCAGATCGTTTTTTGTTAACACCCTCCCTCGGTGGGGGGGCAACCGTTGTCACGACAAGTCAGGAAGCTCCAGGGGAGCTCCTGAATGAATCACGTGGGAAAAGACAAAAGCTCCGTGATCTTTATCACTAAAACAAGTGAAGGCGAGAATCGCGAAGGATCCGTCACGGAACCTTTACCGTTTCGTGATAATTTAAAAAATCAAACGATTCAATGATAAACTCGGAATAACTAAGATTCCATTTTGTACCTTGAAGATTATGTTTTAACATAAAAAACTAATGTCGGTCGTAAAAATTATACACCGCTGTACTTTTCAAATTTATATTTGGGCTGTAGTGAATGCTATAATAACGAGTAATACGTATTTTCAAAGAAAATTTTATTCTAAATTCTGATCTATTTTTTGTTTTATTAAAAATTTAAAAATGTAGATGCGTCAGTGCAAAAACTGACTCCGTGCAACGTAAAATTATCCGTTTTGTCAACTTCATTAACTTTATGACTAACTGGGCTTCAGTACATGCTATAATAATGAATTATACGTCATTTCAAAGAAAATTTTATTCTAAATTCTGATATATCTTTTGTTTTATTAAAAATTCAAAAATGTAGACACGTCAGTGCAACATATGACTTCGTGCAACGTAAAATTAGTCGTTTTGTCAACTTCATTAAGTTTGTAACTCACCCTGGGGAAAATTACTTCGTCTACAGCATTCAACTTCCGCAATAAGTTGAAACATCAATGGTGATAATTAAAATTACATCAATTATGTCTTACCTTCACGGCTAGGAGCGGTTGATATATCAAAATTGATATAACTATATAAATGTAAATATTGTGACATAGCAAATGATAAAAAAAACTTAACGACCACATAAAAGTTGATACAGGCGTGTGACATCAATCATTTCATAATTTTACGGCAAGCGGTGGTCGATGTAGAAAAATTGATGTATAACGATGAAAAAATATATAAAAATTGATGGATAATGATGAAAAAATATATAAAAATTGATGGATAATGATGAAAAAATAATTTCACGGTGAGGCATTTCGATGCATAAAAATTATGTAACCATAAGAATTGTAAATTTTGTATCTTAGCAACTGACAAACAAACTCAATAACTACACAAGAGTTATTAAAGGTATATGTTACTAATTATGTCCATAATTCTAGGCTTGGAGCGGTTGATATATATCAACATAGACGTAACTATGAAAAATGTAAATATTGTATCATAGCAACTGGCATATTAACTCAACATATACTCAAAAGTTATTAAAGGTATATCATATAAATTTTATCATAATTAACATGTTTGTACGTAGAAAATTGTCGAACAATCAGAGCTGGTACAATTTGGGGAGTGAAGTTTTCACCATTTTTTTTTACAGCTGCTGTGGAAAGTAATAAAATATTCGTGTTTTCGTACCGGTGGCAGGATGTATAAAAATATGAAGATCACGACCCGTTATAGGAGATTGAAAATTATCGCCCACGTAGAATACACAGAGACTGGTGGTCCAAGGAAAGCCATAATAATGCTCTTGACTTTCGCCCCACAGCCTCCCGCATGGACCACTCAGATCAAATTTCGGGAGAAAAAGGACCAGCCGCCCAAGACACCGGGGATGTCTGGAGAATATTAAGACGTATTTAAACACTTACTCAATGGGGTAGTTTCCTTCATCAAAGAAAACGAAAGGCATTGATTGCGATTCGTCCCCCACCATTAGTGTATTCATAATATACAAATTATTTGGTTTTAGAAATACCAGCTCAGACGAATGGCAATGGTCAATTTTATCCTCATTTGTAAAAGGCCAGATTGGCGCCCATGCGATGCCACTCCGCGTGACGTCACAGGCACCTATTTTCTATACGAGTAGATAGGAATTTTACATCGTCTGAGATTACCAATGCATGCATGAGGCACAGAGCTCAGGGAAACATCTCTTAATAATCACCTATTAAAACTGGCTAAGGTTGGAAAGTTTCTTTCGTTTGATAAGGTATTAACAATCCTTATTTATGCCAAACGCTACCTGCTAGCAGGGTACTCTGCTACCTGCTAGCATCCTGCATCGCAGCGGCGCTCAAAGCCTCGCCCCAAGGTCACCTCAATTGCGGCAGCGGTAACCAGGACGACGTCACACGGAGTTATCCCGGCATTCCTACTTACCCGTCGCGTTTTCGCGCGCTTTAAAAGTTTAACTTTTCATTTAATCGCGAAAAATAGATATCGTCATTTAAAAATCTAAAAGAGTGAAATTCGTACTCCAGGAGTAACAATCTTTCGATTTAGGCAATAAAAAAATAATAGGAAACCACCCTATTAGCAATGATGGACATTCCGCTTCATCTATTAACCAGCAAGAAAAATCATGAGTCATTTGAATCACTCGGCGATTCGATCATTTTGAACGAATCGATCACGAACGACCAATCACCATTCCTCATGCGTTGGGAGCTGGCGAAGGGGGTTCGTAATTCAAGACGGCATGTTTTTTTTCGCTTCTTCGGAACAACCCCTTTCGGGAACCCTTCACCCCTTCCAGGAGAAGTAAGACGATGCTTTTCGAAGACTTCTTCAAACCCGGCCAAAGGAGAAGGTTGGTGTTTTCATCGAGGTTCTACCCAGCGTAAAAAAAATTTCTCTCCCATACTCAAACACTTGCGTGGTTTCCCACGCCCCCGACATTTCTGCCGATAATATGTTCATATTAAGACTCGAGTGTCGTGATGGAATAATAATCGATTGAACTCGAAAATCGAATTTTGTCGGTAAATGATCGAGGGTGAGGAATGATCTTCGACTTTCGATCCAAAATCGATCTTTCACATTCGATCAACCGATAGTGTGATCATATGAGGAATTTATGCCTCGTTTAGAAAATGATTGTTGCAGCCATTGTCAGAACTATCGCGCATTCACACGACGATTGTTAAAACCTGTGCTGTCCTCTAGTGCTGAGATCTAAAAGTGAACGAGAAATTGCCGGTAGCAGAGCTGTTGAGGTATTCAGGGCCAAGATATTACTGTGTTCAACGTGTATTTAACGAATAATTTTTCTTCCTCCCATATTCTTCCTTGATTGGACCAATCCATGAAGAAATGATATAGCGAAGGGGGCTTCACGAACTTTTCGTTTTTCTCTTGTCACTTCCTTTTCCGGTCTACCAGCGCCAAACCATCGTAAAGTGGCAACGTTCGGAACTACGTGAACTATTATTGTAAGGACATGCATTCCCACGGCCAATTCGGCCAACTATCGCCAGGACGATCGTAATGTGAACGAAGCATGAGTGTCGTGATGGAATAATCGATTGAAAATGTAAAATCGAATTTTACTCGTAAAATATGTTTGGCCATTTTATTCCGGGGTATTCAACAAATGTAACAACTCTAAACGTACACTAACTACCATGCCCTGGACCAGGGAAACCTACCCAGGCGGGACTCGAACCCGCGACCTCTTGTATGCCAGGCGATGACGTTAACCCGCCGCCACCTGATCTGCCATGATTTTACAGTTTCGATCCAACCTATAATTTTCAAATTCGATCTTCCGATAATTTGATCGTATGAAGGAATTCAGTGTCGCGATGGAATAATCGATTGAAATCGAAAATCGAATTTTGCCAGTAAAAGATCGAGGGCGAGGAATGATCTTCGACTTTCGATCCAAAATCGATTTTTCGAATTCGATCTTCCGATAATATGTACGTATGAGGACTTGACTTTCTTAATGAAATAGTTGACTGAAATCGAATATCGAGTTTTACTCGTAAAAGATCGATATAAAGCCATGAGCTACGAGTTACGATCCAAACCCTTGTTTTCAACGAAACCTTCGTGCTCCTTCTGAATTGGCTTCCTGATATTTACAATATTTTTAGCCGCCCAAATTTATGCTCCCTAATGCCTGACCAATTGCGACACGTCTTAATGGTGTGTTCACACGGTACATTAACCCATACGAGTTAAATTTTGAATGCATGAAGGCGAAAATGAACACGAAAATGTACCCTGTAACCACCCAACTTGTGGGAATGCATGTACAGAAAATAGAACCTGTTCTAATTTGGTTCATGCATGCGTACAAGTTCCGTTCCGGTCCACAAAAAGCATTCATGCAAAAAGACATTAACTTGCACGTGATAATGTATCGTGTAAACAGGTCTTAATCTTCCGGTCTTACCAAAATCTCATATAAAGTTATTGGTTTTCAAAGTTGTGTGTAAGTTTTTTTAAATGGAATACGTATCAATCAAAGGGAGTAATACACCAACTTTCCCTCCTAAACTCTGACAGAAAGCCATTTATTTAGTTTTTTTCCCACCGCAGTTCATGAAATAAATATGATCGCTAAATTAATCGAGAAAGCGTTTCCTTTCGAAAGAGCGGAAATGAAAGTTTTGTTCATATTTTTTTTGTTACCGCGCCTTCTCTTAGGCAACGGCGAAATCGCTCTTCTTCTGTCCAGTCCGGAAAGTTTGGGAGACAAAACATTCAGTTCCCATGGCAACGGAGAGCTACATAACCGGAAATCAAAAGCTTGGTTTACGGGTGGAAGTGGAACGTATTAGCATTAGCTTGAAAAGTGACATCTGGATTCTCTTTTATCATCACAATCTCAATCATCTCATTTTCATTATACGTAGGGGAGGGGTGGTATACCTAGGGCATAGTATACCCAGGAACTCTAGGAACTGTCGGCAAGTGCTTCGACCTAGTGGCTTTAATGTTATCTATTACGTGAAAGTAGCACTATCGAGTGTATCATAGGTCGATAGGGTAGTTTCCTTCATCAAAGAAAACGAAAGGTATTGATTGCGATTCGTTACCCACCATTAGTGTATTCATAATATACAAATTATTTGGTTTTAGGAATCCCAGTTTAGACGAATAGCAGTGGTCAATTTTAACGTCATTTGAAAAAGGCCAGATTGGCACCCATGCGATGCCATTCCACGTGACGTCACAGATTCTATACGAGTAGATAGGAGGTTAACATCGTCTGAGATTACCAATGCATGCATGAGGCACAGAGCTCAGGGAAACATGTCTTAATAATCACCTATTAAAACTGCTTATAGTCGGAAAGTTTCCTTCGTCTTATAAGGTATTAATAATCCTTATTTAAGCCAAGTGCTACCAGCTAGCAGGGTACTCTGCTACCTGCTAGCATCCTGCGTCGTATGAGTGCTCAAAGCCTCGTCCCAAGGTCACCTCACACGCCGACAGCTGGAACCAGAAATACGTCACACGGACTTTTCCCGTCGTTCTTACTTACCCGTCGCGTTTTCGCGCGCCTGAAATTTTTCAATTTTCGTTAGTCGCGAAAAATAGATGTCGTCATTAATAAATCTAAGAGCGTGAAATGCGTACTCCAGAAGTAATAATGTTTCGATTTAGGCAATAAAAAAATAAGAGGAAACCACCCTTTTGAGTTCATTTGGGTTGTATTTATAAAAAAGGCGCTATTTCGAAGTTTTTGACGCTCTGAAAAGTAAATATTTTCAGTTGCATATCGAAGTGTTTTACCAAAAATCCTATCACGCCAGCAGTGGTTATTGTAGCACATGTTAAATTGACGTATTATGGTGAGTAGTATTAGCTACTTATTCGGTATTTTAGATGTAATACCAACTTTAAAAAATCAGCCGGAATTCAAAATGGCTACTTCTTGTACTAAGGGTCACAAGCACATGATGTACGTAAGAACATGTTTTCATAGGAGATATCTGTTAAATATGCAATCAAATACATTATCATTGGATTTAAGACTCCTGGAATTTTCCTTCTGTATCGTGGTGTATTCACAGACGACGACTCAATGCCACCATATGTTAGTAATCGGCCCCTTCAACGGAAGGTATCTGTTCTTGCTCTTGAATGGAGTTATATGTATTTTAAAATCGAGTTTCAAACAACTACATTCTTTATGTAATATATTTATTTACTATCAAATTTAATACATAAAATGATGTTTCCTGGAGTTTAGGTCAATAAATTAAAATTTAGCAGCCAACGTTTCGTTTCATTTTAAAAACATCTTCAGGGCTATGTTAGAAAAAAAATGTGAAACAATATAAAATGCAGAGAATTAGGCAATATACAATATATATACATAAAAAAGGAGCAATCGGGTTTTTTTATAAACAATATAATTTATAGAAATATATATATATATATAAACATATATATATATGAACAGAATGGATTATACAAAAAAAATTTGACATACCTCTAAACTTTGAATACATTTATTGATATTTGGTTTCTACGGTATTGCCACAACCTAGGTTACCATTAATTTTGATGTTTTTGATGTTTGTCAGGTCCGAACAAAATTGGCATTTCGTTAAACGTATACTGTTAACAAATTAATAATGTTGCTAACAACATGATTTCATCTCCAACTGTTTTTCTGATCACTGGTAGGTGAAAACACCGAAGTTATCTCCACCTTTGTTCTGTAACTCTTTACTCTTATGCTGAATTTAGGAGTTTTCTCATATTGTGGCTGATTATTAAAAGATAATTACGTCCTTTTTCTGCTTCATATAAGAAATTTGGATCAAGATCAATTATTGTACAACTATTTTTTACTTGTTTAAAATAATTATTGATTGCTTAAGAATGTCACCAATAACTTTAATTGTACAAAAATATCAATGTGTTCAAGAATGCAATTTGTATGAGAACTTTCGTTTGATCTTCAAAAAAAATTTAGGTCTCATGTATGGGTAGAATAATTACAATAATTTACTTTATTGGAATGGGACAGTTTTCTGCCTGCAGTCAGAGGCTTCCGGTCTACATCGATGTATTTAACAATATCAAAGACATGTCAGTCTAACATTGTGTTAGTGTAAAGAACACTAATCCGTCCTTCTAAATTGAATAAAAATTACAAAAAATAAATCATTTATCCTAAATTGGCTTCTCGTTCGAAGTGTAGTGTAGCCAAATCAATAATGCTGCTAATACAATGATTTTTAAACAAAGTGATGATTACTAATATAATAATGGCATAATTTGTACAAGAATGCGAAATATTGCAAGAATTGAATGAATTTGTGCAAGAATTATGACACGAAAAGTTGTTAACACGTGACACGCATGTCCGATCGTCTTTCCCGCAGACATCAAAACAAAAAATATGTGTTTTTCATCCTTGATTTGGTTAATTGAGGGAAAATAAACTTTACGATGAATGGATACTGTTTCCAAATCAATAATGCTGCTGGTAAAATAATTTTTTTTACAAAGTAATGATTTCTATTATAATAAAAGCATAATTAGATATGAATATTGATAAGTCCAACAATGCGATTTGTACAAGAATCAATCAATCTGTCCAAGAATGCGATTTATTGCAAGAATTGAGTGAATTTGTACAAGAATTATGACGCGAATAGTTGTTAACATTTGACACGCACGCCCGATCGTCTTTCCCGCAGACGGTGCTGCCGCCAAGCGGCCATCCAATGTTCTCGATAACATATATTGCCTTTTATATGTATATCTCCGAAACACAAGCCTCTCTGAAGAAAAACCAGAGGTCTGGTGCGACTCGCGGGGCCTGGTCGCGGGCGGGTTCTCGCGGTTCCCAAACTAGCCTCTTCCCTCCCTCCGGGTATCCGTATAAGTCGACCCCCCCTCAGGCGGAATGAAAAGAGCCCCGCGGCGAGGCTAGACGGTGGGGGGGGGAGGGAGAGAGGGGGAAGGTGGAGGGGGGATATATACACATGCACTCACTCCCTCCCAGGCAGCTACGCTACGGGGTTCACACACAAGAAGACGTGGAACGGGAACGCAGCAAGAGAGTAAAATCAAACGGTGCGCCAGCCGCGATGATGAACCGTAAATCTAAAGCACGCGAACGGTTTATACTTTGGAAGACGTCAAATTCTCTTTATTCTGACATTTTTAACGGAGTTTTCTTATTGTACTACTAGTGAAACTGAAAGTTTAAACAAAGTTAACTGAGACTGTACTTAAAAAGATCATATATTATTTTTATTCCGGTATTTAAAACGGTGTTTTTTTATTATATTAATAATGAAACTGAAGGTTTAAACAATGTTAACCGGGGTTATACTTAGAAAGGTCGTATATTCCTTTTACTCCGTATTTTAAACGGAGTTTAAAAAAATGATATTACCAGTGAAACTGAAGTTTTAATCAATTTTAACTGAAATTATACTCTTAAAGATCGTATGTTCTTTCTTTAGAAGTTTTAAGTGTTTTTTTTTGTTATATTTCTAGTGAAACTGAAGTTTTTAACAAAGTTAACAGAGACTATACTTAGAAAATTCGTGAATTCTTTTTATTATGAGATTTTAAGTGGACTTTAAAAATATATGTTACTAGTGAAGCTGAATTTTTAATCAAACTTAACTGAGGTTATATATGGAAATATCGTATATTTTTTTATTCAGAGATTTTTAACGCAGCAGTTATTATTATAAAACTGGTAACATAGAAGTTTTAAACAAAGTTAACTCAGGTTATACTTAGAAAGATCTTATAAAAGTTTTATTCTGAGATTTTTAGTGGAGTTAAAAAATTTTTTTTTTTATTGTGAAGCTTAACTTTTAAACTTAGTTAACTGAGGTCATTCTTAGAAAGATCGCACATTCTTTTAATTCGAAGATTTAGAGTGGAGTTTTTTATTACAATACTTGTGAAACTGAAGTTTTAAACAAAGTTAAGGTTATACTTAGAAAGATCGTCTATTCTTTGTATTCGGAGATTTTTAACGTAGGGGTTATTATTATAAAACTGGTAACACAGGAGTTTTAAACAAAGTTAACGGAGGTAAACTCTGAAAGATCAAATATTCTATTTATTCCGAGATATTAAGTGGAGTTTTTTTATTATGTTACTAGTGAAACTGACGTTTTAAACAAAGGCAACTGAAGTTATTCTTGGGAAGACGATATGTTCTTTTTATTAGGAGATTTTTAACGCAACGTTTTTTTATTATAAAACTATTAAAAATGGAATGTTAGATTATGTTAACTGTGGCTAAACTTTTAAAGGCCGTGTATAGTTTTTTTCGGAAATTTTAACCTCAACTACTTTAATAAAAACTAGTAACACTGGAGTTTTAAATAAAATATCACCAGGTTAGGAAAAATGAAAAAACTTTGCTTTGTACTACTTAGCTTTTAATCGTCAATTAGTTCCGATACAACGCGGTATGCGAGTATTTTAAATGCGTTTGAAATCGTTGAGCGTGTTCGATTTGAGGGTGGATATGTGTTTGTGTCCCGTGTTTTCGAGTAATATGTCCAGAAGTGGTTTAAATTGCTAAAAAGACACTCAAAACGTCTTTCGAATGGTAGGAATAGACGGAGAGTACATTCTTACGGTCTAAACAAAAATATTGGTCGCCTTGGGAACCACGATGACAAAAGCGTCGAGAGAACATTTTGAATTGAATGATTTATGTAATGGAGAGGTGTACGAATCATCTATCAGCTATGCTAGAGAGGTTAGGTCGGACTTCCACAAGTGAGAAGAACCATAAATAGGCTATGCGAGTTGTACAAAGCCTTTACAAATGAGCGAGATTGTAAAGAAATAGGTCTGAAGCTGAACTCACCCTGCTACATAGGAAGGAAAGATCACAAATTCAAAATAGGGTGGTTTCCTATTATTTTTTTATTGCCTAAATCGAAAGATTATTACTCCTGGAGTACGCATTTCAAACTTTTAGATTTTTAAATGATGATATCAATTTTTCACGATTAAATAAAAAGTGAAAAATTTCAAGAGCGCGAAAACGCGACGGCTAAGTATGAATGCTGGGAAATCTCCGTGTGACGTCGTTCTGGTTCCCGCTGTCGCCGTGTGAGTTGACCTTGGGGCGAGAATATGTGCTTTGCTGCGATGCAGGCTGCTAGCATGTAGCACTTGGCTTAAATAAGGATTATTAATACCTTATAAGACGAAGGAAACTTTCCGACTATAAGCAGTTTTAATAGGCGATTATTGAGAGGTGTTTCCCTGAGCTCTGTGCCTCATGCATGCATTGGTAATCATAGACGATGTTAAACTCCTATCTACTTGTATAGAAACTAGGTCCCTGTGACACATGGAGTGGCATCGCATGGGCGCCAATATGGCCTTTTTCAAATGAGGTTAAAATTGACCATTGCCATTCTTCTAAGGGATTTATGAAACAAAATAAATTGTTTATTATGAATGCACTAATGGTGGGTAACGAATCGCGACCAATGCCTTTCGTTTTCTTTGATGAAGGAAACTACCCTATAATTTAATTTAGTAATAAGCTATCATAACGTAGTGAATAATATATTTCATGCATTTAAATTCATTTAGAATGCCTCCGAAAGGATCTCCACTACATATCGACTGCCCAGGTTAAATTTTAACTGAATATATAATGAAGTTGGTACCAAATTGTTGAGTATCATTTTCATTTACAAGACTAGTGGTGCATAACGAATTATGAGATCAACAACTGCATTACGTAATTGCGTTTACTTTTCGATTAAAATCGACATTAAACGTATATTTATCTCGATTTCCAACAAGCTTTAGTTTAAGTTTATCACATTGGTTTTTCAGTTTCATGTACTACAATTAATTCATGGTGGACATTAAATATCTATCGATAGTTATCGATAGCTATTTAGAGAACAATGTGGTACAGAAAAGGCTGGATAATTCTAACTTATTTAATTCGAACTATGCCTATATTCGAATAGTCACCTTGTTCCCTATCATTTTGTACTCAAGCAATGCTAAAAATCGCGTTTAATTCGAATTTTATTTTGGATGATTCAATTTTTTTTCGTGTTCAAATAAAAGTATAAATTATAATCTGCGATCAAAATTTATGTTTATACAACATTTACAATAATTTTGTAACTTTACGTTAATTTCTCAGTATACTGTAAGTCAATAAAGTGCGTATTCAATGTTTTAAATCCCTTTGGTTATTATGATTCTAGTGCAGAGTATTATGCTATGACATCTTAATAATCACGTATTAAAACTGGCTAAGGTCGGAAAATTTTCTTCTTTTGATAAGGTATTAATAATCCTTATTTAAGCCTAGCGCTACCTGCTAGCAGGGTACTCTGCTACCTGCTAGCATCCTGCGTCGTATCAGCGCTCAAAGCCTCGCCCCAAGGTCACCTCACACGGCAGCAGCGGGAACCAGAACGACGTCACACGGAGTTTTTCCCAGAATTCATACTTACCCGTCGCGTTTTCGCGCGCTTGAAAATTTTCACTTTTGATTTAATGGTGAAAAATAGATATCGTCATTTAAAAATCTAAAAGCGTGAAATACGTACTCCAGGAGTAATAATCTTTCGATTTAAGCAATAAAATATATTAGGAAACCACCCTATTGGAAAAATCAGAAAATAATTAATATCCCTTATGATTTTTTCAACGTGATGTCCTTATGTGATTGCTTCGTATCCTGGGAGATCTACTTCCGAATTCAGCCGATAGTTGGCGTATTCCTTATCTGGATTCTAGAATATCTTGAATAACCATGGCTTAATCCCCCCCAGTTTTGAACCCGGGTACGCCCTTGGGTTTGGATAGATCGTGTCCCGACGAATAGTCGCTGCATGATAGGAAACTTTCTTCCGGAACGTAATACACCTGTCTGTTGGGTTGTCGTAAAGAAATCTTTCATTGCGTAAAGCGGAGAAAGTTTCTGGTGAGAGAGAAAAAAAACTACGTAACATGGATGCGATGTTTTATAGGGCGGTGGTTTGTAATACGTGTCGCAGCTTGGTTTCCGGGGTTTTCCTCCGCGTCGATTCATCTCCTTGGCGACAATTTCGCCGGCGTTGCAGCAGATTTCTTCAGGTTTTTTGACCTGTCTTATATAGCAGGGACCAGGGGCGCAGCCAGGAGTTAAGGCTGGGGTGGGGGTTTAGGTGCAACTGATACCGGGGTGTGTGGGGGTACGGAATACCCACCAGGATAAGCGGTAGGTGCGAGATTAATAAATCGCCAACCACATGTCAACCGCTCTTGCCAACCACATGTCCCTCAACGATTGTATTCATCAGACCATAGGGTGGTTTCCTATTATTTTTTTATTGCCTAAATCGAAAGGTTATTACTCCTGGAGTACGTATTTTACGCTTTTAGATTTTCGAATGACGATATCTATTTTTCGCGATTAAATGAAAAGTGAAAATTTTCAAGCGCGCGAAAACGCGACGGGTAAGTAGGAATACCGGAAAATCTCTCTGTGTGGCGTATTTCTCGTTCCCGCTGCCGCCCTGTGAGGTGACCTTGAGGGAGGCTTGAGCGCTGATACGACGCAGGCTGCTAGCGGGTAGCTGAGTACCCTGCTGGCTGGTAGCGCTTGGCTTAAATAAGGATTATTAATACCTTATCAAACGAAGAAAACTTTCCGACCTTAGCCAGTTTTAATAGGTGATTATTAAGACATGTTTCCCTGAGCTCTGTGCCTCATGCATGCATTGGTAACCTTAGACGACGTATAACTCCTGTCTACTCGTATAGAAACTAGGTCCCTGTGACGTCACGTGGACTGGCATCGCATGGGCGCCAATCTGGCCCTTTTCAAATGAGGATAAAAATTGACTATTGCCATTCGTCTAAACCGGTATTTCTAAAACGAAATAATTAGTATATTATGAATACACAAATGGTGGGTAACGAATCGCAATCAATGCCTTTCGTTTTCTTTGATGAGGGAAACTACCCTATTGCGGAATTTTAAAGGTAAACGGTTCGAAATGGTGAGTTTTTCGGCTTTCTGAGGGATATTTTATTAATCATTACACTATTCTAACAGTAATATCAATCCAATTAAGTAAAATGGATTAAACTTAAAAATTTCTCTGAGCTCTTAGGGGGGGAGGGGTTTAACTTCCAAAACCCACCCCTCGCTGCACCACTGGCAGGGATGACAAGATTAACTGAACGAAAGTCAAAACCAGTTAACTTTCAATAGTTTCGTTCCCTGCAGCGAAACGTAGACACGGATGGAATGAATTTAAACCCGGGGAGCTAAACTATAGGGGTAGGAACGAAATCGGAGTCAAAACTACAAAACTTCGGGTCGAAACTAAACTAAAACTCTTGAGACGAAACGAACACACAGATAATATTTCGCACCGGAGGGACCACATGCTTCACTGTCGAACGGTTTAGTTTCGAGCCACAAACCGAGTACGAAGTATTGTTGAATGAAGTGGAGAGGTTCGGCCCACCGCCATTAAATGCATGGGTCACTCTTTTTTGGGGCATATTTTAACCACGAACAGCAGAACGGTGAACGCATTCGATTTTTACACGCAATGTTTTAACCTCTCTGTCATCCGTATGTCACACGTAAAGTGTCGAAACTAATCCCTCTTTTCCCCCTCAACTCAACTTCGGGGATCGAAACTTGACTAAGCATTATTTTTAATATGCCGATTTTCGGAAGAAGATGAACAGCGGGAATTTTTGCGAAATTTGTTCTGTGATGCCATATGTTTTGTAAAAATAGGATCCTTCGAAAATTATATGTGTAAATGTATGCACCAACATTTATTGACTGTTACTGCGTAAAGTTTCAAGTCCGTAGTAAAAAAAAAGAATTTTTTTAAGCGCTGGCCAGCTTTTTTCGATATCAGCCTACTGCTTCGGCACTTGTCTGCTCTCACTAGATATACATCTACATAATACCCCGCAAGCCGCCCAAAAAGCGTGTGGCAGGGGGTGTTAGGACACCAGACGTTTACAGCTAAGAAATGAAATGCTCTACGAAGTTGGGACTAGCATTTATTGAAGTCCTTTATGGTTCGGGGGAAAAGGAATTCGCATATCTGTCCGTTCGGCAAAACATCTCTCTTAATTTATCGCTTCTGTCGGAACTGGAAATGTAGTGTGGCTCTAATAATTATTATGTTCTCTGTGTCGCTCTTAAAGATATCCATTATCAATTGTTCAAGCAATCTAAGCCTAGCGCGCAGCCTCCGAGTCTCCAGCGGCTCCCAGCATAATTCGCTTTAACATCTGAGTAACACTGTCTGTACGCCCTCAGCGGTTTTTGACGAAACGCGCAGCCATCCTTTGTATTTTATTTTTTACTTTGGATTTGAACCCGGGCCATCGGGATGTGAAGCCAACGCTATAACCACCGCACCGACTCCATTCACTATGTGAAAAAAAACCACTCGAAAAATCTCTCGCCATTGTTACGTCACCCCGTGCGCCGTGCGATCGTCGACTGTCTCCGTGGTTACGCGAAATATTCCCCAGCGAACGCTTACTCCCCAGTGCGAAATTTTTTCGCCTTTTATTTATTTTCAGAAAAAATTCTTTCGTATTTTCTTAAAATTCAAGAAACGTTTCCGTCCACGCGTCAAGGAGGTCAGTAGAACTCAAGAGATACCTCTTTCTTTCATATTCTTATTCGATTCCACGATTAACTTCCTCATCCGGTACGTTATCCGTTAAATCGCCTCGTTTTGTTAACTAGTGGATCATGTGGGAATAAACGGAATGAATTTCTCAGCGGATTTGGGAATTAAAATTGCACATTCAAATGGCTAAATCTGAGATCACGTGATTGAATTGAGTCAAGACTAACACTAAAATAGGGAAGCAAAAACTGATAGAGGTGGATGAATTCGGTTATTTTGGGAAGCAAGATAACTAGTGACGGGAGAAGCAAGAAAGAAATTATCAGCAGAATAGCCCAGGCGAAGAGAGCATTCCACCAAAAGAGAGACCTACTTACAGAGGGAAACTCAAATATACACAAGTAAAGAAACAATTTATAAAAGCCTACGCTTGGAGTATGCTCCTATACGGAAGTGAGGCATGGACAATGACCGCAGCGGAGAAAGCAAGGATAGAGGCCTTTGAAATGTGGTTCTATACAGAAGAATGATGAAGGTCAAATGAATTCAGTAATCAGGAAATTCTAAGAAGAGAAGGAGAGAAGAGAAGCCTCATGAGAACATTAGTAAGAAGACGTAACAACCTCAAATGCCATATATATATATAATGATACATGATGTCCTGATGCCTGGTGTCCACACATCCCCTGCCACACGCTTTTTAGGCGGCTTGCGGGGGGGTATAATGTAGATGTAGATGAACATTAACCGGTGTAAAACCCGGAAAACTTTTCTGCACGAAGATGTTTTTCGTGAGGATTTAAAAAAAAAAACTCTACCTGAGGTATTTCTATCTTCCCAGTTGGAAACGAGCACCACCTATTGGGAAACGGAAGACGCTAACACGCAGAATGGCACCCATAAGGCATTGCAAATGTTTGCTCGCCTCGACGCGTCGACGTCACAGCTTTTGTTTCCCCCGGCAATTTGGACCTTTTGCATTATGGGAACGCACGAGGTCACGACTATCGAAGAGGCGCTAATCGACCCTCAAGTACGTTCGATACGTAGCCTCGGAGAAGGGGTAGATCGGAAATATCATTTTAAACAGAATAAAAATGAAATAAAAAAGGTGTTGAAGGGTAAAAATGGTACTTTGCTTTTTCCACGTGGCGATTTATTCTGTTCGAACATGGTTCCGTTACAGCCTATAGGCTTGTATCCTATGTATTAATATTATCATCATCCTAGCATTGGTTCGACGCAGCTCTCCACTCAGTTCTCCTATCAGCTAATCTTTTCACTCCTACGTATTTCTTCTCTTTCACATCCTTCTTAACTTATTCCACACATTTTGTTCGATGTCTTCCACTTCCGCTCTTGCCAAAATCATGTCCCTCAACGATTGTATTCATCAGACCATAGGTTGGTTTCCTATTATATTTTTATTGCCTAAATCGAAATATTATTACTCCTGGAGTACGCATTTCACGCTTTTAGATTTTCGAATAACGATATATATTTTTCGCGATTAAATTAAAAGTGAAAATTTTCAAGCGCGCGAAAAGCGACGGCTAAGTATGAATGCCGGGAAAAATCCGTGTGACGTCGTTCTGGTTCCCGCTGTCGCAAGTGAGGTGACCTTGGGGCGAGGATTTGAGCGCTGATACGACGCAGGATGCTAGCAGGTAGCAGAGTACCCTACTAACAGGTAGCGCTTGGCTTAAATAAGGATTATTAATACCTTATCAAACGAAGAAAACTTTCCGACCTTAGCCAGTTTTAATAAGTGATTATTAAGGAATGTTTCCCTGAGCTCTGCGCCTCATGCATGCATTGGTAATCTCAGACGTTGTAAAACTCCTATCTACTCGTATAGAAACTAGGTCCCTGTGACGTCACGTGGAGTGGCATCGCATGGGCGCCAATCTGGCCTTTTTCAAATGAGGTTAAAATTGACCATTGCCATTCGTATAAACTGGGATTACTAAAACCAAATAATTTGTATATTATGAATACACTAATGGTGGGTAACGAATCGCAATCAATGCCTTTCGTTTTCTTTGATGAAGGAAACTACCCTATTACATATTTTATTCAAGCGTTACTTATCTTCATACATTTTGGAATGCTTTTTAGCATTGATTTTCGTCCTCTCATAATCTTAACCTCATTCGTCGGCTATTCTTAAAATGGAACTAGTTCTCTTAGGGCGAGAGAGATATATCTCACTTCGCGAAGTGAAAGTTGGTCGGACGACTTCGTAATTGCAATATTACTCCCGTTGAAACTTTCTAAACTTCTTTCCTTGTTGTACGTACCCAACTGAATTACGTAACCGAAATCATACAATATTTAAAAGGGTTACTTTTAAATGCTGTAATTTTCTTTTTCGTAATGATGGAACGTTAAGTATCGATCAATTTATTTAGTTTTCCTTATCCTCTTCAGACCCAACCTACAGAAAAACATCTGAACCTCGTCGTTAATATTATTATCTATTACTTAATCCTTCATGTGTATATTATTGTCATTGAAGGTCGCACTAATAAGCATTTTCGTTAACTTTTTTTCACAAGTGAAATTTTACTCTGTCTGAGTTCTTTTTATTACAAGTTATTATTAACGTTTTATCAGAAATATTTTTTTTTTCGGTTATGAATTCGGTTTGGTAATATATGATATGGTATTTCCTGGTTTATTTTGGTAATATATATTATAAATTTTGAGGCATCAAAATTGATAAAAGTGTTATTACTAGTCGTTAGTATTATTATAAGCCTTAGAGGGTAAATTATTGTCACCTAAACCTGCACTTATTAACTTAAGCACTTTCCTTAACTTTTGTTTACGAGTGAAACTTTGTGAGTATTTTTTATTACGAGCTATTATTTATATTTTACCAAAAAATAATATGTTTTGGTTATGAACTCGGTTTGGTTATGTATATCATAAATTTTGAGGCATCAACATTGATAAAAGTGTTATTTCACTATTATTTGTGTTGTAAATTAGTTCAGAAACATGCTAACGCCTTCCGGCACCATGGCAACACTGTTCTAACGCCTAACTCATTCCTTATTATTAATTTTGCACCTTTTTATTGCATTGCCACATATATCCTCTTCGGAGCCAAGGTACACACACGAATACCTTCACTTTTTTATTATTATAATCCTTCAAGTGTAAATTATTGTTTTTAAACTCGCACAAATAAGCACTTTCCTTATTTTTTTTACAAGTGAAACTTTACTCTCTCTGAGTTTTTTTTAGTACGAGATTATTTACATTTTATCAGAAATATTTTTTTCGGTTATGAATTCGTTTTGGCAATATATATAATATATATTTTGAGGCATCAAAATTAATAAAAGTGTAATTTACTTTGATTGCAAATTAGATTTCAAATTTAGTTTGGTTTAAATGTTTCTCGATAGATAGCGTTAGTTGTAATAAAAAAAAAATAATTCTTAAGTTAACGGAAGACGCAGCTTCCATGTCTTTGTAAAAGAAAGTTTTTCTTTTCATGTTAGTTGCAAAAAAGTTTAGAAATTTTGATTTCATAGAAGACAATTACTCTTCACCTAGTGAATGATTACGTATATAATCGTATTTCTTTTCTATAAAGACTGGGTGATATTGTATAAGATTATGATGGTTGTACGGTATCTTAGTAGGTTTTAATTTTTTCATTTCATCTCGAAAATCACTTATGTCAACCTCGTAACGTTAAAAAAAAAAATTGTTTCTCACGCCATTTCTGTTTACTCCAAAGGTTATCTTTTTGGATACCCATAACTCATTCTATGTTCATAAATCTGTCTGAGATATAAGCATCGATAAGTCATTGAGCTTTCTAGACCATGATGCATTAAGCCGGCGGTTATTTTTTTAAAATGATCCGTCTTTAGCGTTCGTGGTCTCAAATTGTGCGAATTGGTGAGGGGAAAAAAATAGTATAGGCGTGCCTGAGTATTATAATAATTAATTTTTTTATTGTAAATTTAGTTTGTTTTCAAAATTACTCGATAGATGGCGTTAGTTGTGAAATTTTAGGAAATGGATTTTTAGTTGATAGAAGACGCAGCTTATATATCTCGGGATGAGAGTCGCAAAGATTATTCATATCATTTTCTTTCCCCGAGACGAGAAAGTTTCTCTGGAAATCTGAGAAATTACGGCAAATTTTATATTCGAAATGATGCTGCCATCTTCCCCCCTCTCTCTCTCTTACTGGTAAGTAATTAAAATTTCAAATGAGGTCCCGAAGAACTGAATTGCATTACGGCCGCTGGTTTTGAAATAAATTGAAAAATGTTGAAAGAAAAGAGTAATACCACGTAATGAAGGAATATGATTGTTCCCAAGAGTTTTACAGATTCATGAAATAGTTGATAATTAAGCAAATAATAAATGGGAAATGGAACGTTGCAATAGTATTAAAATGGCGGAGTTCTCGAAAAAAAAAAGAAAACCACGAATATTACAAAAATGAGATCCTCAACTCTGCCTCTAAATGTGTTGTCAACCACCGCGCATTTAAATGTGTTTACAAAAGTCGCCACTCGCGTCGCTGACGGACATATTGATCCTAAGCCTCGTTCACATTACGTTTGTCCGAGCGACCGTCCTTACGATAGTTGTCCGAACTAGCGGTGTGAATGCATGTCCTGACAATAGTTCACGTAGTTCCGAACGTTGCCACTTTACGATGGTTTGGCGCTGGGAGACCGGAAAAAGGAAGCGACAAGAGAAAGACGAAATGTTCGTAAAGCTATCTTCGCTCTATATTTTTCATGGATTTGTCCAAACAAGGAAGAATATGGGCGTAAGAAAAATTATTCGTTAAATAATACACATCGAAAACAGTAATATCTTGACCCTGCATACCTCAACAGCTTTGTTAACCGTCAATTTCTCGTTAACTTAAGATTTCAGCACTAGAGGGCAGCACAGGTTTTAACCATCGTTGTGTTTAATTCACGATAGTTCCAACGATTGCTGGAACAATCGTAATCCGAACGAGGAACTAGTTCCACGGGGAAATACGGTATAACTAAGGGTGTTTGTCGGAATTTATATCAAATATCTTGTTCAAATTACCACCCCATCTGTCAGGGTTGTTTTAATTCAACCGCTCAAAAGCTCGTTTAATTTTTAACGGAATGGGAAAGCATACACCTAGGTAACACGAATAAACAATCGATATCTATCGATAATGAAATGGACTATACACGACCCACGAATATTACAATAGAGGATCCTAAATTCTGCCTCTGTTGTTATGTTATGCTACGTTGCTCTGTGTATGTCGCTGGTGTAAACAGTTGATGTCTCGATGTTCAGCTTTGTTGGTAATCAACGCTTTGGCGTTTTTTTTAATGCTATGTCGTTATTGTGTTATGTGGTTAATTGTGTTTCAGTGTTCTGGGTGTGTAATTGCTCTTGTTTTGGTCGGCTGTATTTAAATTGTGTGTTTTCTTCGTAGTTCCATCCATGGTGGTTATAACTGCGTGTTGTGTGTCCTGTCTAGAGAGTGTTCGAAAGATTTTGCAATGTCGTGTAGGTACTGTGTTGTAATAGGGTAGTGCCCTTCATCAAAGAAAACGAAAGACATTGATTAAGATTCTTTACCCACCATTAGTGAATTCATAATATACAAATTATTTGGTTTTAGAAATCCCAGTTTAGACGAATGGCAATGGTCAATTTGAACCGCATTTGAAAAAGGCCAGATATGCGCCCATGCGATGCCACTCCACGTGACGTCACAGGGACCTAGTTTCTATACGAGGAGATAGGAGTAATACGTCGTCTGAGATTACCAATGCATTCATGAGGCACAGAGCTCAGGGAAACATCTCTTAATAATCACCTATTAAAACTGCCTAAGGTCGGAAAGACTCCTTCGTTTGTTAATGTATTAATAATCCTTATTTAAGCCAGGTGCTACCTACTAGCTGGGTACTCAGCTACCTGCTAGCATCCTGCGTCGTATCAGCGCTCAAAGCCTCGCCACAAGGTCAACTCACTTTGCGGCAGCGGAAACCAGAATGACATCACACGGGGTTTTCCCGGCATTCATACTTAGCCGTTGCGATTTCGCTCTTAATAATAACACATTAAAAATTTCTAAGTTCGGAAAGTTTCCTTCGTTTGATAAGGTATTAATAATCCTCATTTAAGCCAAGCGCTATCTGCTAGCAGGGTACTCTGCTACCTGCTAGCATCCTGCGTCGTATCAGCGCTCTAAGCCTCGCATCATGGTTACCTCACACGGCGACAGCGGGAACCATAAATACGTCACACGGGGATTTCACAGCATTCCTACTTAGCCGTCGCGTTTTCGATCGCTTGAAAATTTTTACTTTTCATTTAATCGCGAAGAATAGATGTCGTCATTTAAAAATCTAAAAGCGTGAAATACGTTCTCCAGGAGTAATAATATTTCGATTTAGGCAATAAAAAAATATTAGGAAACCTCCATATTGTTTTGATTTTTATATCCTGATGTATGTAATTGTTTCGGACGAATCGGGGGGCGCCCGTGATGTTTCTTATTGTTAGAGCCTTGCTTTGAATTATAGTCAGTTTGTGTAAATGTATGTGTGAAATTGATACCCACGCGGGATATCCATTTGTAAGGAGCGGCCATCTTAATATGTTGTCGTCCACCGCGCATTTATATGTGTTTACAAAAGTCGCCACTCGCGACGCTGACGGACAAATTGATCCGAGTTTTTCTCGTGGAAAATATGGTAAAATTAGGTGTGTTAACCGAACTTATATACACGATGATGTTATTTATCAAATTCATATGATCTCAATGCTTTTCGTCGCAATTACAAACATGATAATTGCAAGACATTGGAAAAAAGAGGATCGCAAATCACTCATCACCGCGCCGCGGACGTTTTTGAAAACTGATTAAAAATCGATCGAAGTGGCAACAGAAATGAACCTTCTGTAGGATGGAATTTGGCCTCCTCTACGCAGTCCCCTTGACGAAAACAAAAGACAATAGCACTGCGGGAGAATAGAAAAAAATATACAAGAAATATACAATGGATTCATGCGAACGTTAATTTTTAGTATGAAATGGAGATTTATTTATTTATTACGGAGATTTTTTATGTGTTTACTTGTGATATAAATATCTTTTTTTTTGCTGAAATTGATAACTCTTATGAATCTATTACGTATTTATTTTTTTCTTGTTCTTTCGCATACCCTCTTGTCCTTTGTTTTCTTGAGATACGGTTATAATCCAGTTTTTTATTCAGAAAGACTTCATAGTACTGATTTTATCCTTTTGTTCGTTCTTCTGTCATTGTTAACGTCATGTTGTTGTTTCTAACCCGTTTCACCCGTTCAGAATCCTTCCTTAGGTTCTTTCATCTTCTTCATCTTTTGGATACAGCAGAAACATGACGTAACTCCAATTATAAACTATAAATATTTCGAACATGGTTTTATTCACCTTTTCCTCGTCGTTTCCAACCCATTTTATCCAATGAAAATTCTTTCTTGCATTATTTCATCAACTTCACGTGATGGATACAGCTGGTAATTGTTGTCATCACATTTCGTTTCCATAACGTTTTCGAATAGATTTAAAATTGCTAATAAGAATACAAATAATGTCCGACTTCCTTTAAGCTTCATAAATTCACCGACAGTTTGTATTTGATGTCATCACAATACGTAACCATAGTGACGTTTTCGGATACATTTTAAATAGTCAATAATTATACAAAAAATGTCTGGCTTCCTTGGAGCTTCATAAATTCCCCATATATTATTGTCCTTTGTTTATTTTGATTAAGGAACTAGATTGACGTATTAAAAAGCCATGTTTTACGTCAATCCGTCTTTTTTGTTGCTAATATTTAAAAAATATACGCATTTAATAAAAAAAAATATCGTCCAAAACGCCATATAACGTCATTAGTTTAATTAAGCCTGAATCTCACGATCATTTTTTCCACGATACTTTAAAAAAAAGCTTACAATAGAAGAAACAGGTAGAGCCATGGAATCTATCGGCAAATGTGCAGAAATATGGTCTTAACGAAGCTGCACAACCCTTCCATTTGTTGAAAAATGGTTAAAAGTAGGTTATTTAAAGGTAGTAATTGAAGAAATTCTTGTGTCGAGGCGATTCTATTCCAGCTATTCCTCCCTTTGCACCACAAAGAATCCAGAAGAAAAAAAACTCGCGCAAAGGAAAAAGATTTCTTAGTGCGTTCGCTGCTGTGGGAGGGGGTGGGGGGTTTAGGAGTTGCTTTAGAAAGTAGGCTATGTGAAATGCAATAGGCGGAAGTGAGAATTGAGGTAAGACATAGAAAGAGAGGCAGACATTATACACTCCGAACAGACCGAGCGTCAGCGCTGACTAGTGGCGGGCTGGAGAACTAAAAATCACGCGTATTATAAAATTTTCTGCCTTCCTGGTTTATGCTGTTGATGAAGTTTTTCTCGTGTTTAAACACTGTATCCATTTGTTGTGCACTATGTATAACGTTTTCTCTGGTTTTACATCGCGTCCGTTACGTCAATTTTCTACTTTTCTTGTGTAGACATATTGATCATGTTTTTTTCGGGTTTTACGTCACGTCAGTTGTGTCAATTTTCTACTTTTCTTGTGTAGACGTATTGATCATGTTTTTTCGGGTTTTACGTCACGTCAGTTGTGTCAATTTTCTACTTTTCTTGTGTAGACGTATTGATCATGTTTTTTTCGGGTTTTACGTTACGTCAGTTGTGTCAATTTTCTACTTTTCTTGTGTAGACATATTGATCATGTTTTTTCGGGTTTTACGTCACGTCAGTTGTGTCAATTTTCTACTTTTCTTGTGTAGACGTATTGATCATGTTTTTTTCGGGTTTTACGTCACGTCAGTTGTGTCAATTTTCTACTTTTCTTGTGTAGACGTATTGATCATGTTTTTTTCGGGTTTTACGTTACGTCAGTTGTGTCAATTTTCTACTTTTCTTGTGTAGACATATTGATCATGTTTTTTTCGGGTTTTACGTCACGTCAGTTGTGTCAATTTTCTACTTTTCTTGTGTAGACGTATTGATCATGTTTTTTTCGGGTTTTACGTTACGTCAGTTGTGTCAATTTTCTACTTTTCTTGTGTAGACATATTGATCATGTTTTTTTCGGGTTTTACGTTACGTCAGTTGTGTCAATTTTCTACTTTTCTTGTGTAGACGTATTGATCATGTTTTTTTCGGGTTTTACGTTACGTCAGTTGTGTCAATTTTCTACTTTTCTTGTGTAGACATATTGATCATGTTTTTTTCGGGTTTTACGTTACGTCAGTTGTGTCAATTTTCTACTTTTCTTGTGTAGACATATTGATCATGTTTTTTTTCGGGTTTTACGTTACGTCAGTTGTGTAAATTTTCTACTTTTCTTGTGTAGACATATTGATCATGTTTTTTTCGGGTTTTAATACATCGCGTTTTTGTTACGTTAATTTTACACTATTCTTGCTTAAACATTACACTGTGTTTTACACTGCATTTTACACTGTGTTCATTTTGCCAATTTTCTACCTTCCTGGTGTTAACTATTAACGATTTTTTCTCGGGTTATACACCGTGTTATTTATAGTCAATTTTCTACTTGCCTGGTGTATAAATATTAATGAAGAGTTTCTCGTGTTTAATACATTGTCGATTGTGTCAATTTTCTACTCTGCTAGTGTAAACATATTAACGAAGTTTTTCTCGCGTTTTACATCGTGTCAGTTGTGACAGTTTTTTTTCCGTTCCTGTTTATAGTATAAATGAAGTTTTTCTCGGATTTTACACAGTGCCGATTTTGTCAATTTTCTACCTTCTGATGTATACTATTAATGATTCAAACTTTATACTTCACGACCCCTTATTATATATATATATTTTTTTATATCACGAGATGTGGGTCAAATGTAAATATTATTTATTTTTTCAAACTTTGCCTACGTTTCGGACATTATATTTGTCCATCCTCAGGGCTATAAAAATGATAATGTATGATACAAAATTAGTTAAATACAGGCAATTTTACAGTTGTTATACATTAAAATACATGGAAATACATATTCAGAATTTACCTTTAAGTCTGATGTTGTTTTTATTTATTTACAATTTGGTTGCTTGGATTTCTTTCTTTGTTGGTTATGTCATTTATTAAATTATGATAAATTTTGCTAAGGTAAGTAATGTCTGTTCTTTTATTGCAGCTTTTTTTATTTCTGGATATGTGGTACATTTCTTTGAATAATCTTTTTGATAAAACTGGTTCTGTATCTAAAGTTTTGGGCTCTTCGAAACGAAATGAGTGACTGTTTGTAATTGCATGATCTGCTAATGCACAAATTTGAATTTTGGTCTTAATTGATGCTTTATGTTGTGAGATCCTATTTTTTAAATATTGACATGTTTGGCCTATATAATTTTTATCACCCACATCTCGTGATATAACAAAATATATATACTATTAATGATGTTTTTCTCGGGTTTTACATCGCGTCTGTTGTGACAATTTTCTTCTTTCCTGGTTTGTACTGGTGATGAAGTTTTTCTCGCGTTTTACACTGTGCCGATTTTGTCAAGTTGGCGTGTACTGTTAATGACGTTTTTCTCGGGTTTTACATCGCGTCAATTTACTACTTTCATTCACCATTATTGTTCGCGGGAAGAAATGTTTCCTGTACCGATATGTTCGGAAAATTATATCTTAATTTATCGTTGCACTCGGACTTGTAGCGTGGTTCTCATGTGCTCTGCAAATTACAATTTTTCATCTGCATGCCACCCCTAAAGCCGTTTAAATAGGCGTGTTATGATAGGAGAAATTTTTTTTACGAGGGTAAGTTTAAAAGTAAGGTTTTCGATTTTTTTGTTATTACATATGGCATTTTTTACATTGTTGGATACATCGTTGGAAAGGTCATGACTTCAGCTATTTTTCGATGTGGTCACTTCAAGCCATGATAACTTTGAATCCCGTCGTAATACCAGCTTCCGTCCACGTCATGGGCGTTCCCAGCGTTTATCCCCCAAACCCGCGCTGCGCCGCCGCCACTTATGAACGTTTTTAACATCCATACGTTTTCGTGGTACACTTCGACCAATAGGATGGTTTCCCATTATTTTTTTATTGCCTAAATCGAAAGATTATTACTCCTGGAGTACGTATTTCACGCTTTTAGATTTTTCAACGACGATATTTATTTTTCGCGATTAAGTGAAACGTGAAAATTTTCTAGCGCGCGTAAACGCGACGGCTAAGTATGAATGCTGGGAAAAGCCCGTGTGACGTCATTCTGGTTCCGGCTTCCGCCGTGTGAGGCCACCTTTGTGCGTGGCTATGAGCGCCGCTACGATGCAGGATGCTAGCAGGTAGCAGAGTACCCCGCTAGCGGGTAGCGCTTGGCTTAGATAAGGATTATTACTACCTTATCAAACGAAGAAAACTTTTCGACCTTAGGTAATTTTAATGGGTGATTATTAAGAGATGTTTCCCTGAGCTCTGTGCCTCATGCATGCATTGGTAATCTCAGACGATGTAAAACTCCTATCAACTCGTATAGAAACTAGGTCCCTGTGACGTCACGTGGAGTGGCATCGCATGGCCGCCAATCTGGCCTTTTTAAAGCAGCATCGGTCGGGAAACGTTGGGGCCGCCCAATTGTTGACTCGGCGTCATAGCCCAAAAAGGTATTCCTTTTTATATTTCCTTTTTATTTAAAGTTTCAATCAATTAATGATTGTCATAAACAACATCACTGGTCCATAACAATCCTACGATTGGTTTGACGCAGCTCTCCACTCAGTTCTCCTATCAGCTAATCTTTTCACACCTACGTATTTCTTCTCTTTCACATCTCTCTTTACTTGTTCCATGTATTTTGTTCGAGGTCTTCCTTTTCCATTCTTGCCTTCCACTTGTCCTTCGACGATTGTCATCATCAGGCCATCATGTCTCAAGATATATTGCCTACAAGATTGTTCCGTCTTCCAATCAATGTTTTCATGAGACTTCTCTTCTCGCCTACTCTTCTTAAGACTTCCTCGTTACTTCCTTGGAATATTCATTTGGTCCTTCCATGATTATGTCAGGAAAACTCGATGATCCGCCAAACATTCTTTTAATTATTATACGTTTAAAGCATTCAATATCATTATATTTTGTAACCCGAGTTGACCGTCGACGAATATATATTTCCCTCTACCGGGAGAACGAGGAAGTAGAAAGGTCTTAACGTGGTCTTACAGCAGACGAAACGAAAAACGATGTGACGTTCAGCAGACCTCATTGCAAAATATGAACTCCTAATTAATTTAATCTAGCAGAATCGAATTATTTTAAGTCGGCACACATATAATTCGTTATTATTTCACTAAATCCCAAATAAATTAAGGAAGGAATGGAAAAAATGATGGTTTGATCTAGGCTTAAAATTGGCTTGAAGCAGCTCTCCACTTTATTCTCCTATCAGCTAATCTTTTCACATCTACTTACTACTTCTCTTTCACAACCATATTTACCTATTCCATATATTTCGTTCGAGATCATCCTTTTCTATTATTGCCGTCCACTTGTCCCTAGACAATTATCTCCATCAGGACATCATGTCTCAAGATATATTGCCTACAAGGTTGCTCCGTCTTCCAATCAATGTTTTCATGAGGCTTCTCTTCTCTACTACTCTTCTTAGAATTACCTAATTACTGAATCCTTTTGATCTGCATCATTCTTATGTATAGCACCACATTTCGAAGGCCTCCATCCTTGCTTTCTCCGCTGCTGTCATTGTCCATGCCTCACTTCCGTATAGGAGCATACTCCAGATGTAGGTTCTTATAAATTGTTTCTTTACTTCCATATTTAAGTTTCCCGCTGTAAGCAGGTCTCTCTTTTGGTGGAATGCTCTCTTCACCTGGATCTATTGAAAAGAATGAATGTGAATGAAATGTCCTTGAGTAGAATTATTTCTTTGCATTGTCGTACTGCATGAAAATATTTCTTTGAAATCCCAAGGTGTCCTTGTTGTAACGTACTGTCAAATATTTGTTTATAAATATTATTTTCAAATTTCACCGTGGTGTTATTTTTTCCATCCATTCTTATTATGGAAGGAGCCTGGAATGCATATAAAACACCTTAGAGGAGATTCATGGGTTCTGAAGACTATAATTATCGCCAAGGTGTCAAATTTATCCTCCTGGCTTCTTCCTCCTGTTTGTTGAGCGAACGATTTCCCGTTGCTAAACGACTAGTCATACAAGCGAGCAACAGCAACTCCTCCTGGCGGGTAAAAATCCAGGCGTTTCGCAAGTGATACATGCGAGGCCCATTTTGCCTAAGGAGGCGCGCAATAGGGTAGTTTCCTTCATAAAAGAAAACGAAAGGCATTGATTGCCATTCGTTACCCACCATTAGTGTATTTATAATATTCTAATTATTTGGTTTTAGAATTCCCAGTTTAGACGAATGTTAATGATCAATTTTAACCGCATTTGAAAAAGGCCACATTGGCGCCCATGCGATGCCACTCAACGTGACGTCACAGGGACCTAGTTTTTATACGAGTAGACAGGAGTTTTACATCGTCTGAGATTACCAATGCATGCATCAGGCGCAGAGCTCAGGGTTCTGGACGGTAGCTTAGTCCTAACTCTCCGAGTAACGTAGGTGACGTCACGTTGGTGTGGCACCGCCTCCATGGAGCCTGTTGGGGGCCCGAGCCCCCCCCAAAAATTCGTTATGGGTGTGAGGAAAAAAGTGTCAGGCTTGTCGATTTTCCCCGGAGTGTCCAGATATCGAGATTGATTCGAGTTAACAGGGTTCTAATGTTTATCTTAAGACTCTTCTAAAATGCTTTTAAGACTTAAAACTCGCTACTTATAAAATTTCCCAGGCGAGATCCCTGGTTTTGGCCCCCCCCCCCAATATTTTTTGTTGGTCGGCATTCAAATTTTTATCGAAATTTAACGCGGCTGAAATAAGTTTTAATAATTTTTATGTTTTCAATTGCCTTGACCTCGTTCTTTTACGAATGTCACTAATTTCATCTTATTTCCATTTTTTGCAGGTAAGAACTCCCTTGATGTTATTTCTTGTACATCAGACGACAGAGATTGAGCCATCTATTGGGAAATTGATTTGTGAGTACTATCATCCCTAATTCCAAATATTACTATATGAGCGGGTGAGAAGCTAACGTGAACGAGTGTATATTTACGATACACAGAGTTGGGTACATAAATATGGTTGAGAAAACAAGCTAGATCAACTACCGAAATTTGATGGCATGTGAAAGGGTTGGAAGCCTAGGGGTACAAGTGAATTCTTTCTTCTATACAGGGTTTAAGTAAAGAAATTAGCAATATTTATAAACAAGCAAAACGAGAAATTTCTGAATTATTCGTCAAATGTTTAGTCGTAACTAAGGCGACAGTTATTTCGCACTTAGGATGTAATCATCTATATTTTCGAAACACATCCGTTGAGTTTTTAAATTAACTTGTAAAATCCTCTTTAACTTAAATTTAATTTATAGCAATATTTATAAATAGCCAAACGATAGATTTGAGAAATATTCCGTCAAACGCCGAGTGGTGAACAGCATGGCGATTATATCGCACTTTGGACGTAAGTAACATTCTTTATTTTTGAACGAAGACGTGGTTTTTTTAAGTAACTATTATAATCCACCTTAAATTATCTTGCATAAATTGTTATATTTATAAACAAGGCAAACGAGATATTTCGTAAATTATTCGTCAACCGTTCTGAGTCAACTAAGGCGACAATTTTTACTCACTTACGATGTAGTCACCATCTATATATTCGGAATACGAACGTTGAATTTTTAAAATAGCTTTTAAAACCCACCTCTGCTTAAATTTAATTTATTTATAAATAATCATGTTTATTTATAATAATTGTCGCCTTGATTAGCACAGAATGGTTGAAGAACGATTTCTCAAATCTATTATTTGGCTATTTCTAAATATTTATAAATATCCAAGTGATAGTTATAACGTATAATATTTAAAAATAGCCAAATGACATATTCGAGAAATTATTCGTCAACCGTTATGTGGAAACTAAGGCGACAATTATTACGCACTTAGGGTGTAATCATCTTTATTTTAGGAAGAAAAACGTTGAATTTTTAAAGTAACTTTTAAAACCCCCCTTCGACTTAAATTTAATTTATTCCAATGTTTATAAACTAGTCAAATGAAAGATGTAAGAAATTACTCGTCAACTGTGATTTGCTAACCAAGTCGACAATCATTGCGCACGTATAATGAATGCGCCTTGTATGAAATAAGTCTTTTTGCATTGCGTTTAATCCAGGAGCAAGATGTGTTCAAGAGGATTAGGAAAAGATATTTCCTTGCTAAGCAGGCGTGTTACGTAAATGGTTTGGCAAACAGCTAGTATATGGAACATGACTGCCTCGTTTGTGTTTGTGAAGCGAAAGAAAAAAACCGTGTGCTGATTTTTCCTCGCAAGGATCTTTCCGATTCCTTCTTAAGGAAACTTAACTCGTTCCTTACGATTGGAGAAGTCTTTTATAATCAACCCCTTTTTTATGCCGTGACAAAATATGTACTAATCTCCCTTATAAAGTAGTTGCATGTGTAATATTTGTGTATCTTATGTATCTCATGAACTATGTTGTATCTTGCATGTAACATGACAGTAGCTTTCACTCAGTAGGTTTTCGCAAGTTTTTCATGCCCCCCCCCCCTTCTTGTGTGGGCGTTTTCCTGCAGTGGGTTTTTTTTTCGCTGAAGGATATTACACCCTTATCCTCATGTTTTTCCCACAAACTTACATCTTTTTTACACAAAATTTTCACATATAGTTGTTTATATTTTTTGACATTTCACAAACAGTGTATATTGTATATTCTTTGTATTGTAAACGTTTGTCTACCATTTTTTAATATGCTTGCATTGACGTTATCGAGGGGTTAGGTGGAAGAGGGGACTTCTTAGTCTCAACCTCGCCCGAATAAAGGCATTTTATTATTATAATTATTATTATTATTATAAAGTTTCCTGGTGGTTGGTTTGAGCAAAAATATTTTAATGTCTTCCAACTCGATTTGAGGATTTAAGTATCCATTATAGTGTGTATGCCTCGTCCTCGAAGAACAAATACAATTTACTCGTACAAATTCATAGAGTAGAAAAACACCAGAACCGCTGAACTTTCCAACCCCACCTAAACCGCGGCATGGGACTTTTTTGTCCCATTGACAAAATACATTGATCCTGTCATGTTTAAGTATAATTAACGGTTTTTTGTGGTTTTTGTAAACAAAACACGTGTTTAGGTAATGTTTAAAACGTTTTATTAAGTATAACTAGGAATATAGTAATCTTGAAGCGTGTTGGTTGCAAGCTCAGACCTGCAGACGCGCCGGGCAGAGGTGACGCGGACGGCGATGCGTGAGTAGGCGGCCGGCGCAGTGCACAGATTATTCCCTTCTGCGCTTCTAACTGGCAGAATAAAGGTATTTGTGCATCAATCCCCTTCGTAATAAACTGTTATTATGCTAAATACAAAATAAGTGTACAAAAAAACTGAAATTGTATGTTTTCCCCATATGGGACAAAAAAAGTCCCATCCCGCGGTTCTAGGTAAATCGTCGTTTTTCTCGCGAACCAAACATCGTACAATATTTTCAATGTAACCATTCGAAAGAGCATAAAAAATGAGTTAAAGGCAGTAAATTTCAAAGGGATCAAACCGCTAGAACATTAATGGCAAACATTTGCAAAGGGCGATGGGACAAAAAAGTCACGTCCGCGGTTCTAGTGTAAAAGCTTAGAATTAATTAAGCATAAAATCATGAAATCAACTCAACTTAATCATTATGAGCGATAAAATAACAGAAAAATATAACAAGAGAGTTCCATTTTACAAAGAAGCCATATCATCACTGCACTACAACAACAACATTACACAAGGGAAACCATATGATACACAATGTTCCAGCGAAAAATCACAGAATCAATGAGGAATAAGTTTTAGGAATAGCAATAATTACCATGATGAAAAGAACACGCAAACAAAGAAATATAAGAGATACACATTTTTATTCAATTAACCAGGAAGTTATTATGGGGCAGTAAGTAATAAGCATTCTTTACGCAGTGCATTTTTTTCCAAATATAGATACTATATCTGGCGCGCCTAAAGTCATTTGATACGAATGCTGCTTCATAGGGGCTTTTCTTACACGATTTTGAGCATCAGTCAAGCGTCGGTCTGGCGTTGTGTTAACCAGCCCCGTTAACGGGCCAAGTTTACGCAACGGACTTGGACCTAAAAACGTTTTTTTTGCGGTTAATAACACAAATAGCCAACAACTGAATCCGTATAATTTTTATTGCATTAACTGCTTTATAAAACCACAATTCCCAAAATTTCTTAAGCTAAAACGTAAGAATATTCATTGAAAAAAATCCGCGTAAACGTGCTCCGATCCACCCTATTTAGATTCAATAAAGAAAATGTCTTTCTGACAAGCAATTTTGGTACTCATTTACGTAGTTTTATTGAATTTGTATCCTTATTTTATTATAATAAATTAAACATGATTAAAAACGATACAGCCGCTCTTGATTTATAAATGGTGTAACTAAACTGTAAGTTCATTGATTGTTAGGCTGCACGAAGTTCGCCGGGTCAGCTAGTAAGCTTTAAACTTTTTCCTTGAATGGTTTCAAAAACAGAGTATTTTTAACATCATCTGGTAGATCATTCCAGAGATAGGATGCTACCACCTGCAATGACTTCTGGAAAGAATTTGTGCGATGGGCGGGATAATAGATGAAGTTAGCATCTGATATTGTAGTCATTGTAGTTTTTTTAGGCTTAGTTTTTAATAGGTTATTTAAATGCAGGGTGCTCCATTTATCTAGACCACCCGAAATAACTTTTTGTCCAGATGCAAATTCAAAAATGTGTCAAGCAAATGTCCATTAGCCATCAGGGGGACATTAATCAGCATGATTGTCTTCCTTGTAGCTTTGTTATTCACAAAGATGTGAACAGCAGTACGTCTTCTTCAAATGGCACCCTATATTTTTTATTCGGCATTTCATTTTATCTCTTAAAGATTTATTCAAAAATGTAGACAAGTGGATAAACACAGTGTTATGAAAAATGACTGACTCTACAGCGCTTAGTGCAGGTACGCGGGTATTGGAACTACTCCACTTGCTGACGTTGACGGTGAACAAGGGAAAACATAGTAAAACGCACACCAGTCATAAGAAACTCGTCCACAGTAAGTCTTTCACAGGTCGTCCAAAAGTCTCAGGTCTTTAGGAGAGGAAATGAATTGCCGAATAAAAAATACAGGGTGCCATTTAAAAAAGACATACCGCTGTTCATATCTTTGTAGATAACAAAGCTACAAGGAAGGCAATCATGCTGATTAATGTCCCCCTGATGGCTAATGGACATTTGCTTGACACATTTTTGAATTTGCATCTGGACATAAAGTTATTTCGGGTGGTCTAGATAAATGGGACACCCTGTAAAGGAAGGCTGCGCGTTTCTTCAAAAACTGCTACGGGCGTACAGACAGTGTTACCCAGATGTTAAAGCGAATTAGGCTGGGAGCCGTTGGAGACTCGGAGGCTGCGCGCTAAGCTTAGATTGCTTGAACAATTGAGAATGGATATATTTAAGAGTTACACAGAGAACATAATATTAGAGCCACACTATATTTCCAGGTCCGATAGAAGCGATAAATTAAGAGAGATGTTTTGCCGAACGGATAGATATGCGAATTCGTTTTTACTCCTCACCATAAAGGACTTTAATAAACGCTAGTCCCAACCTCGTTAGAGCACTTCATTTTTATTTAGTTGTAAACGGCTGGTGTCCTAACACCCCCTGCCACACGCCTTTTAGGCGGCTCGCGGGGTATTATGTAGATGTAGATGTATTCTAGATGGTGAGGAAAGGACGGACAAAAAAACTGTATGGGACCGACACAGGTAGCTGGCGGGTCCGTTCGCCCGACCCCCGCAACGAAGGCAACTAGCACCTCTAATAGAATTATTAACTTTTCTTTCACTTTCTCATAATATATCTCAATCTAAATAGCATATTTGTAAAGTACTAAAAAAAGAAGAGACGATATAAAATACGAGGTGCTCCGATCATAAAAAAAACGAAATGGTCGAAAGTTATTTTTTAGCCGTCATATACCGTATGTTTTAACTGTCGACCATTTCTTTATTTATGATAGGAGCACTTCGTGTTTCATATCATAAATAACAGGAAGCAATAAATAGAAGGATAGCAATGGCGTGTGCAGGGGAATGGATACTTTACTCTTGTAAAATGTAATTTTCGGCTAAGCTAGTTACACAAAAGATGGAATTCATTGCATGCTGAAATTTGGGCGAAAATTAATTGAACGGATATAACGTTGAATGAAAATATCGGAGAGTGACGTGTTGTATTTGAATGCTTCATAAAACAAGCCCCCTTATTTCTGAAAAAAAGTGTGTTTGATTACTTATCGAACTAGCCTCGTTATTAGTATTGATTAACACTATAGTGTGCGTACCGTAAGTTGGCTCTCGGGCCCTCGAAGTACCTGAGCCGCGACCAAAGGGGGGGGGGGAGGAAAGGACCGACAAAAAAACTTTATTGGACCGATAGACACTGGTAGATGGCGGGTCCGTCCCTTTATCCTCCCCCAGACGAAGCCAACTAGCACTTCTAATAGAATCATTGACTATTCTTTTACTTTCTCTTAATATATCTCAATCTAAATAGCATATTTGTAAAGTACTAAAAAAAGCCAAGAAGAACGATGTAAAACACGAGGTGCTCCGATCGTAAATAACGAAATGGTCGAAAGTTTTTATGAAGTTATACTGTTATACTGTTGTAAGATCGAAAGTTATGAAGTTATACTGTATGTTTTGTTTTAATACTTCGATTAATTTTCTGAATATTCTGAGAACGCAGCTATCGCTACTAGAATAAAATATTTTTTGTCCTTACAATGCATCATGTTTCATGAAATATGAATTATGCGTAACACGCCTGCTTAGCGAGGAAATATCATTTCCTAATCCTCTGAACACATCTTTCCTCTGGATTAAACGCAATGCAAAAAGACTTATTTCATCCAAGCCGCATTCATTATACGTGCGCAATGATTGTCCACTTGGTTAGCAAATCACAGTTGACGAATAATTTCCTAAATTTTTCATTTGGCTAGTTAATAAACATTGAAATAAATTAAATTTAAGTTAAAGACGGGTCTTTAAAGTTATTTTAAAAATTCAACGTTTTTATTCCGAAAATAAAGATTATTACATCCTACGTGCGTAATAATTGTCGCCTTATTTACCATAAAACAACTGACGAATGATTTCTCGAATATGTCATTAGGCTATATGTAACTATTATATGTTATAAGTATCACTTGGATATTTATAAATATTTAGAAATAGCCAAATAATAGATTTGAGAAATCATTCGTCAACCATTCTGTGGTAATTAAGGTGACAATTATTACAAATAAACATTATTATTTATAAATAAATTAAATTTAAGTGAAAGAGGGGCTTTAAAAGTTATTTTAAAAATTCAACGTTTTTATTCCGAAAATAAAGATGATTACAACCTACGTGCGTAATAATTGTCGCCTTAGTTACCGCAAAACAGTTGACGAATGATTTTATGTATACTGGGAATGTTTTAACAATGCTAAGTTTTCAAAATAATCATATTGTTCCTATAAATAGAGCTAACATTAATGCATCGAAAGTACATTACGAGCTGCAGTCGTCATTACAGCGGTAGGGGTTAAGTGGTTAGTCATTTGTTTACTGGAGACTAAAAGTCTCTATATTGAGTCTCGAATGGAAATGAGAGTGACACCACTCTTGAAGATGGCGCGCGATAAGTTTCGTAGCCTTCAATTGTTTTAGATGGCTATCCGTGGCGCGCGGATGGTCGTGCATGCTTTTCGGATTCACGGTCACTTCTCGCCCTAGAGCACGTCGGACTAATACGTGATGCGGACCGCGTGACTCAGCATTCCTGCCAACATTCCGGAACTCACGCGACAAGCATCGACTTTTAACATTGTCTGTTGCGTGGTACATGCAGTAATGGGAATCATGAAACAATGGGATGGTTTTCTATTACTTTTTATTGCCTAAATCGAAACATAATTACTCCTGGAGTATGGATTTCACGCTCTTAGACTTTTAAATACGATATCTATTTTTCGCGATAAAATGAAAAGTGAAAATTTTCAAGCACGCGAACACGCGGCGGCTAAGTATGAATGCTGGGATAAGCCAGTGTGACATCAGGCCGCTGCTGTGTGAGGCCACCTGGGTGCGAGGCTATGAACGCCGCTACGATGCAGGCTGCTAGGAGGTAGCGCTTGGCTTAAATAAGGATTATTAATACCCTATCAAATAAAGGAAACTTTCCGACCTTAGACAATTTTAATAGATGATCATTTAGAGACGTTTCCCTGAGCTCTGTGCCTCATGCGTGCATTGGTAATCTCAGGCGACGTATAACTCCTATCTTCTCGTATAGAAACTAGGTCCCAGTGACGTCACGTGGGGTGGCATCGCATGGGCGCCAATCTGGCCTTTTTCAAATGAGGAAAAAATTGACCATTGCCATTCCTCTAAACTGGTATTTCTAAAACCAAATAATTTGTATATTATGAATACACTAATGGTGGGTAAGGAATCGCAATCAATGCCTTTCGTTTTCTTTGATGAAGGAAACTACCCTATTGAAAACGTGAAGCCGGGCTCAATTACAATTAGAAATTAATTTTAACTTTATTTTTTTTACTTTTTCCAATAAAAACAAATGGTACTAATTAAAATAAAATTATGTCTCAAAATGCCAATTATATTTTCGATGCTATGATTGTTTTTCGTACAGTTCAAGCATATATTTCTTAATAAATTCAACCGTTTTTACCCGATATGGTTTTAGTATTTCTATGAAATAAAAAAAATAGAGGTTTAAATAAGGAATTTTCAAAAAATTATCATAGTCATGGGAATAAATTTTTATCAACGCGTGATATATATTTGCTCAATGCATTCCATTGATGCCATGGGTTCTTGCGAGAAAAGTTAGGAAAGATATGAAACTCGATTGGTTAGTTACGACTGACGTGTATTGATGGCGCTGGTTCTTTCTCCTCCTTCCCCCACACCCCATTCTTACGCGAGTGCGCACATATGTCATTTGTTTTTCGGGTCGGCAGTATACATAATGTGTTTTTACGGAACGACCGGCTTTTTTATGTACGTATATATGTATAAATACGTATATATGTGCATACATATGTGTGTGTGTGAGTGTGTAGACTGCTTCCCTAAGCATATATGCTGGGTTCAACGACCCCAAACCGCGTTCTAGAATATAACGAGTTCTCTCCCTTCGTCGTCGCATTCAGAACTCCACCAGATCGTTGAGTTCTATTGAAATGTCCCACATAGCCTTATTTTCAATTTAAAAATAATTATTCTCAATCGGGGTTGCTTTTTGAATGATTCGGAAGCCACTTCCCCCTCCGCGAACGCGTATTTCGGGTTTGATCGATGTATATATAAAACTTATCGATGTTATTTCGATTCGAGGAAGATTAAAAATAGATATCCCCTTCGGATTCTAGGTACAAACACCTCCGCGTTTATTGCATTATAACCATTCGAGTGTGAATCGTTGTCGTTTAAAACCTAAGCTGTGTTTCTTTGTACTTTGTAGTACGTGTCACATACGCAGAGTACCACAGGAAGGAACAACGAAGTGCTGGACATGGTGGGTGAGGAATAGGCAGCTTATATATGAGATACGGAGGAGACAGAAGGCATGGATGGAGCGAGTACTTAGCGGGGAGGGGATGTTGAAAACGGTGTCATAGGAGGTAGAATGTAAGGAGGAACTACGAAGTGCGGGACATGGTGGGTGAGGAGAGGCAGATTTTAGAATCAGATACGGAGGAGACAGATGGAGCGAGTACTTCGCGGGGAGGGGATGATGGAAACAGTGTTAGAGGGTAGAATGGTAGGAGGAACGACGAAGTGCTGGACATGGTGGGTGAGGAGAGACAGCTTCTAGATGAGATACGGAAAGAGATAGAAGGTATGGATGGAGCGAGTACTTAGCGGGGAAGGGATGTTGAAAACGGTGCTATAGAGGGTAGAATATTTGGAGGAACGACGAAGTGCTGGATATGGAGGGTGAGGATATTTAGCTTTTAGATGAGATACGGAGGAGACAGAAGGTATGGATGGAGCGAGTACTTAGCGGGGAAGGGATGTTGAAAACAGTGTTATAGAAGGTTGAATGTTAGGAGGAAAGACGAAGTGCTGGACATGGTGGGTGAGGAGAGGCAGCTTTTAGATGAGATACGGAGGATACAGAAGGTATGGATGGAGCGAGTACTTAGCGGGGAGGAGATTTTGAAAAGAGTGTTATATAGGGTAGAATGTTAGGAGGAACGACGAAGTGCCGGACATGGTGGGTGATGAAAGGCAGCTTCTAGATGAGGTACGGAGGAGACAGATGGTATTGATGGAGCTAGTACTTAGCGGGGAGGGGATGTTGAAAACAGTGTTTTAGGGTAACGACACAAACGATGCATGTATCTGTTGATATTCCACTATCATCGCAGCTAAGTACGTAATGGAAACCCAGAACCATGTTTCCGAATCGTATATTTATTTTTTTCCGAACCAAGTATCGGAATATTTTTGATTCGTCTTCAATCATGTGTACTCCATCTCATTTTATTAATGAATGCTCTTTTGTTACTGGTATTACTGCGTTGCTTTTATTTTTATAATCCTTCAATTGTGAATTATTATCGTTTTATACCCTCCACTTCTTTGTCCCTTGTAGTACGCGATTCTGCCACTTACACGTCGCACGTGTTTTGTTTTGCTTTCGTAAAACAAGATGGAAGACGCAACAGCAAGCGAGTTTAGTTTCCGTCGTCAATTGTTTTCATTAAGCTCTGTATTCAATTTTTTAAAACTAATAAATAAGTTAAATGAAGATTTTAGCAATTGAAAATAAAGAATGTTGATAAAATATTCACGATGAGAATAATATCTTTGTATTATTGTAGCGTAGTTTATATGCGTAGTGCTTAGTAGTTAAGAATATAGTATAATTACTTAGTGATAATAATAGATTAATAAATGTTCCTACACTTTTTCCTACCTATCACGAGTAAAATATCGAAGTTGACTTGATGTCGTAGTGACCCAAATGCGATATCCCGATGCTATTATCGTCATGGAAGTATCGAATTTCGATGTTATGCATGACTTCGCGATTATATCGATGTTAGCAAGGTTAAAAACAGAGAGTAATACTTATTGTTGCTCCCTTTCCAACCAATCATAGTCGGCATAAGTATCGGAGTTGACTGATATAATAGTGGCCCAGATTATCAAAACAGGAGTGCTCAAAGATTTTCAATATGCTGCGTAATATCAGTGGAAGAAACAATGGAAATGGCTGTAGCGAAATACTCATTTCGATCATTAAAGAAAATATTTTTATGCTTTATCTGCGAGAAAATGAAATTGCATTTTTAAATATTTGATATTGTAAACCTTTTGAGTACTTTTTTTAATAATAGTTACGATATATCGTTTTTTTCTGCCGATACCGTAGAAGTCTGTTTCGACGTGCAAAGCAAACTGCAGATCATTTGCGATCTTTCCGTGAACAGTATCGATATATCATGCATCGATATATCACTTTTTGCCACATCGATATATCGATATTTTCGACCTCGCGGTGAATAAACTTAATCACTGATATATATCTCTTCCGTACACAACCAGTTCAGTTCCTTCTTGAATAAAAGAAGAAAAATTAAAGATGATTTCGGAGGAGATATATAAATTCCTCAATATTTCTTCATTATTTTTTTTTTCTCTTGACTCCCAAGACGATGAAAGAAACGATTGAGGAGTCGAATCAATTGATCAGCTGGCCTCTCGCTCCGTTGCCACGGGAGACGCTAGAGTAAACAATCGGCGCGAGGAATCTTCTGTACGAACAGTTGGGCTGAGAATACAGCAGCGGGTATGGCTCAAATAAAATTTCAACTGCACATTAGGGTGGTTAGCTATTATTTTTTTAATTGCCTATATCGAGTGATTATTACTCCTGGAGTACGTATTTCACGCTCTTAGATTTATTAAATGACGATATCTGTTTTTCGCGATTAAATGAAAAGTGAAAATTTTCAAGCGCGCGAAAACGCGACGGCAAAGTGAGAATGCTGGGAAAACTCCGTGTGACGTCTGGAAGCTGCTGTTTGAGGCTACCTGGTGCGAAGCTATGAACGCCGCTACGATGCAGGCTGCTAGCAGGTAGCAGATTACCCTGCTAGCAGGTAGCGCTTGGCCTAAATAAGGATTATTAATACCTTATCAAACGAAGGAAACTTTCAGACCATAGACAATTTTAATGGGTGATTATTAAGACATGTTTCCCTGAGCTCTGTGCCTCATACATGCATTGGTAATCTCAGACCATGTAAAACTCCTATCTACTCGTATAGAAACTAGGTCCCTGTGACGTCACGTGGAGTGGCATCGCATGGGCGCCAATCTGGCCTTTTTCAAATGAGGTTATAATTGACCATTAACATTCGTCTAAACTGGGATTTCTAAAACCAAATAGTTTGCATATTATGAATACACTAATGGTGGATAACGAATCGCCATCAATGCCTTTCGTTTTCTTTGATGAAGTAAAATACCCTATTGTCATGTCAGACTGCGTTAAGATTTATATGAAAATCTGTCAAAATTGTGAGAATATTTTTAATGGATATTATTTTTATTTCATGTGCTCCCTTCTTCAAAAAAACTAATCATAAACCCAGAAGGATATATAGCGTTTAATTTTTAGGGTCGAAACTATTTGGTTCGAAGGTGAATCACGTGGTCCATCCTGGGCGAAACATTATCTCCGTTTCGTTTCGTCCCAGAGTTTTACTTTAGTTTCGACCCGAAGTAGTTTTGAATCCTATTTTGTTTCGGTAAAAACCATCAGTCAAAGAAACATCTACGTGTATAGGTAATCATAAGATTAATTAGATCATTGTTTACGTTAATAATGTTACTAATAATTGTTTATGGAGCATGGGAAGAACTTAATTTCCTTTCCCCTTCCGTGGATGTGCCTAGAAAACTTACGCTAAGAATTGTGTGAGGTATCTCATGTATCACATTTATATTGCATAAATTATGCGTTGTATTGTAGTCTTTCCAGTAATGCAACACCATGGATCTTGTTCTAATGATGTAATATCTTGTTTTGTACTATTTATAAATGCATATTAGGCTGAATTTAGGTTTTCACATTGATTACGTGTGAAATGGTAGGAATCTTTCATATTTTGCTTTCGTTATTGTACGTTGACTGACGTGCTATGAAAAAGCTGGTACAAGATGTGCCAACATGTAGAAAATTGGCGTTTTTGAAGTCATAATGTGATAAAAGTTTAAGTGAGATAAAGTTTTAAGAAATCAACTTATATCCCTGTATTCATATAACAGAAACGGTTTTTTTTAAACTTCTTCCCGCCAATAGCTGTGCGGTGTAACTAAGTTACTTCACCAATAAAAAAATGAAGTTAAAAAAAAACAATTTGAGCGTAAAAAAATCGTTCGTCCCCTAAATGACAACAAAGTGGTTGAGATGAAAAAAAACATCAAAAGGACAAAATAAAAAATAAAAATGTAGTACAGCATTGATATAATTTGGGGTGATTGAGTTACCTTGCACAGTCACGAAAAGAATTACAGTCGTAACTTCGTTTGAACATTACCTGTTTATTTGTCAAAGGCTTGAGTCCCTGCACCCCTTGCCACAAACCTATTGAGGCTGCTTGCGGGTTTATATCTATACATGGTTGATTATTGCTTGGATTTCCCGCTGTAATCCCCTCTTTTAATCTTATAAATTTATGCATCCATTTTCTTGCATTTCTGAACTAGTTTCGCTTCTTTTTAGAACGAGTGTAATGCGTTTAAAAAGTCGTATTTTTTCAGCTTCTGAATATTCCAACTTTTCAACGAATCTATTCCGAGGCCTATATTTCTTTTCCTTCCTACTATAACTCCGTTCCAAAAGTAATCCTTAACTCAAATTCATCTCCTAGAATGAAAAATGGTCCCAAAAATACATTTATGAAAAAATGCGGGAGGATAAAAAATAAAATAAAAAACTGATCGTTGTGTGCGTTGGCTTATGGGTAAAAAAATTGAACTGGATTGGTTTTTTTAGAAACTATTTTTTATATTTCGCGAGTTTGGTTCAGCTGCGGAGAAGAAGGAAAAAAATTCCACTCTATTGGCGTATTTTTTAGTTCCTCTTCTCCTCACCAGGGGAGGGATGAAGAGGGGAGGACTCGGATGGAGGGAGTAGTTCTCTGATAGGAGAGGGGAGGAGGCGAAATTCGTTATTCTACTTTTTTTCGTTATTATTTCGTTCCCGTTGGAACGAAATTCGTTCTTCAGTTTTTTTTCCTCAACTCTCTCGTTGCTTACGAAGGGGGGAAAAATATATGTATGGTAAGTGATGGGAAGAGAACGAAATTCGTGCTTCTTTTTTTATTCCTTCTCCTTCTTTCGATTTTTTTCTCTTCTTTCCCTCCCCTTCGCTTGTTTCCCATCTAAAAAGGCGGGAGGTTGGGGAGGGGGGAGGAAACGAAATTCGTTCTTCAGTTTTTTCTTCCCTCCCCAACTCCACCCAAACCAACCACTCCTCCCTCTTCCTCTCCGCGAAAATAAAAACTGAGGTACGAATTTCGTTCTTCACTTCATTGTATTTTTTCCTCCTTCTCCCCCCCCTCTCTCTCTATATATCTCTCTTGAAAAAGTTGAAAGAGGGATTTTTTTGAGAGAGAAGGGAGATATTCGTCCTTCTTCTCTTTTTCTCATTTATTCATTCTTTTGTTTTTTTTTTCGTTCCCGCGGAACGAACAGAAACAGGAGAAGAGCTGAGTGCGTTCGTGAAAAAAAATATACTCGTGTAATTCGTTTATTATTATTTCCTCTCTATCGTCGTGTGTGTTGATAGTTTTTTATTTCAGTACCTTCGAGTCTTATTGAATATTTTATGAACGTCGTAATTTCCGGGGAATATATATTGGATGGGAGTCTTGTTAAAACCTTTCATGAGTAATGTATGCATATGATCACGATGTTATTAATATCTTCGTCGACTTAACTCTAGAAAAACTGAACGGGAGCCATTTTGAACAGAATTTTGAAAATAATTTCTCTGACGTGTCTCCGTGACATCCGATGTGATGGGCAAACATGTTTTGAAATGTATTTTTAATGATATTTTACAGTACGCTACGAATATAGTGAAGGGTTTTGGGTGGATGAAGACCATTAAGTATATTTTCTGCAGAATATATGAGTTTGCCATTTACGTGAAAATGTCAACTTTTTCTCTCTCAAATTAAGATTTAGGGTGGAAATTTTTATCTTGTACAAATCAACGGCTAAATTATTGAATTTAATGAAATCAGTATTTTAAGCACTATACGGAGCATTGTTAAAAGTTTTCAAATAATTTTGCTTAGATTCACCGAGTTTGTCCCCCCAAACCCCCACCCCCCTCCCTGAGCCACTGGCTCAAACAGTTTAACTGCTATACCTGCTATTTCCCAATCTACTTTTATCTTAAGTTTCACATTCGGGGCTCGCGATACTTAACAAAATCGCACAACTTTGGTCGTCCTGTGGTTATTCCTGATGCCATATTCCTCGCAACGATTCTATATGGGCCGTTTTACACGGTACACGGAATTGCGCAATCTGACGTACGTGCGAAGGCGCCATCAAAATTGCATCGTTTTAAAGCGGTGAATTGCAAGAACACATGCGAGAATGCGTGGATGCGAGACGGAAAAATATCCCCCGTTCTAAATTCGTTCATGCATTCGCGCAATTCCACGCCATTTTAAGACATTAATGGTGCTATTACCTGCGCAATTCCGTGCCCCGTGTAAAACGGCCGTAATGCATCAAACGTTGCCTGAAACACTTTCCTAATGTTTGAAGCAATTAATTCTTCATAATTTGTTTGTTTTATCACATTGCTAAGCCGCCGTGTCTTATCCGATCTCATGTTTCTGCATAGAATCTTCAGCGTTTCTCTTCGGACAAACGAAATTCTCCCTCTTTTTTCGTTTTCATGTTCCTCCTGTCCCCTTACGTAATAACTCTCTGCTTCAATTTCCGCGATTCCGTCTCTCCATCCCTCTACGCTCTCTGTTCTACCGAATCCCCTCATTGTTTAACTCCATGGCTTCACTGATTTGAAGTGGACGGAGAGGGGGAGGAACGACGAAGTGCTGGACATGGTGGGTGAGGAGAGGCAGCTTTTAGAATGAGATACGGAAGAGACTGAAGGTATGGATGGAGCGAGTACTTAGCGGGGAGGGGATGTTGAAAGTAGTGTTATAAAAGGTAGAATGTTAAGAGGAACAACGAAGTGCTGGAAATGGTGGGTGAGGAGAGGCAGCTTCTAAAATGAGATACGGAGGAGACAGAAGGTATGGATGGAGCGAGTACATAGTTGGGAAGGGATGTTGAAATCAGTGTTATAGAAGGTAGAATGTTAGGAGGAACGACGAAGTGCTGGACATGGTGGGTGGGGAGATGCAAATTCTATATGACATACGGAGGAGACAGAAGGCATGGATGGAGCGACTACTTAGCGGGGAGGGGATGTTGAAAGTAGTGTTATGAAAGGTAGAATGTTAAGAGGAACAACGAAGTGCTGGAAATGGTGGGTGAGGAGAGGCAGCTTCTAAAATGAGATACGGAGGAGACAGAAGGTATGGATGGAGCGAGTACATAGTTGGGAAGGGATGTTAAAATCAGTGTTATAGAAGGTAGAATGTTAGGAGGAACGACGAAGTGCTGGACATGGTGGGTGGGGAGATGCAAATTCTATATGACATACGGAGGAGACAGAAGGCATGGATGGAGCGACTACTTAGCGGGGAGGGGATGTTGAAAGTAGTGTTATGAAAGGTAGAATGTTAAGAGGAACAACGAAGTGCTGGAAATGGTGGGTGAGGAGAGGCAGCTTCTAAAATGAGATACGGAGGAGACAGAAGGTATGGATGGAGCGAGTACATAGTTGGGAAGGGATGTTGAAATCAGTGTTATAGAAGGTAGAATGTTAGGAGGAACGACGAAGTGCTGGACATGGTGGGTGGGGAGATGCAAATTCTATATGACAGACGGAGGAGACAGAAGGCATGGATGGAGCGACTACTTAGCGGGGAGGGGATGTTGAAAGTAGTGTTATGAAAGGTAGAATGTTAAGAGGAACAACGAAGTGCTGGAAATGGTGGGTGAGGAGAGGCAGCTTCTAGAATGAGATACGGAGGAGACAGAAGGTATGGATGGAGCGAGTACATAGTTGGGAAGGGATGTTGAAATCAGTGTTATAGAAGGTAGAATGTTAGGAGGAACGACGAAGTGCTGGACATGGTGGGTGGGGAGATGCAAATTCTATATGACATACGGAGGAGACAGAAGGCATGGATGGAGCGACTACTTAGCGGGGAGGGGATGTTGAAAGTAGTGTTATGAAAGGTAGAATGTTAGGAGGAACGACGAAGTGCTGGACATGGTGGGTGAGGAGTGGCAGCTTTCAGATGAGATGCGGAGGAGACAGAAGGTATGGATGGAGGGAGTACTTAGCGGGGAGGGGATGTTGAAAACAGTGATACAGAGGGAAGAATGTTAGGATGAACGACGAAGTGCTGGACATGGTGGGTGAGGAGAGGCAGATTTTAGATGAGATGCGGAGGAGACAGAAGGCATGGATGGAGCGACTACTTGGCGGGGAGGGGATGTTGAAAACAGTGTTATAGAAGGTAGAATGTTTGGAGGAACGACGAAGTGTTGGACATGGTGGGTGAGTTGAATTCACCATTGTCTAATCAATAGTTCCCCTTCTTATGTTAAAAAATTGTTTTTGTTAGTTTTTATTTATTGTGCTAATGTTTGTTATCTTTTAGGTATTATTTATTTAAGGAACAGCCAATTAAAATGCCTTTCAGCCGTTTTTGGTGTTGAAATAAATAAATAAATTGTTCCCTTAGAACGCAACTCCGATCGATTTAATCTCGTCTTACGTAACTTGTTAACGACGAGAGCGGTCTCCTTGCAAAGTTTCCCGTGAACGGTTAATCGGTTAATCGAGCAACGGATAAATGCGTTAATTATTTAAGCGGATAATTGAGAGCAGGGCTCGGATAATCAAGAACGGGACTCAAACGGGAATGCCAATTTTTTCACGTTGCTAAGTAAATTAGTTAACAGTTTAATTTTAATCAATGGAGTATTTGCTCGATTTTAAGAATGTGCACCGTTAATATTTCAAACCAACCAAAGCCAAATGTGGATATGATGTGGAAACCCACCTGATAAATTATCACAAGAATTTCTTGAAGCTCATTATCATAATTAGTCAACAATCCTAAGATTGGTTTGACGCAGCTCTCCATTTCTCTCTCCTATCCGCTAATCTCTTCATAGCTACATATTTATTCTCTTTTACATCCTTTATAACCTGTCCTATATAACTCATTCGGGGCCGTCCCTTGCCCTTTTTCCCTTCCACTTGTCCTTCAACGATTGTCTTCATCGGACCATCGTGCCTCAAAATGTGGCCAACTAAGTTGTCCCTTCTTCTGCTTAATGTTTTTAGGAGGCTTCTCTTTTCTCCTACTCTCCTTAGCACTTCCTGGTTACTCACACGGTCAATCCATTTTATCTTCATCATTCTTCGGTAGCACCACATTTCGAATGCTTCCACTCTTGACTTCTCTGCTGCTGTCAACGTCCAAGCCTCGCTTCCATAGAGAAACATACTCCATATGTGGCATCTGATGAATTGTTTCCTTACTTATATGCTTGTATTATCATTTGTAAGAAGATTCATATTCACGTAGAAAGCCCTCTTCGCCTGCGCTATTCTACTGATCTTGCGGTTGGCAATTAAAAAAATCAAATCTATATCATAAAAGATGTTTTATCAAGATATTCAGGAAAAGGCCGGAGGTGTCACTGTATTGAGGTTCCATTTTTCTAGGTTGGCTATTTTGTAGCTTGGTAGCGTTGACCAGTGATGACGTTGATGATGAGGCATTTGTTTTTTTTTATGCTGTATATTACGCCAGTTTGCATACCTAACTCGGCGTAAGGAGGACGTCCTAAAAACAGTGTGGAATGGAATGTGAGAATGCATGCATGGATACGTCACATGAAAGGTTCAATTAACGTCCGCCAGGGGTGTTAAGTAGAGATTCCTACGATGTCGGTTGGCTAGTTGAGAAAGATGTTCATGTATATTTATTGTTGCAAGCACGAAGGGTACAAAAAGTGGATCCTCCAGGTAGCCTCTAAATAAATGTGTTGTCAACAAACACCGCGCATTAAAATGTGTTTACTAAAGTCGCCACCCGCATCGTTGACGGACAAATTGATGCGAGTTTCACGATGAAGTAAGATAAAATAGGTTATTTTCCTTCATCAAAGAAAACAAAAGGCATTGATTGCGATTCGTTGCCCACCGTTAGTGCATTCATAATATACAAATTAATTTGTCTTAGCAAGTCCAGATTGGCGCCCTTTAATAAGAATTTTTCGTATTTTAAACATATTATTGAACGATTTTACGTTCAACATAAATATTTTTTTAATGGGAAGATTCCCAATAAAATTATTACGTATATCAAACAATTTTTGACTGATACCGTTTTAGATACAAATTCTGAATGTTTAATTTACCCTACCTAAGTCCTTGGATACATAACGCCATTTTGTTTACAAAAATGCTAGTGTTATACCGCAGCATTTTACATTTGATATACGTGTGCTGTCTATTCGGAGACTCAGAAACACACTACTGCTTTTCGGTCGAAACGACTTTATCTCTGTTAAATTTGAAAATATGTACATATACGTGATCCAACAAGGATTACACAGTTGTTGTGCAGGAGCAATAGGGTAGTTTCCTTCATCAAAGAAAACGGAAGGCATTGATTGCGATTCCTTACCCACCATTAGTGTATTCATAATATACAAATTATTTGTTTTTAAAATTCCCAGTTTAGACGAATGGCAATGGTCAATTTTAAACGCATTTGAAAAAGGCCAGGTTGGCGCCCATGCGATGTCACTCCACGTGACGTCACAGGGACCTATTTTCTATACGTGTAGATAGGAGTTTTACATCGTCTGAGGTTACCAATGCATGCATGAGGCACAAAGCTCAGGGAAACATTCCTTAATAATCACCTATTAAAACTGCCTAATGTCGGAAATTTTCCTTCGTTTGATAAGGTATTATTAATCTTTATTTAAGCCAAGCGCTACCAGCTAGCAGGGTACTCTTCTACCTGCTAGCAGCCTGCATGGTAGCGGCCCTCATAGCCTCGCACCAAGGTGGCCTCACACGGAGACAGCTGGAACCAGAATGATGCCACACAGGCTTCTCCCAGCATTCATAATTAGCCTTCGCGTTTTCGCGCGCATGGAATTTTTCACTTATCATTTAATCGCGAAAAATAGATATCGTCATTTAAAAATCTAAAAGCGTGAAATAAATACTCCAGGAGTAATGATATTTCGATTTAGGCAAAAAAAATAATGGTAAACCACCCTATTAGGTATGCTAACGTAAATTTATGCACATGATGATGTGATCCATACAGTTCATTACTTTTCAACGCTATTCCTTGTAATTGCAAACATTTTATTGCGTAATTTTGAAAAAAAAGAGGATCGCATTGCACTCATCAGCGCGCCTACACGTTTCACGTATGCTCGTAGACATATATGAATCCATTTATGTATTTAATCGTGTGCTCCTTTTCCAATAGAAATAAAAAGTAAAAAGTTCAGGTAAGTAAAAAGTTCTCGTAATAAGTTCAGGTAAATGACCGCGAGAGGCGCTGTCGTGTTCCATTGTGGTGGGTTGTCTATTCATAGAGAGTATCTGTGATTATTGAGTGTTATCAGAAAATTTTTATGGATTTGAGTGTTGCTATAATATATTGTTATGATGAGAAATTTTACCTCACGAATTAGAACAAAAATTTCTAATAGTTATGATGGAACACAAACTTAATCATAGAATATGTTTCATATATGCTCATAGAAATAGATGAATCCCTATATGTATTGTATCGTAGTCTCCTTTTCCAATGGAAATAAAAGGTCACGTGTCCCGTAAAAAGTTCAGGTAGATGACCGCTAGAGGCGCTGTCGTGAATCATTGTTGTAGGTTGTTTATTTATTGAGAATATCTATGGTTATTGAGTGTTCAAGGAAAATATGTATTGATATTGAGTTTTGTCATGATTATTGCTGTAACAAATCATTTTGAAGGGAAAATTTACGTCACGAATTGTTACAGAAAGTTTGAATAGTTATGACGGAACACAATATATAGCTTAGAATATGTTTCATGTATGTTCGTAGAAACAATTGAATCCAATTATGTGTTGTATCATTTGTTCCTTTTCCAATAGAAATAAGAAGACACGTGTCCCGTAAAAAGTTCAGGTAGCGGCCACGAGCGGCGCTGTTAGTGTTCCATGTTGTTGTAGGTTGTTTATTAATTGAGAATATCTATGGTTATTGAGTGTTGTCAGAAAATGTTTATGGATATTGAGTGCTGCTGTATTATATTTCTATGAAGGGACATTTTACCTCACGAATTGGCACAGAAGGTTCTAATAGTTATGATGGAACACAATGTAAACCCTAGATTATGTTTCATGCATGCTCATAGGAATAGATGAATCCCTTTATGTATTTTATCGTGTGTTCCTAGAAAAAAAAGGCACGCGTCCCGTAAAAAGTTCAGGTAGATGACCTCGGGAGGCGCTGTGAGTTTTCCAAAGCTGTATGTTGTCTATTAATTGAGAATACCTTCTTATGTTATTGAGTGTTCTCGGAACATATTTATAGATATTTAGTTTTGTCTTGATTATTGCTATAACAAATTATTTTGAAGGGAAAATTTACGTCACGAATTTGACAAAAATTTCTTATAGTTACGATGGAACATGATATAAACCCTAGAATATGTTTCACATGTGCTCATAGAAATAGATGAATCCATTTATGTATTGCATCGTGTTCTCCTTTTCCAATGGAAATAAAAGAGACACACGTGTCCCGTAAAAAGTTCAGGTAACGGCCGCGGGCGGCGCTAAAATCTCCCGCGGAATTTATCGATCGCTAACTGTCGCGAGCATGTTGTAATATTCCTTTCGTGGGGGAGAGGGGGGGGGACGTGTAGGGGGGTACGGGGGCTGAAAAATGATTTTTGAAGGCTTCCACCGGGGTGGAGGGTGAGGGAGGGGAGCAGAGACTTTTCTTCGAGGAGAGGGTAACAGAGAGGAGGCAGACTTGCGTTTGAGCCTGCGCGATGGCAGCCCCGCCCTGGTGGTGGTGGGGGAAAACCTCTCTCTCTCCTGGTTTTGGCAACGTCCCGTACGAGGATGGATATGTTCTTCCCCCTCTACCCTATACACTGCATGCCTTCTTCTTCTCTTTACAGATCGATGGTTATATATTCTGGGAGGTGTATTACGACAAACTGCTTGCCAGAGAGCCTTACGTGAAATGTCTAAAGATGTATTGGGAGAAGTTATGAATATTATTTAAACGATACATAACAATATTTCGATTATTTTTGTATTCATGATTAGTAAATGATTTGTTTCACATTGTTGCCACATTTCATCACGAGCGAATTACAAAACGAACTCATCGTGATACCAACCTGGAATTTTCACTAAGAATTTTAGAACTGAAACAATTAGCATTTTATCAAAATGAACAATTTTGGTTTTGCAGTAATTGTATTGAAGAATAGTAGATGATTTGTTTCACATTGTTGCCACATTTCATCACGAGGAAATTCCAAAACGAACTCCTCGTAATACCAACTTGGAATTTGACTAAGATTTTTTAAACTTACACATGAAACAATTATGATTTTATGAAATTGAACGATTTTGGTTTTTACATTAATTGTATTATAGAATAGTAGATGGTTTATTTCGTATTGTGGCCAAGTTTCATCAAAAGCGAATTCCTAAATTAACTCATTGTAAAACAAACCTGGAATTGTAACTAACGTTTTTTGTACTTACGTATGAAAAAATTATCATTTTATCACATTGAACCATTTTGATTTTGCACTAATTGTATTGAAGAATAGTAGATAATTTATTTATCATTGTTGCCACATTTCATCATAAGCGAATTTCAAAATTAACTCATTGTAAAACAAACCTGGAATTTTTAATAACATTTTTTAAACCTGCATATGAAGCATTTATCATTTCACCAAATTGAACAAGTTTGGTGTTGCATTAATTGTATTGAAGAATAGTAGTTGATTTATTTCACATTTGATGCCACTTTTCATCGCATGCAAATTCCATTCCATTCAACCAATTTTCCAAAATAAGGCCATTGTAAATGAAAAAGGAAATTTTTAAGGGCATTTTTAAAACGCACATATGAGGCAATAATCATTTTACTTCATTGAACCATTTCGATTTTGACATTTATTGTATTCATGAATTATAAATGATTTATTTCGTATTGTTGCCACATTTCATCACAAGTTGTTTCATCATTGTTGTTGCAATCTTTTTAAAACTGGAATTTAAACGGACATTTTTAAAAACTCAATCGAAACCGTTATCGTTTTACTACGTTTATTCACTCGATTTTGAATTTTATTTTATTCGTGAAAAATGAGTGAATGAAATGATTTTTTTTAAATTCGCTCATGCCTATGTTTGCTACAGTTAAAATTGATGAAATACTTGTCGCCATATGATCAAAATGAAGATATTAAAATATACTGAAGTGACGAAGTCCCGATCCAAGGCCCAAGAACTTCACAAGGGGGAGACTGACGAAAATGTTGTGGGAGGGTGGGAATAGACTTGAATCTACTAAGTAGCTAAGCGATGTTGCAAATCACCCTGGAAGTTAACAACAAATTCACCAGCCTTGGGATCTACCATTACCTCGCGACAGTAGTTATGGGTCAAGCATTTGTTGTCTATAAACATATGGTCGCAAGTCCTTAATTACTGATCAATGACCTCGCAAACAATTTGTTACATGCACTTTGCTGTTACCATGGAAACTATTTTCTTGGATACCCATCCTTTTCGACTGTTTTCTTTACTAATCTTGATGTAAACACTTTGAGTTCCGGCTGCTAATGTCAAAGCCCCTTTTGAAAAATCCAGCCATTTCTACTAGATTCGCAATTTAAAAAAAAAAACATTAGCATCAAAAATATATTTATATCGATGTTTACTTCAATAAAAATGGACTCTGCTCTTCTTTACGAATGAGTTGAATAACATTTATTGCTAACTTTTCAATATATATTTCAATAATGAAAACCTACTGATTTTGAAAATTAAAAAAGTTGCAACAAATGACGTACCGCCATTAAATACATAATATTTCTTATTACGCTCACTTTATAACTATTTAAACCATGGAAATCATACAAAAGCATTATTCCAAGCAAATCATTCAAAATCCTGGATGACAAAAAGGGTCACTGCACCCTCAACGAACGGTTCTTTCCTCCAAAGAATTTTCACATAAAGTAGCTATGCGATATTGCCAGATCACCCTGGAAGTTAACAACAAATTTACCAGTACAGGTATCCACCATAACCCCGCGTCAGAAGTTAAGGGTTTACCCTTAAGTTGTAACGTACGGTCTAAAGGCCTGGTTACACGATACATTAACGCGTACGAGTTAATGTACGTTTGCGTGAATGATTTTGGTGGACCGGAACGGAACATGAACGAATGCATGAACCAAATTAGAACAGGTTCTGTGATCCGTTCATGCATTCGCACTAGTTGGGTGGTTACAGGGCGCATTTTCGTGTTCGTGCATTTAGACATTAACCCGCATGTGTCAATGTACCGTGTAAACAGACCTTGAGAGACCGTTGCGTTTCTGAAATTATGAATATTTTCAAAATCGTTACTTCAAAATACAGCGGAACTTGGTTATAACGTCATCAAAGGGACCAGAAGATTTTTAACGTTATATCCGAGTGACGCTATAAAAAAAGCAGCCTTAAATCTGAATGGAAGGACAAAGTAAAAACGTTCTGCTATATACAACACTGTTTATTGAAATATACTCGTGCATTGGAATATGTATGATAAAAAACGTTAATAAAAAATGATATTCACAATTAAATATTTTATAGCCTTTTAAAAAACTTACTTTACTGTCGAAAAAAATCTGTGATCTTCTTTAAACCAAAGAGTTGCATCCCGTCACCAGCTCAACGTCCAGCTTGTGGCCTGTTTTTGCTTTTGATGTATCTACACATGTTTTCTATGAACTTTGGGACATAATAAAATCATACTACCACTTTTGCAACCTAAGATTTGCAAAAGTTTTGACGCTATACCCGAGCGTCGCAATATTTGTCGACGATATAAACGGGTTTTCGTACAACATTAAATGTTGAATTTTGGCTGGTCTGGCGCCGGCCTCGGTGGCGGCGGGGTATCGTTCTCGCCTGCCAACCAAGAGGTCGAGGGTTCGAGTCCCGCCTGGGTAGGTTTCACCGGTCCAGGGCATGGTCGTTTGTGTACGTTTACTTGTTACATTTGTTGAACACCCCGGTGTAAAAATGGCCAATAAAAGCTGTATCCAGTGGTTTAAGAATAAAATAAATATAAAAAAAATAAAAATAAAATGTGACGTTAAACCCGAGTTGACGTTACAGCCGATGCCGTTACAACCAAGTTCCACTGTATCTACAATCCACGTAAGCGTCATAATTTTGCATGATAAGGACGTGGCACTCTTAAAAGTTAACGTTATATTGTTATTTATTCCTGAAAATTGCAACTCCTGGAAATGCAACTGAATTTTAGCGGCGGTCTGCGAGACCTCAGGTCACGAAATTAGAAAAACCAATAAACGTAATGTTGGTGGAAATAATTCATAATAATAATTGGTAATATTAATTAATAATAAAAAGTTGTTAAAAACAATTACTGGTGATTTTTTCAAGAATAATAGTAATTGATAATTTTTAGGAAGCATTTTAAGTTGAATTACGTGGATAATTTATTCCTTAGTTCAAAAAAGTACAATAATAAAAAAAACTTAAGTGTTTTCGATGTCAGTTTTTTCATCCTGTTTCAAATGACTATTTTTACTGAAAAAGTTGGTTCGCATTGGGAATGATTAATATTAAATACAACTTTAATAATAGTTGAGAAGTCAAAGAAACATTTCGCTACCTTGGTTTGACAAGGTTCTAACTGATATTTTTTTACAAAATTTGGTGTTTTCACTCACGATAACTAAGTTTATGTTTCTCTATGTGTTGCACCGGTTTTTATTCCTCTGTGTAAAATAATCACAGATTTAGAACAGTGACAAAGTTCCGACTGCAAGGAGAAAAAACTAATATTTGGTGTGACAGGGTTCTAACTGCATTTTACTTATTTTATTACTCATATAAACATGTAAAAAAATAAACAAAATAACATATTTTCTTAAAGTAATAATTACTAGTGTATCTAGTGGATCACTAGTGTATGTGCCAAAAATCAAAAATAAATTCCTATTAATAATAGAAATAGAGCAGTTTAAAACTTTGACAAGGTTTTTCTCAAAACTAGCTGATGGTCAGTTAGAACCTTGTCAAACCGAGGTAGCGATTTAACTAAGCAATACAAACTTTGCAACGTTTTATGAACTTTTGTTTTATCGCGGCCTACTAGACCGCACGTCACGGGTAGTGTAATGAGAATTTCACGTCACTGTTTAAGGGTTAGCACCAGGTGGGTTGAACGCTTGCAGTAGTCACATGCAGTGGCGTAACCAGGAATTCCGTTGCGGGGGGGGGGGGGTCCTACACCAGGGGGAGAAATTAAAAAAGAAACAGGGCACCAAGTAGAGGCTTTGAACTAATTTCAACACTTTTCACAATCGAAAAAAAACTTAATTTGTCAAAGAAATAGTTTGTACAATTATGTTTTTTCAATATTTTATTTTATGAAGGAAAGTAACCTTGTTTTTTGTATTTCGGAGCAGTTGCTCAGCGTGGGGTGGGGTTTTGGGGGTTTAACCCCCCTACCCCGAGAGCTCAGAGAAATTTTTACGTTTAATCCATTTTACTTAATTGGATTGATATTACTAATAGAATAGTGTAAGGATTAAGAAAATATCCCTGAGGAAGCCGTAAAACTCACCATTTTGAACCGTTTATCATAAAAAATTTCGCAATTTATTAATCTCGCACCAACCGCTTATCCTGGTGGGTATTCCATACCCCAAAGTACCCTGGTATTAGTTGCACCTAAACCCCCACCCCCAGTTTTAATTCCTAGCTGCGACCGTGTTTTGGAGGGGGGGGGCAAACCGCAGATGATATTGGAGCATTTGTGATCTTAGCAATCGTGAAAAATCAATACACTATTTAACTAAGAAATTTACTGCATTATTTAATTAAGAAATTAACTACTATCATACCATGGAGGCATTCGAGATGTGGGTATGGAGAAGAATGGAAAGGGTGAAATGGACGGAGAGGAAAAGGAACGACGAAGTGCTGGATATGGTTGGCGAGGAGAGGCAGCTTTTAGATGAAATACGCAGGAGACAAAGGTATGGATGGAGTTAGTGCTTAGCGGGGAGGGGATGTTGAAAATGGTGTTAGAGGGTAGAATGTTAGGGAAACGAGGGAGGGGAAGGAAAAGAGTAGGATTTTTGGATAGATTGAAGGAGAGTAGGCCTTATAGTGAATTGAAGAAGGCGGTAATGGAAGGAAAGGAAGGCTCCCAGATCACTTCTTTAGTACTCCATGCAAACCTACCTTAATCGGTAGAATACTCTAATTATAATACCAATTGGAGAATATTCCATCAATAATATACAAAATCAGGGGGAGGGGGAATTAAAAAAACAGGGTGCTAAGTATAGGGTTATGAACTAATTTCAACACTTTTCACAATCGAAAAAAACCTCATTTGTCTAAGAAATATTTTGTTAATTCATGATTTTTCGATATTTTATTTAATTTTATGATGGAATATAATTGCGTTTCTGGTGTGCGAGGAGGAGGGATGCTGACTTAGGAAAAATATTGGGGGGGGGGGGGCCCAAACCGGGGATCTTGCCCCGGGAAATTTTATAAGTAGTGAGTTTTAAGTATTTTAAGCATTTTAAAAGAGTCGTATGATCGACATTAGAGCCCTGTAAAACTCTAATCTCGATATCTGGACACTGCGGGGAAAATCGACAAGCCTGACACATTTTTTCCTCATACCCATAACGAATTTTTGAGGGGGCTAGGGCCCCCTCAGGCCCCATGGAGTCGGCGCCACTGGTGAGGAGAGGCAGCTTTCAGATCAGATACAGAGGAGACGGAAGTTATGGATGGAGAGAGTACTTAACGGGGAGGGGATGTTGAAAACAGTGTTAAAGAAGGTTGAAAGTTAGGAGGAACGACGAAGTGCTGGACATGGTGGGTGAGGAGAGGCAGCTTTTAGATGAGATAAGGAGGAGACGGAAGTTATGGATGGAGGGAGTTCTTCGCGGGGAGGGGATGTTGAAAATGGTGTTATAGAAGGTTGAAAGTTAGGAGGAACGACGAAGTGCTGGACATGGTGGGTGAGGAGAGGCAGCTTTTAGATGAGATAAGGAGGAGACGGAAGTTATGGATGGAGGGAGTTCTTCGCGGGGAGGGGATGTTGAAAATGGTGTTATAGAAGGTTGAAAGTTAGGAGGAACGACGAAGTGCTGGACATGGTGGGTGAGGAGAGGCAGCTTTCAGATGAGATACGGAGGAGACGGAAATTATGGATGGAGGGAGTTCTTCGCGGGGAGGGGATGTTGAAAATGGTGTTATAGAAGGTTGAAAGTTAGGAGGAACGACGAAGTGCTGGACATGGTGGGTGAGGAGAGGCAGATTTTAGAATGAGATAAGGAGGAGACAGAAGGTATGGATGAAGCGAGTACTTAGCGGGGAGGGGATGTTGAAAACAGTGTTATAGAGGGTAGAATGTTAGGAGGAACGACGAAGTGCTGGACATGGTGGGTGAGGAGAGGCAGCTTTTAGAATGAGATACGGAGGAGACAGAATGTTTGGATGGAGTTAGTGCTTAGCGGTGAGGGGATGTAGAAAATGGTGTTAGAGGGTAGAATGTTAGGGAAACGAGGGAGGGGAAGGAAAAGAATAGGATTTATAGATAGATTGAAAGGGAGTAGGCCTTACAGTGAATTGAAGAAGGCAGTGCTGGAAGGGAAGGGAAGCTCCCAAATCACTTCTTGAATACTCCATGGAAACCTACCTTAATCGGTAGAATTCTATTAAAAAAAAGATATTTCGTGGGTGTTCGGACCCCCAGGCCTGCCCCTGGCTACACCGCTGACCATATGCATGATTTCTCCAAAGTTTTCAATTCCAGCGGTTAGGCGTAGGGTTTGAGGAAGGCAAGTATTCCTATGTTGAAACAATCATCAAAATCTAAGCATAAATATATTGACAATTTTATATAATTTAGAATAATGTCATTCTTCAATCTATCATGTTTTCGTTATCTTATTGTCGTTTCTTGTGGTAAGTGTCCTTAAATTGCGCGATGTCTGATTAAATTCTTTAGAAAATAAAATCTATATATTACATGAATGACGTGACTTTTATTTTGAATTATAAAATTTTCAAACCAAACCGTCTCTTTTAAAGTAAACCTTAATTTCGTATCTTGTCGTCTTTGTTTATCTATATAGCTCATTATCATATTAATTCGTATCTTGTCGATTAGTATACCAATATTGTTCATTATCATATTGATTTCGTTTATAATATGATAAATATACTTGTTTATATACTTGATACATATAATTATGATAAATATACATGTTTGCATGAATAATGTAAATATATGTATGAACTCTGCGAACAATTCTATTTAAAATAGTCTTTAAGTATTCTATTATGTTAAAAAAATTAATATTCCTTTTTGTAAATTTAGATTTTTGGCCCAGATTTGATTAAATTACGTGGTTTCTGATCAAATTCTTTTTTTGGAATCAAAATACCTAAATATTTTCAACGTTTTCTTTCGCTTTGGATTTTATTATTTTTAAATCAACCGTTTGTTTTAATTTTTTTACTTTATTTCGCTTTGTGCCGTAACTTTACTCAATTTACGATCGCCATTGAGTTGACAGCTTACCGATTAAATTCTTTAGACATCGTTTCGACGTGAAAGAAAGACGAAAATATCCATTTGCGTCTTGGATTGTTGTCCGTAGTCATCTTAGTATTTTGAGGAGGAGAGATAGTGGAGGAGTAGACATAACCGCTTTCGTCCAGTTGTCTTTCAAGGTTCCCTCTCACGGACACACTTAATTCTACACCAGGGCTTCTTGTGAGTTGCAAAACACCCATTTCAACTGCGTCAGAATTCGAAAAAATATCCTTCATTAGCTAGG